>NW_027395526.1:185486-584734 GCF_047715705.1 Aspergillus ambiguus | reverse complement strand
TTATGTATATATTATGTAGCAAGTAGCGTCTGATCCCACTGAGAGGAGATATCATTCTGGAGCTGGGTTTAAGTGTAATAGTGATTGAGACATGAGTGTTAAGGAAAATTGAGAGGTTGAAGGGAGAAATCACGCCGTCTGACGTGTCGTAAGCAATCGGGCGCTGAAACACACAAAGAGGAGGCTGTGAATGGGATGGAAGTAGGACAACACTTAGGATACTAAATGCGGCAATATTGAAGATCCCGGTGGCTGCCATTGTTCTCAGGCCACCACGTGCCAGCATGCAGTCAGCGCATTCTATTGAACCTCCCCAAGCCGTATGTACATGGTCATGTTTTGTTCAATAGACCTTAAAATAGAATCGTCTATGTCGAAAAAAACTAAGCCCCCCTACCAGTGTCCAGGCAACGTCAACATTGCCAATATACGCTCATGAGGTAACATAACCAAAGGCCGCCACTCAACCCCCATCGTTGATGAACAGTTTCCCACCAGGGAACGGATTGGTCTCGGCACGAGCGCCCGTCAGCGCTCCGGGTATCATCTCCTCTATCCCACTAGCACACCAGACCGGTCTGATTTGAGTAAGGAAAGACGCATCTATTTCTTTTGAGCTTTCTCATAGATCCAGTCGTTTAGTCCGGCACGGTTTCTGTACGAGTCAGATCATGCACATGTCCTGTCCATGAATGTAGAACCCACCTGGCAATCTCAATCGCATAGAATTGCATGCGCATAGCTAACACCGTTAGCCATGTAACTAAGGTCAACCAACGCATCACCTACCAAAGATCGTAGTGTGTTGTTCATATTCAACATCCGGTCTGGCTCGGAGCATCGTGCCGAAGTTGAAGTCGTTGATCTTGCCCTCGTACTGGTTGATCCAGTTGCGCCACTTCTCCTTGCCCTCCTTGCTCTTCATCTTATCCTCATCGATGGTGGCGGCGGGGTCGAAGTCGGGAAATTCCTTCTTGAAATGTTCATAGATCTCATCGTCCATCTTTGTCAGTCGGAGCTTGGAGCCGGGAACCTTCTCGAGGATGGACCAGTATGTCATCAAGTGCTCAACGGCTAGATGGGTGAGTATGATGCGGGGAAGTAATAAAGCGGGGGGTCACTGTACCCTTGACGGCAAACTGCTTCTCCATCTGGTAGGAAGTTAGTATACGAGTTAAATACTTCTGCATTCATAGACCAGGGCGACATACATCCTCGAAGTTCTCCGCGGTCTCGGGATCGAAAGGCTTCGACATTGTGGCGGCTGTGCTGTTTGATGTATACGGCTGAGAATAAATGGATCGGCAGTAATAGGGTGTCTCCCCAAGCTCAACTAGGACGGTGTCCGACGGCTGGATGTAGTGGAAGTAAGGAGGGGATGAAGGTGAATCGCGATGAAAGTTGCCCCGCGACGACTTTTTTTCTGCCGGGCGGGGAGAGAGGCTGGAGGCTTCCAGCATCGCCCACCGCCTTCCGACGTCATCGTGAATACTGGGCATTCATAGAATATCGGTATTTAATCATTTTATGGATGTTAATATTTCTATCTATTCCAGGGTCATGTTCTAGAGGAGACCTATGCATTTAATCACATTCAAGATTTCTAGACTAATATCATATTATCCTTACTTATAGCTAGAGCATCAGATAAATAGACAGTACTATATATTCATATAATAAAGACTGTACAAAAAATCACGAAATATAGACTATAGAATCCAAATTAAAACTACCTAGGCACTAATCTTGTATAAATCTCTACCAGCAAGTATGCACTGTAATGTGACTGAACTGCCCCGCTCGGTCTGCATTCGGCCGCCCCCGCATAGCATGACAAAACGATGCTCTCGTCCCATCTTTGGCCCGAACGTTGATCAATGCTGGATCCCCCGCCCTCTGGACACTCTTAATCTATCCCTTGTCTTAGTCTCTTTTGCCCTCGCAACCATGGATCGCTCTAACAAACCCTCCGCCATCGGTGTAGGCGCTTCCCTCCCGCAGCCTACCATTTCCTTCCGCGACAGCACCGTCGAAGCAACCCTGCCCAGCGGCGAATCCGTCACCGTCCACCTCTACGGCGCCACCGTCACCTCCTGGAAGCTCGCAAATGGCAGAGAACAATTGTTCCTGAGCCAGAAGGCCCACCTGGATGGCTCTAAACCCATCCGGGGCGGTATTCCCGTGGTATTCCCGGTACGTCATATCGTCTATCCACCACTGAACCCCATGGAATGAACCAGCTGATATTGACCGGGTGTCGGTGCTAGGTCTTCGGTCCTCCCCCTCAGAACCACGCGACGTCCGCACTTCCCCAGCACGGGTTTGCCCGGAATTCGACCTGGGAGTTCCTGGGCAAGTCTTCGTCCGAGTCATTGGGCCGGGACCGGAAGGATGGTGATGACTCTGTGAAGCTCGATTTTGGCCTGTCACATCCCATGCTCAGCGAGGAGTTCCAGAAGGCATGGCCGTATGAATTCGGTCTGGTGTATAGTGTGACCTTGACGAAAGAGAGCTTGGAGACGTCATTGCAGGTACAGAACAAGGGCAGCCAGAACTTTGACTTCCAGGTTCTCATGCATACTTATCTCAACATCGAGGTATGCCGCATATCCTCGCTATCCCACTATAAGGAAACCAGTCCATATTGACAACTTACGCAGGATGTCTCCCAAATTCGCGTCAAGAACCTCCAATCTACGACCTATGTTGACAAGACGCAAAACGCCTCCGTGCACACCGAAGAGTCTGCCGCATTGGAAATCAACAAGGAAACAGACCGTGTATACCAATCGCTGGATCCTGCAGTCCCTATTGTCGTGTCCTCCACAGCCGACGACCAACCGCTGTTCTCGGTTGCGCGCCAGGGTCTGAACGATGTCGTCGTTTGGAATCCATGGATCGAAAAGGCGAAGGGTATGGCAGATTTCGGTCCAGATGAGGCGTACAAGAACATGATCTGTATCGAAGCTGGTTCGGTTGCCGCCTGGCAGACTCTGGAGGCGGGTGAGTCTTGGGAGGGCTCTCAGACTATCCGTGCGAGACTGTAAACAACACATGCCTGCTTTTTTATCGCGGTTAGGGCATTCGAGGAAGGCAGCTTCGTGATTGATGGCTCTTGGATACTTTTGTATTGAAACTTATGTGAGATGAAAATAGACACGAAAACAACTCGCAGCGAGGAGAGAGTTAATGTAGTTGAGTTATTTACTCCATTCGAGCCGATATCTCCAACTTTAAAGCATGCTACGACTCCAGCCTGTGCCAGTGCTCTCCGTAATCCCCCCATCGATGACCAAGGCATGAGAAGTCACGTATCGGCTTGCACCGCTTGCCAACCAGGCCACGCCATTGGCGACATCACTACTCGTCCCCATGCATCCCATCGGGCAGTTATGGTCGAGAATCCGCCTTGCAGTCTCCCTCTCGTCTGGGTCGTCGCTGCGTGCGAAATTGTCCACGAGAGGAGTGTACATCAAGCCAGGCGCGATGCAGTTGCACCGGATGTTTTCTTTGCCGTACATGACGCCTAGGGCTTTGGAAAACCGGATCACTGCCGCTTTGGCGGAGGCATACGCGATTTGGTGTTTTCCGAGATAGCGTAGGCCGGCGATGGAGGCATTGTTGATGATGTTCCCACCGCCTTGCTTCTGCATGATGGGCAGGACATGGTGGCAAAGGCGGTAGACGGAGGTCAGGTTGACATCCAGCTGACGATTCCAGAGATCTTCAGTCGTGCTTGCTGGGTTCCCTGCAGCGGTTATGCCCACGTTGTTTATGAGGATATCGATCCTGCCGTGCTTTTGCATGGCTGCACCGACCAACGCTTCCACATCAGATGCTTTGGTCACGTCGGCCGCTACGACGTCGACAACAGCATTTGGGTCCTCCTCGAGTAGACGGTCCCTAGTTCGTTTGGCGGCATGCAGGTGGAGGTCACAGCCGAATATCTTGACGCCATTTCGTGAGAGGAGGCGAGCCGTTGCAGCCCCATTGCCCCAGAATGTGCTGTCCTGTGGCCCGACCTGTCCAATTCCTGTGATGAGCGCAACCTTGCCCGCAAGGTCTGGATAGATGGGAAACACCTCCGGGCCAGGTGGTGTTGTTGCAGACATGGTTGTGAGGGCGGCGGTCTTTGACGCAAAGTCAAAAACAATCTCGCCGGAATAATCTCTTTTTGGTTCTCTACATGAGAACCGACATCAGTCGGGGCGAAGCTCTCCTTGTTCTGTTTATAGTGACGCCTTAAGCGGGGAATAACGAGACTAACGTTCTCCGCACGGAGAGCAGTGCGATGGCGGGAATCTCTCTATTAGTCTGGACATTTGATCGGTGTACACGCCGTTACTCACGGTGGAAAACCGAGATTTTAAGTGGAGTCATCATTTCATTGGTATATATGGCCGTTAATCAAACAGGGGCTAATGCATATCCTCAGGCTCATGGAGAGCAGGATTTCCCTTCTCGGTATCAGACCCAGCAAGCTGCTGGGCTGCTTCGATATTATACTCTGGACCTCTATAATCTCGCCGTCCACGAAAAACCCACCACAACGCCGTCAACGACATTAGCCCCACGGTGATCACGCTAGTGTAATTCATGTTGTGTGCTGTCACTGGGAGGACGAGTGGGAAGCAGAAAAAGACAGCCGTGACTAGGATATAAACCACAGTGACGATGTTGACTGCAAATCCTAAGCGCTTGCCGAGGTAGAACGGGCCAGGCACGATATTCGTCCGTCCAGTCAACAGGTGCGGCAAGACGGCCCCTAAATAAGACAGAGTGCTGAGTACAATGTACGATGACACCAGGGCTTGGAACGCGGTGGTGCTGCCGACATAGATACAGCCCAACCCACTAACCATGGCGCCCATCGCTATGGTCGCTCGCAAAGGCACGTTCAATTTTGGATGTACCTTGCTGAAGTATGATGGGAAGGGAGTGGCGCTGTCGCGAGCAAGACTCCACCACATGCGGCCGCCAGTGACAAAGGTACCGATCAGAGTAGGGAACGTGGCCAAGAATAGAACCGCAATGAGCCCAATTGCGCCGGCATTCGATCCTGTGGCTTGTCGGTAGATTTCGGCCGTAGGAAAGAAGCCAATGCTGCTACGAAATACCGCGTTCAGGTCCTGGATGGAATAGAACAAGGCAACGAGGTATACAAATGCAGTGGTGAATCCAGTGAGCATCTGAAGCATAATCCCTTGCGGCACCCGCAATTCCGGTCTAGGAACTAGACACTGTCGTCAGGGGCTTTACTTGAGCAGAGGATACAGCCTTACATACCTTCCTCGGATACGTGGCTGATACAGTCGGGAACGCCGACTGCGAATGCAGCATTTAATAGCCCAGTCAAGAAGCAGACACCGTCCGGCCAGCCTCCAGTTTTGTTGCTGTATGTGGTCCAGACACTGGCGTTCGTTGCATGCTTTCGTGGCATAACAGCGAGAACTGCAATGGTCACAATCAACCCTCCCATCGAGAAAACAACGGCAACACGATTGATCAAGGGGATAAACTGATTCCCGAAGCAGACAATGGCACAACATATCCACACCAGTAGCTGTAGAGTGATAAAAACCTGCCACGGATGCCATCTTGTTTCTGGGTTCCGCAGCATATACATGGCAACAACTTCATTGCCCAGCATTGAGCTAATGGAACACGCGGAGAGAAGCCAGGCGCAAGCATTCAAATAGCCGGTGAAGAACCCCACTGCACGCCCATGTTTCCTGCTCAGAACGGATGACCAGTGGTACACTCCACCTGCTGATGGAATAGAAGAGGCGAGCTCAGAAAGGGATGCCGATATTAACGTATAAAAAATGCTGACAATAATGAGTCCGTAGAGGACCGCCATCGGCCCACCGTTTTGCAGCGCTGCGACAATCGTGCCGCCGGTAGAAGCCCAGGAGCTGGTTCATTGTAAGATACTGTTGATAAACGAATGGTTGTACTTACTTTGCGATGACAATTCCCATACTCGTCAAGCTGACGAGGTCAAAGTTCCGGACAAGCTCTTGCTTGTGGCCCAATGCCGCTTCCAGACGAGCCGCATCCATGTTGTCTATCCAACTGGTCGCCGCTCAATAAGACAATTTCCGAGAAACCAGCAGAGAAATCGGCTGGTATATCATTGGCAAAAGTGGTGCGTTTCTAAAAATGTGAGGTTTCTTTGCATAATTGGAGCCCACACCAGGAATTTTTCGTCCAGTTTGCTGTGGTGAATCTCGATGCAAGGGAGGAGGCCATATGGTCGCCACGTGCAGTTCCAGGCGATCGGAGATCTAGGCGTCGATATTAAAATGTTCGGGAAATGGCATGCCTTGTCAGAAGGAGGGATGCATCCACTTATCCATCTAGAAAATACAGGTAGACAGGGCATTAAACAGTTCGTTGCCTCTACATACCGGGGGGTTAGGCACTCTTGACTCTTGAGTTCATTATGCTGCTAGGCCGGGTCTGTCCTGTCCAAGCAAGGGCTAAACAAGGAGAGCATGTTAGAGCGGACTCTTCCGGCTGAGTTCTGGAAGGGACAGGGTGGCTTTGCCGGGCTGTCCTGTGAGGTCTGTGCTGCTAGGCGATGGCGAGACTCCATAGCGTGGGTTGCCATCGTGGCATTCTCCGTAGATGTGGTTAGTTGAGATTTTTGGGGGCTCAGAAAAGAGTCTAGCGGTGTTTAACATGTATCCACACTATGCTAATGGTCGCATCTTTCCAGTGCCTACGATACAGACTACTCGCCTTCTTCCAGGAAAGTGCATGTCTAGCTGGACACATACGGAATGCCTCCGGTACTGTCTAACATGGTTATTACAGAATCGCAGAGGCAGATCTACTGGGTTCGTCAAAGGCCCATCTAGCATGTAAACGCTGCTACGCTATGCTGGTTCACAAAGATTGACAGGAAGACGTATTGGAGACAGTACCGTCCGACCAAGGTGCTTCAAAAGAAGTCATTATTATACAGAACGAGGATCCACCAAACGGCGGCTTGTCCAAGAGTCTGCATGATTACATTTGATGTTCGAAAACTCTCCCCAACACCAGGTACAGTTACTGTAGTTATAAGTATCTTATAGCCGAACGCATTCTGGATTTCTGACATTTTACAAAAGTCGGCGCTAGACCTGCCCACCATTCCAAAGACTGGAACGACATAACAGAGCGACTCTGATGAATGCAATCCTCTGGACGTGAGATGTTTGTGTGCTTGCTGACCGCCATTTAGGGTTGGGACAGAAAACTCAACGTGCGCCAGTCAACACAACAAACAAGCCAGAGACTAGCAGATCACACGATCGCCCGTGCTGCTGAGCTAAACTAGCGGTAGATCCGGCCATCTTTATTGGCGTATGTTGGACAGCCCAGACCCGACTTCTGCCCTGCGCGACTTGCAATCTGTAAGTGTGCGTTTTGTTGCACACCGTCATGCCTATCAATATAAAGAACTCAGCCATCGTGGCAGGGATGGGTCTGCTACACCGGAGATCGGCATTGTCTGTATCACCCGAGTCGCGATTCAGTCGTGAGGATCAGCTTGAGACAGCTTCGCAATACTGTCATTTGACTCAGCACAATATGCTATGTTTGTAACACGAACCTCGAGTTCGCTTGGCGCGCGGCCACCCCATGCAGGATGAAGGCTTGCAACCCTGGTTGCCTTCCAGTTGGAATCCGAACTGGCATTTGGCGGCAACTTCCTCGCGAGCCCCCTTGATTCGGGGTGAGGCCGCAGTTTACGTGGCAGGGAGAGCGGGATCTTTGGGGTCTGTAGTGTTCACTGTCGTACAACCTTGATATCCTCCTCCAGGCCCATCACAACAAGAACCATATGAGTGGAAAGACCCGCCTCTATGAGAATATGGAGAACACCTATTCTCTGAGTGGCCCCGAGATAAACTTCTGGGAGGCTATTGCTCGGAATGAACCAATTATTTAGACCGTGTTGGTGGTTGTCTCCCTTGCTCAGTTCCATTCTTGTTACACCATCCCCTTGCGTCGCGCCGCATCGTGGTGAGATTGCGATTGCACACTCGCTCGGTGTAAATTATTGTATGTTTCTCGGTTAGCTTTAGAATGCTCATAAGCGTCCCTCGTGCATGCACGTCGTCAAGCTATCATGCCGCGGTAAACCCACCATTTTTGGTGCGGATAACCTCCAGGTTTCACTCAGCTACCAAGCTGACATCATCTAGATTCGCTTGGACCATGTTAACTCCCTTGTCTCTTATCCTACATTTATGGGAAACTGGAATCCCAGAGGCTGTACTGTGGTCCAGTCTTCTCTTGGAAGAGCCGGGTTCAAACCAGCGAGATGGGTAACCAGTCACCCACTCCACACCAGCTTCTGGTTGAAGCCGTGGTGTTTTGGAGTATCGCCGTCATTCTTGTCGCCGGTAGAATGTATGTATCATTAAGGCCATTGTTCTTGCGCCGCAGCACGGGGCTGATTGGACTAGCATCTCTCGAACGATCGCCAATGGATCGATCAAGCGACTAGGTTGTATGTCACTCTTGCCTTCGACAGGACACGGTATATGCACTAACTCGGCTTGGGCAACAAAGTCGACGATTATGTTATGAGCGGGACATTTGTGAGTATCCTCGTCGTATCTCAGTTCCCGAGACTTGCTCATGGTTATCCTTCTCGCTTCAGATGATCTATACGTCCTTGTTAATTCTCATCCAAATATCGGCGCGCTATGCGACCAACCTCATGGACCCAGCGGACTACCCGAAGGTGCTGTCCGACCCCCAGCAAGTCCAGGATCGGATATTCGGAAGCAAGATAGTCATCGGTCTTGAACAATGCATGCTCTTCTCGACCTGGGGCGTCAAGATTTGCATGTTGGCTTTGTTCTGGCGACTGACCAAAAACCTTCGTTTACATATTTATGTCAAATGCATCGCTGTTTACGCTGCAATCGGCTTTGTCGTCATCATGGTCACCTACTATGCCGTGTACTGCCGCCCGTTCTCGCAGTATTGGGCTATGCCCGTGGATAACATGCAATGTGCGACCTACCAGCGCTACTCCATCACCCAAGCGGTTTTCAACATCTCTTCAGATGTGGCCATGCTTGCCATTCCAATTCCCTTAATGATCAAATCGCAACTGCGGACCAGGAAGAAGATCCTGCTCATCTGTATAATGAGTCTTGGCGTGTTCACCATCATTGCCGCGATTTTGAATAAGGTCTTCAATTTCGCCTCGCCGTTGACGACCACATACCAGATCTGGTACATTCGCGAAGCCAGCACAGCCATATATGTTGCCAATCTGATATGCCTGTGGCCTCTGTTGCGTAAAATCTTCGGCCTCAAGGCATTTCAACACAACAGTGCCCAGTACCGCAGGAAAAACCCTGAACCGAACAAGGAGTGCTTGGGGGCGTCAGACTCGGGGGGTACAACGGAGGATAGCTCGCAATCGCGTTCTTCCTTCTCCCTTCATCGCGCTCTACTATACAACAAGTGCGGCTGTCGCAAAGTGCTGAGAGGCTTAGATCCCACGCGAAAACCGGATCAAGGACAAAATAATGAAGCAGCTGGCGTCAGTTTGCCCAAGGAGAGCAGCGGAACTCAAGAGGCAGCTGCGGACGTATGGGAGCACGAAAAGCCGGACGAGGATCGAAGCAGGCAACAACCCTCATTGCTTGACCTTGAGTCTGGCACAATCCAACAACCGGGTCAGGCATTCAGTCCTAACCTTGGCCGGGACGCGCCAAATCGATTTCAGCACCAGGAATAACACTGTCAGGATATGGTAACAGAATGCGAAGCAATTCGACAACCCCCATATTGAGCATGCAGAAATACCCATGTAAGATCAGGCAGGCCAGGCAGCGACTTGCTTCTCTTGGCCCGACTGGGCGACATCGTTCGTTGGTGCTCCGCCCTTGGATTACTATGCCTTATCGGAGCCTCATGAGTCTCACGCAATCTCCTTTTCTCCCGCTTTCATGGAGATCGAGGAATGATATCATTTCGGAGCAAAACCGCCGGCGGAGGTGCTGGGAGAATGGCTGAGAAGCTAGATCGAGCTCGTCTCGTCTCGGTCGATGGGCTTCGATGGCGCGCAAAGACCTTCTTGCACAGAGGACAACAAGCCTGCCGCTTGGTAAGCCAGGGATCCACGCAGAGCGGATGGAATATGTGCCCGCAGGACAAAGGTCGTATCGTGTCTCCCTCATCAAAGCCTTCCATGCAGATCGCACACAGAGAGTGTGAGTCTTCTGGGTGTGGGGAGGTAGCGTCCCTACCCTCCTCGTGGGTATTTGAAATCTCAGGCTCTCCAGATGACGATCCGGACAAAGCATTCGCCTCAGCAGCCTTACCGAGACTCTCTGGGATGCTGATGCCACATTGATTCTCCTCATGCCTGACTATATCTTCCTCCCGAGTGGTGTCTGACAATGTTGAGTCGCGGTTGCTGAATTCTTTCAGCTCGGCTTCGTGTTTATTATGGCTTGACCACCACGAGCCATAATTTGCCAGTGGAAATTGCTTCTCGACTTCGCTTCGGGAGATGACTCCCCTCGACAATATCAGGCTTTCGGGGTCTCCCGGGTTATCAGCTTGACCCTGACGGATGTAACGATGTCTAGCTCCGACGATAGCCCTGTCGATACGGATGGTAATTGTTAGGCCGAGCTCCGAAGGCCTTATACGATGCCAACCTACCAGATGAAGATGAAAAACATCGCAACACACAACGGTGCTAGATAGCCAAGGGGCGCAGCAGGGTTAGACTCCTCCGACCTCGCATGCATTACGGACATGACGTTGTCATCGGAAAAGTGGACAAAGATAGGATTTGCTCTTGACGGAGTTGTATATAGAGTATAGACGCACAGCTTCAACTACGATCGACGCAATCACAGCATAGTTGAAGAAACTTGGAGGTACGGTGAAGTGAACTACCCCAGGTTCTGGGCAAAGACCAAGGACCCACCAGTAGAGAACCTACAACAGCTGAATCCAGCGACCTGGTGATAGGATTCTCGAAAGATGATTAGGATGAGAGTTAGCTGTCAGACGGCCAAGGGATGACCCCGCATACAAGACCCGAGAACCACGGACCAGAGCAAGCGCTCGTGACCGGCGTTAGCGAGAGCCATGCTAACCGACGATTCTTTCATCTCGTCTAATCATGTGGTGGTTAGTCATGGTGACAAAAATCGACATTATCAGGGTCTGCTATCAGGTCGTCTTTATCTGGGTGGATATCAACCCACCGGGCTTCCGGCCCCTCGGACCCAGCACGGCCAAGCTGCGTAGACATCATAATTTGGAGGTTGAGTTGGGTGGATATCGGTGCAAGTCATTAATCGTGATACTTTGCCCTTGGATGTATTGGCACTTATCCGTGTGGTGCGGTGGCGGACGCTGGTCTTGGACTATGCCTCGTATCATCCCTCCCTCCGACAATATCCGCACCAGACTGAGTTCATCATCCATGACCAGTACACACCAGTCCACCCGCATGGCTTCTTGGAAACTCCCTCTAGACGGTCGGCGGAGCACTACCGCATGAGGCAATGGCCCAGAATCGCCAAGTGTCCCGCGCCGGCGGCCAAGAGCCCTAACGACGTCCTTCATCTGCGCGCGATGCTGGGCACCGCTCCTATCCCCAGACTCGCGTGGAGCAATGTTCTCATATGTTGACGCAGGCAATTGAACGGGAACTGATTGACTGGTGATTGTGAAGACTCTGCTTCCAGGTTGAGCTGGCTATCATACAAAACTCCCCGGCGGGGGAGGTCGCTCGGCCTCAACAGGCGCGTAATTTGCGACCTATATATCATACATTGCCAATAAAGATGCTGAATTGCCCTGCTCCAACCAAGAGATTCGCTGTAACCTCAGCTTCCGTGCACAGCATGGCTCGACCATCCGAGTGGCTAGGCAGAAGAAGAGGGGAGGACCAGGAGTTCAGGTGAAGAAGGCGAGAAAGCCAAGGCTCTTATCTTCATGGCCTGCCTAAATAAAAATTCTAATAATAAGTGACAGCGAAGCTGCTTCTGGATGCAGGACTGGAGTCTTGTCCTTCTGATCCCTTGCTGATCCCATCTTCTTTCTGCACCCGTACTTCCTCCCAACAAATCCGATTATCCCCAGATTCTTGCCATTACCATTATGGAGACAAAGCCAGATCTGGAAGCGAAAGCTGTTGATATAGGCGGCACTGGCAATGATGCTTCGCCGCCTCCCTACGGTCAGGAGAATACCACGACTGGGACTATTGTGGAGCGCGAGCAGCTCGACTTCTGGACGCGCAATGGGCTGAATCTCAACTCGTTCAAGCGTCGATCTGGAGGTGTGGCTCTGAACCGTGATATGAAAACTCGCCATATGCACATGATTGCCATTGGAGGGTCTATCGGAGCTGGATTCTTTGTGGGATCTGGAAATGCCTTGAGTACTGGCGTAAGGATCTCATCTCATTCCAATCTGACCAGATGGGGTCACCAGTTGTTCATAGCTAAGCCTCGTAGGGCCCTGGCACTTTATTCCTTGACTTCCTGATTATTGGTGTGATGATGTTTAACGTCGGTAAGCTTGAGCTCCTTTTCCATTTAGGTGGGTCGCAACTATCTAACAACCTTAGTCTATGCACTTGGAGAACTAGCTGTCATGTATCCGGTGTCTGGCGGTTTCTACACGTATTCGACGCGGTTTATCGATCCATCCTGGGGCTTCGCAATGGGCTGGAACTACGTTTTCCAATGGGCAATTGTCGTGCCACTAGAACTAACGGTGGCCGGTTTGACTATAGAATATTGGCAAGTGGATGTCAGCGTGGGTGTGTGGATCACTGTCTTCCTTGTGTTGATCATCTTCGTGAATATATTCGGGTCACTGGGCTATGCAGAAGAGGAATTCTGGTCCTCCTGCCTGAAACTCGGTGCCATCGTCGTGTTCATGATCATTGCCTTGATCCTTGTGTGCGGCGGAGGGCCCTCGAATGGCAAATACAACGAGTACTGGGGCGCACGCACCTGGTATAACCCCGGCGCCTTTCGCTACGGCTTCAAGGGCTTCTGCTCGGTTTTCGTGACTGCCGCTTTCTCTTTCAGTGGAACGGAGTTGGTCGGTCTCGCCGCTGCAGAGTCGAAGAACCCTGCCAAAGCGCTGCCCGGAGCCGTCAAGCAAGTTTTCTGGCGTATCACCCTGTATGGCTTCATCGTCTTTCCATCCATCTACCTCTCCCGGACTAACTGTTCCAAGATTTTACATTGTTGGCCTCACATTCGTCGGCCTACTCCTTCGGTCCGATGACACGCGCTTGCTCGGCTCGGGCGACCTCATCGACGTGAAAGCCTCGCCCTTCGTGCTGATCGCCGTTGACGCCGGCCTCCACGGCTACGACAGCTTCATGAACGTCATCATCCTCATCTCGGTGTTGTCTATCGGTGTGTCCGGCGTCTACGGCGCGTCACGCACGCTCACGGCTCTCGCCGAGCAGGGCTACGCCCCCAAGCTCTTCACCTACGTCGACCGCTCCGGTCGACCCCTAATGTCCGTCATTCTGATCATCGTCTTTGGTCTCCTCGGCTACGTCAATCTGGACGCGAGCGGTCCCACCGTCTTTGCCTGGCTCCAGGCGCTGTCTGGTCTGGCCGCCCTGTTCACCTGGGGCTCTATCTGCCTCGCGCATATCCGGTTCCGCAACGCCTGGAAGTACCACGGCCACACGCTGGATGAGATCCCTTTCCACGCCGTTGGAGGCGTGTACGGGTCATGGTTAGGCTTGATTCTTGTGATCCTCGTGTTGATCGCGCAGGTACGTTATATTGAGCTGTTTTGTGTGAGAATGTAACTAAGAGATCTTGTGTAGTTCTTCGTTGCCATTGCTCCCCCCGGTGGCGGCATTAATGATGCAGAAGGCTTCTTCCAGACTTACCTGGCCCTTCCTGTCGTCATGTTCTTCTGGGTATGCGGATTTATTTGGAAGCGGGCGGGATGGCTGCGCACGCATCAGATCGACGTTGACACCGGGCGTCGCGAGGTCGACTGGGACTCTATTCGCGCGGAGCGGGAGCGTGTTGCTGCCATGCCGGCCTGGAGACGATTCCTTAATATTATATTCTAGTTTCGTAGTAGGCTAGCATCCAGTCTCGATCTTAGGCGTTGGCGGAATTCCCTCGGCAGACTGAGGGAATGTTGTGTGGTTTGGATATTTGACCAGGAACATATATAGGTTGTTAATCTAGGTAGTTATAGTAACTTGTTCAGGATGTATTTCAGCTTCTCGGTCCCCCCAGAGCTAAATATGTTTGTCTATTGTACACAACAGACAGCTATGTGTTGCATAATATAATATACTGCTCGGATACTGAACTACAAGTTTGTCCCTTGGTCAAGGAAAAACAGTAAGCGATGAAGCGCAGCACAAGATAAAAATCCGAGAGAATAACAGAAGCAATAATACAGCAAAAGACAAGAATGGGCTTTTCCTTCCTTTCTGAACACATAACCAGAAGAATTCGAAAAGTGGAGGATATAGTCGAAAAGGATATAACGTGAAAGCAACGGATTTCGATTCAACGCCTGCGCTATGCTAGTAAAATCAACCTGTATTCCTCCTCAGCGCCTCATGCGCTTCCACTCGGATATCGAACAACAGGTCGTCGATCTGCTTAAGTGTGCTTCGGTTCAGACTGGTGGACTTCGCATCATCCAGTACCTTCTGCAGGGTGGCAATGATGCCGGGATTGCTGGCGGTCTGGGTTGTGCGAGACGTAATTTGTTTGTCGGCCTTTCTCTTCGCCCGATCAGAAGGCACGTCCATGTGTTCCTTGCCCTGTACTTCGGGCTGTTCCTCTAGCTGTCCAACCTCATTCTCTACCGCTGCGCCCACCACCAGAGCAGTATTAGGGACGCTGTCGGCGTCCTGCATCGGGGTGTCCTCGATCTGCGAAACTTGAGTTAGATTCTCAGATGGGCTCGCTCCGGAATCCATTGATCTTTCCATAGCTTGTTCCACTGATGTTCGTTGGTCTCCGTTCCGGTTGTCCGTGGAGGATTGTGTTGATGTGCCTCTCAAATCACTAATAGGTTTCTCAACTGCGGGAGAGTCAGGACCGGCACTTTTGCCCTTCGCATTTCGCTTGCGAGAACGGCTAGACGACGTCTTGGGTGGCGGAACCTCCTCTGTAGAAACAGCAGCGACATGGCCGCTAAGGCGAGAGGACCGTCGGTGAGAGGAGGACAAAGTTGAAGATTCAGTGCTCGTCTGCGTCTCGGAGTTGGATTGTGTGTTGTTAAGTTTCGGAGATTTCTGTTTTTGAGAGAATGCGTCCGGAGTTTGAGAACCATTCTGAACTTGACCAGTTTCCTTCTCGGTGGTCGTCGGTTTGGATTGCTTGGAGTCGGTGGAGCTTCCCTTCGACTGATGTCTCTTCTTGGAGGACTCAGACGGTGAACGATCCACTTGCTGTTCAGTATTTATGGATTCGACTTCCACTTCACTTATATCGCCCTTTGATTGCCTCCTTCTCTTCTTCGGATTCGATTCAAGTGGCGATGCCACCGCCACAGCTTGCTCGTCAACGGCGGCTAGCGCCTTCTTCTTGGAACGAGAGCCACGGCTGGTAATGATTGTCTCGGGGTCATCAAAAACTGGCTCCTCCTGGCCGTAGGAAAACCGCGATGACCGTCGTCGCTCTTTGTTGGTTGGCGTCACGAATCCCTCGACTTCCCGTTTTCTTTTACGCGTAACACGCGGCTGGCTTTGCGATTCTGAGGCCTTCTGACTGTCAGACTTCGTGGTTGAGTCAACTGCAGACTCCAGATCTTGCTCTAACTGGGAAGCAAGCTGGGTCTCCATGTCGTCGCTGAAAGAATCGGCAATTGTGTCGTCCAGTCCGAAATCAATTCTCGGTACATCGCCAGTGAGATCAATGGTTTTACTTCTGCTCTTCTTGGAAGACGATTTGGAGCTGCCAGGCTTCTTGGAAGAGCTAGGTGTGGTATTCTTAGGCGCTGGGTTTGTCAATGGATTCTGGGTGGGAGATCCATCAAGACGTTCCTCACGCCTAGGTGAGAAGGCAGAGGTTGGCGTTTTGCCGCTGGACGAACGAAGTCGCTTAATCAGGGGGGTTCCCTCACGCTGTTTAAAGCGAGGACGTTCGAGAGGGTGGGACTTCTTCGATTTTTTACTGCTTGAGGAAGGAGACCGCTTGGATTTTTTGCTGCCAGATTCTTTCTTCTTTGAGGTTGTACCCTTCAGTGAAGCAGGCTCGCTACTTGGGCCTTGAGCCTGCGATTGAACTTCTGGAGGTGACGAAGGAGGGTCAATGTTGCCCTCTGTTGAGATAGTCCACGATCGGGGTAGTCCTGATCGGACAGCTTGTGGTCTATCTCTCGTCCCAGGAGTGGGAGAGGACCCAAGGAAGCCGTCTTCAGCGTCGTTCGCAACAGCGGGCAGCGTTGGAGTTTGAGGAGTGCCAGTCTCGCGCTCCGGGTTACGCAAGTTACGCAGATGGGGAGGCGTCATGAATCCAAGCTGCCGAGGCGAATTTGCAGGCGACGACGACCTGAGATTCTCGATCATCGAAAACACTTCGCTGCGTTGTTTAGGTTCGCCTACTGACGGCAACGGAATTTGAGCGTCGCCATTCTTGATCTGATCTGGGGTATTTTCAACAGCAGGGGATTGCGGCTGCGAGCTATTCTGCGGTTCCAACGATGCAGGTAATGGGGCTGAATCCTGTGTGATCGGGGACGAGGTGAAAGCCTCGGGATCGGAAGCAACCCGTGAGTTGTCCAATATGAACGCGATCCGCGATTTTTCGTGCATGTCCGCTCTGATTTCGGCTTGCTTTGAGACCTCGGTGGTGCCGCTCTTCCCAGGAGTATCCTAGAGCGGATTAGCTTAATCAGATTGGCCTGCACAAACAAAACAGTACCTTTGATTTCTCATGCGCCGGTTTTTGCTGTTTGATGCGCGACTCGAGGCTCCGCAAGGCACGAGCAATAGGCTCCGGACACGGTGAGGGTTTCTGTTGGCCAAAGATAGAATTCCAGAAGTCAATAAATCTTTTCGCGACAGACATATGAGATGATTCCAGGCCAGCACAAAGAATTAGTTGCTGTTTGGAGATACAGTTGATGTCCTGTGGGGAAGACGTTTGCAAGATATTTAAAAGTGCGGATGAGAGAGCTCGACACTAGAATTCTGGTTAGCATTCGAAAAAGACCGACCCCCTTACTTCGTTCACATACAGCTGTAAGGATCCTGCTTTCCACGCCACTTTCGAGGTTAAATTTTCGCGATTCGTCCTGAATCCATAAAGCAAGGGATGGTTGGAGGTTTTCGAGTGTCGCGAAACGGAAAGGGGCAACGCCTGATCCCAAGAACGATGTCAAAGCTTCGATGTAGTCTGCAATTCCGGAGTGCTCCACTGGATCGAACTTCTCGTACGATTCACGAAGTATGCGATTGAGCAATTCCAGAAGTCTCTTGGGCGGATGCGCCCTAGCAAGGCGAGAGACATCGTCCGATCCCACGTCCTGGTGGAAGTAGGCGATGGAGAGAGAGTGGTTCAAAAGTGATGATAACGGCAGGTACGCCTCCTGAACACCTAAAGTCATCATTGACTGCGCGAGAGGCTCAACGATTGCGGGCGTTATATCACGGTCACTCTTTTCGGTCTTCACGACACGGACCAGGGAATCGACAAGTTTGTCCCAGTCTTGGGCAGCGTTCGAGAATTTTAACCCGGCAGAAAGGATTTTGGCACTATTCTCGTAGTCACGCACAGCAGAACCATCACGCGCCCGAGCAGATTCAACTGGATAGGAGCGAAGAGTGTCTGCAGCTAGCTGTGCAGTCGACTGCCATACAATCCCAGCCAAGTTATTCGAACTAGATGTGCTTGGCTGCGGATACAAGTGTGCACATTGTCGAAGTAACTCCAATCGTGATCCTCTGACATTTCGTCCATTACAGGCGGCCTGTAATATATCATTCACCAAACGTAAGTAGGCAGGCGTCGGCTTGGATATGCCAGGAGCTTCGCTGATCAGCCGAAGAAGGTGCACGATCGGACTGTCGACATTGGAACCGGGCCTTGGATGTCGATGTGTTGGTGTGTTTGCAGCCTGAAAGGTTTCATCGGCCGTTTTCACGAAAAGCTTCTCAGTAAACGGGATGCTGCCAAGCGAACAGATCATGGTTGTCGATAGGAAACGAAATCGATCAAAGAACTTGTCCATGGTGCTATTTTGAGCATTAAGTGAAGCAGGACCAGCCTTCCAGAGGCGCTGAAGAAGATTGAGGACATGTGCCACTGCTTGCATCGAGTCTGGAGATGGCGTTATCTCTTTGCTCGACGCCTGAGATAGAGCTCGAGCGAGATTGATCCAAGCCGCGGCGACCTCGGACTTCTCAACCTCATTTGCCCACAACGATGATCTGAGGATAGCCTCCAAAACCTTCAGGACTTTTGTAATCCTGGATCGCAGCCACTTCGGGTCAAGTGTCGGTAGTTCCTTTGGTGCGAGCTTGTGAGTTTCGTTCGCTTTGTTTACCGTCCACCCCTTCCCCTGTGAACTCCAAAACATATTTGACAACACAATGGCAAGTCGGTTGCTCAGATTTGGAACAGGGTTTGAAAAGGCAGAGGGCAGGGCAATGTATTCTTCCCACACAGTGTCGAGATGGTGATAGGGCACGGAAGGTCGGAAGGCGTAGTACAGGAGATTGTGGTAGCTGGACCATACAATACCACTCGGCTGTCCTCCCTTTTCCTTCTTCCTTTCGAATTGAGATATTATCGGCTTCCCTAGCATTTTCAACAAGGCAAGATTCGTAGTTTCACCTGGGCTTGCAACGAAGACGAAACGGTTCCAAGCAAAAATGGCTTGCGCTTTGATCATGGTATCACTGCAGTTAAAGCATCGTTGGAGAACGAGAACAAAATCCCTGAAGTGTTCCCACTGGTCGACAGATGTACGCTTGTTTCTTAGAAGCAGGATCATGACGCTCCAAATTTGAGGAACATGCACACCACTGTCCGGATCGGCCATCATCCGAAGCATGCGCTCACATATCTCCGCAGCCAGTTTCCTGTCAGGGTCCTTCTCCATGGGCCGGTCAAAGATATCGTAGACGCCTTTTGAAAGATTCGCGTTCGGGCCAAACATGTTAGCCAGTTGAAAGCCAAGACCAATAGCTTTTAATCGGACGTCTTTCATATGATGGAGGCACCCGCTCACGATATGTTCCATCCAGAGACTTGCATGGGCAACGAAAAATGTCTTGGAATGGTGGAGAATGCGCGAGTAGATCGTCAGTCGTTGAGAAAGGATGGTACTTCCACCCACTCTGTTGGTCACTTCGACTAAAGCAGGGAGCAACCGTGACAATCGAGAAGATGTCATCACCTTCGTATGGACGTTCGAGGCTGTCAAGATTGACAGATAATGCATCAGTAACGACTTTGGTGCTTTGGCATCATTTAGGCCGCTTATGGACTGGTCGATAAGGAAGGCTTTGAAGTCGTCCGGGAGATGCGGGGCGACCTCACCTGCCCATAGCAAAGTATTCGCCAGCTTGAGAGCCTGGACGACAAGGTTGCTCTGCAGTGGCTCACCACCTTCAGGTCCTCTGCTGACATCACGCTGAATGAACTGCGTGATCGACACCAGCCTATCCACAATCTCCTTGCCCGTGGGTAGGTCATCATAGGCCCTTAATGCGCCAAAGAACTGCATGTAGGCATCCAGCCTCGAGCTGAGGGACTCCCCGGTCAACTGCTGCGTGATGGACTCCAACAACATGGCGAAAGATTCGGGGGTATATGTCACCACGGCCGGCGACGAGTTGGTTACGACGGGGGAACTAGTTTGCTTGAGGATGGACTTGGTCGGTTTACATTCGTTCGAAGGGGGAAGCGCCTTAAGTTCAGATTCGGCGACAGCGGCAGCATCGGTGAACGACGGAGGTTTGATGTATCTGGTCCATGGCGAAAAGTTCACCCGCTTGGATTGTCGGTTGGACGAGGCACCATTGGGTACTGTGGCCGACAAAGGGGTATCACGAGGAGTCTGGGCCACAACGGGTGAGCCTTCAATCTGGTCTTTCTCGGACAGCACTCGCGACGTTGTCCTAGGCGGAGTCGGTGGGCGAGCGGACAAAGGACCGAAGACCTCCACCATATTTCAGAGGAACAAAGGACGAGAAGCGGACAGGAAAGGAAGAGGAGGCCAGGAACATTGCGATGCGGGCCAGCTGCACATTCAGACCATGACCCAGCCGAGGAGGAGATCGGGACGCTGTGGAAAAGAGAGAATGAAGTCGACAGTGAAGCCCTTTCTGGCTCAGCCGACGATCCTCCAGGGAGAAAAGACGACGCGCCTCGACTCGCGCGTCCGTGGCGGTGTCACGCGTAAAGTGTGGCGCCCGGGTGGCTGTGGCGCGTCAGGTGTCGAGGCATCAACGGAGCTTTCCCGCAGTGGGGTTGGGCAAACGTCACTGTACATTTCTCCTGATTTACGCCGTGTGTCGATAGTCCCCTTCGGTTGTGATCGAAGGACAAGATGGCGTTCCGTATGTTGCAAGGCGGAGGTATTCTCCCTCGCTTGACATATCTTACCCATATCTGCTAACTATCCATTAGAGAAGCTACAACAAGTGACCGAGCTACTGGGAACACTCGAAAAAGACCTGGAGAATCGTTCTCTCAGCTCTTCTCGTACGTTATAGCTCGGAGATTTCCCATACGGCTCTAACCTTTGGTAGAAAAGGTCCAATTTCTGTTGCAACTCAGACAACATGGAACCAGTCCTGACAATGCAGGCCCCATTTACTCGAACAGGGTACTATTCTACCAATTCCTCAAACCCCTCTGAAACTTCATGCTAATGCTGTGTTTCTAGGGGATGGAGGTTATAGGAAAGTACGCAGTGGATGGAGAATCTCCCGATGTTCGTCGGGCTGCGTTGCGATGTATCGCCAACGCTCTCCTCCTGGATCCAAACATGCGCAAGACCTTTGCTGAAACAGGCTACGGGGGTAAGCTAGCAGAGCTGCTCAGGGTAAATCCATACACCATTGACGTTCCTGGATGTGCAGGCTGATTTCTGTCAGAGCGACTCCTCGGAAGATGAAATGGCCATCAGCAGAATTCTCTTCTTATCCACATACGACCCTACGATGGATTTCAAAAAGCTCATAGACGAGCATTCGTTGGCCGATAATGTCATCCACGTATGCAATTTCTCAGTCAAGGCATCGTTCTCGTACTAACCCCTTCAGCAACTCCGCCGACACCTTGCACAATTCTCCGAATCAGGCGAAGGCTCTTTGACGCAGATCGATGAACTGGGTCTTACAGACACCTCGAAGGTGATCTTCAATATTTCAAAGCTCCACCCTGATCTAGCATCATTTTTTTCACCTGCGATTCCCCTTATTCTCAATTTGATATGCCGGATTCAAATCCCGTCCCAGCCCCTGGACGGCCTGCTGGATTCCCTCCTTAGCAGCCTGACAGTACTTGACCTTGAGAACAAGAAGGGCACCTCATATGAAAGCAATCCTTTATTCCCTCCTTCCGACGAAAATCGCAACATCAACAAGCTAATCGAAATTCTCGATCGCTATGTCTCTTCCTTCACCCCGCAGGACCTTGACGTGAAAGGCGTCACCCTCATTGACACCCTGGTCACCCTCTATGAACTAGCACCGGAGGATTCTCAAAAGCACATGAAGTCCCTCCTCCTCCCAGGCGACAGTGACCGAAGCCAGCCCATCGGACAATCCGATACGCTGTCGTCGAAGTTGCTGAAGCTTTCAACTGCTCCCTTTTCCTTCATCAAAAACGCTGTCTCAGAGCTGCTACTGGTCCTATCGGGCAAGGATGCAGAGCAGCTCACGAGGAACATTGGGTATGGATATGCGTCCGGGATCCTCGCATCTCGGGGGATACAACTTCCCCAGACTGCCGGCGAGGCTGTTTCTACAGAGCATGACCGTGATGTCAACCCCATTACTGGTCAGAGATGGGACGCCGAGAGACAGGATACCGGGCCCCCCATGACAGATGAAGAAAAGGAAAGAGAGGCGGAGCGACTCTTCGTGCTTTTCGAACGGTATGCTCCGGTTCTTCTAGTTTAATGAAAGCTTCTGGCTGCTAACATTCAACAGAGCCCGGGCTAATGGAATTCTTAACGTGGAGAATCCTGTCGCTCAAGCGCTCCGTGAAGGCAGATTGGAAGAGCTGCCTGAGTCCGATGGTGACAGTGATTAGATCGTTCTGACAGCTACTTTCGGTGGGCTACCACTTTACTTATAATGTGTAATCACATGCTGGCACTCATCATACAAGTATCAGGTCACTAAATATAAATCGACGTTGTGTTTACAAAATGGCAATATATACAAGCAATAAGGATAGTAGACTTGTGGCTTCCCATATAGTTCGAGATTGATAGATCATAAGTAACGTCATTTGGACAGTACTCAGGATCGCAAATACCCCTCCGGTCAGCGCCAATGCGAGGTCAAGATCCCAACGAACAGTCGCTATACATCCTTGAAGTCCTGCACTCAACGAAATTTATATTGCAGCCAGTAGCCAAATAACTTGCTTCCTTGAGCTCAGAGTCTAGTCCAGCATAAGAGCGTAGAAGCAATGTGTATAGGGATCATCCGATGACTTCTCGTGGCGTACCACGTATGGCGAAAGAATTGGAATAGCAAAGCCAATGCTGGTTCGGGTCCGCGAATAGTCTTCAATCGATATACTGAGAGGCTCAAGGACATGGCGACCCTGCAGCGAGATGACGGGGGCAGATCGGAAATAACATGGCCCATGGGCCTGTGAGCATGTACGCCAAGGGTACTTCGATCAGCCATGGCGTGTCGTAAGCGGTTGGAGCATGGTGCGAGAGCCCTACCGTAGTGACTTTTGTGCTTGTAATCACCATTCGACGCATGAAGAAGAGGTCCAACATATTGCGCAATGCTGGACAATTTGCAGTCCTCTGATGAAATTCTAAGAATTGCTGGAGGAATCGTTCCACAGTTAAATCATGGCTTACAGGTATGACTTTGACTGTTGGCTTTCCTTGTCCATCATAAATCACCACACGAATCGCAAGCGTAGTACTAAGTGGAGGATCCCTTCGGCGGTTGCGTGGTTGTATGTGTATGGTAGGACTTTAGCCTCGGTTCCACGGCCAGAGTGATAAGTGTCTAGTGGTCGAGTTGGTAACGTGGTCACCATACTGGTTCATCACAGCTAGCCCAACAGTGATGATTCGAGATCGTTTTTGGAGGAAAGTAAGTAGTTATCTTGGCGTGTTACGCGAGATGATAGTGTATGCTCTATTTATCTACAAATCCAGGCAAAGCAGCAATATACACGTCCTTCAGCACAGTTTCCAATATCTCGTTTCTGGATATTCACATAAAGATCAGATATTTGGATTTTTCATAAGCACATTTGTGCTCAGCTATGTCAGCCTTGTTCGAATGAGAGAACAAGGCTGAAACTATTCCGCACAGACCCCTGCTAGCAACCAGGATGACAATCACATTCGGAGTTGAGCACCGCGGTGCTCAGGGCGGCTGTGAGGAAAATTGCCATTTCATTTTGAAATGTTCATCTCCCATGTGAGATATATGCTATGTACAATGTCTCTCGTATTCTTATACTTCCCTTAAGCACGTGTCTATATACATTTCAGGATTTGCGCGTAAACGCGTTCCCAGCAAATTTGAACATCAAGCCTTGCAACACATTTCTCGCAGACCGCTCTAATGAATTGTTTACCAGCCCTGCCTGGGGGTGACATTCCTGGACCTGTAATTTATCTCTGGGACATATCGGAAGATTTGGGATACTAACAGACTTATCCAGTTTGATAATCGCTCATCTGTTGATCAAACCCTCAAAGTATGTAGCTGTGCCCATGCTCCAGGCCGCAATCTAACATATTTGCTCTAGCTTAGCCACTCATATGCCTCTGTCGATAGTGGCTTTCATGAAGTCTTGCCGAAAGGAAGCGATAATGGAAAACTATGTCTTCCCGCGGATTTCCAGGGGTCATCGCGAGCTCAAACGAAAGCGTACAAATGCTGCATGTGCAAAAATGATAAATTGCTAAGCAGAGGAACCTTCAGACGACATTTCACGAACAAACATACAGCTGATATGGTCTACGTTTGCTTTTGCGATACGAAGCACCGAAGAAGGGACAAGATGATCAACCACCTTCGAAAACATCATAAAGGGGAACCACTAAAGGAAGATGTTGACCAATTAGCAGTCAGGGCTCAAGGGCCATTTGAGTGTGAGTTTTGCTTCCAGTTGTATCCCACCTGGGACAATATGTGGCAATGCATCCAATATCATAGCAACGTCACCGACGATGCGAGCCAAGCTGGGAATAAGAGCTACAACCCTGATGGTGGTCCTTCCGGTGCTGGGGGAAGTGGCGAGTGGAATGGAGCTCAATTAGCGAAAAATCCAAATGGAGACACAATTATGGATGGGTTCACACGTCTGGATGTGTCCGATCACGACCGGATATCTGAAGACTGCCCAGTGAAAGATTGCCCTCGAAAGGGCACTGAAGGCTTTTTTCAGAGGAATGTCTTGATAGGTCATCTACATTCTGACCATCACTGGACTGCTTCGCAAGGCCAGCTCTTCAATAGCAGCCAAGGGCGCCATGATGCTGGTACTACGGCTGGTGAGCAGTTTCAACAGCACCAAGCTCTCCATACTGCTCAGCTAGACACAACCGCGCCGGTATATTCTGTTTCCATTGATGATCGACCTTACAGGGGCACATCAGGGAAAGATGATATGCCGGGAACTGACAATGTTGTCGCTCATATCCCAAGCTATCCTCCAACCGAGCTTGTCAAGCGATATTCAGACGAGGCGATAGCGTTACGTGACGAGGTATGTCCTTTTATATAGTAAGGAAAGAGTAGGCCTTCAGACAAGCTACTCAATGCAGTGTCTATTCCAGTGTACTGATTACAACAGATCGCCGACATAAGTACCCGTACATCTGAATTTTCGCGACATTATACCGCTAAGGCTCAAGGTATTCAGCATCCTGAACCGGTAGAAGGATCACTACTACCGTTACAGGAGATAGATACCATGCTAACTCTATTCCGACAAAATGTTGATACCCTAACACGGTTACGGGCCTCTATGGTAAACCAGGAATGCCCTATACAAAAAGATACATTCCATAAGAAAGGTTCCACTCCGAATGAGGTTCATCCCGATAACGATGTGGTAATGCATGAAGAATACAAGGACAGTCGTGGAAATACAGAACCAGATCCCAGAGAGCGACAAGAAGGCCCTTCTCGGGATGATACCCTGCTCGCCCAGTATGATGGTGAAGAGAACACTCTTTCGCAGAAAGACTCTGGCGTGGAGGGTGCACATCCAAACAAAGGCACCGAGAGACTATATTCGACTATTCCAGGTCTCTTCTTGGGAAGTAAATCCCCCAACGTCTCTATGGGGCATCTGGAAACCCTCCCAGACACCGAAAACAGGGCATATGATTCCCGAGAGCACATTTTGACCACACAAAATGCGACGCAGCTAGACTGGACTACGTCCTGGATCCTGTCGTCACTACGTTCCACGAGAAGCCCATCACAGCTGCACCTACAGCCTCCGGAGACAGCGAACCAAACCATCTCTTCCTCTGGTGACCCTCATGCATTGGGCCATGAGACCGAAAAATCTTGGTCGTCGGGCTCCGGATCGTCAGACTATGCTGATACTGATCTACCCGAAGACTGCAAGTCAATATTCGGCGAGCAGGACAGGGTATCACCGTTAGAGGTAGGACCGTATAGGAGGGATATATGTCGAATGAAGACACTCTATGCGAATTGCCTCTACTGGCTGGTATGGCGACAAATAACCCAATCCTGTGCAGCCAACGAGAGACTCATTGGCACCACGCGGTGGTTTCTAGATCATCCAGACTTCAAAGTATGGTTTAATGAAGGCACTGTTCCTACTTTGTGGTGCTCAGGGAAGAGGACTTCAGGCTCGGAGACAGTCTCAAGCTCACAGGACGCGAGGAGCTCGATCAACACGAGTTATTCAACGCCGCAGGGACAGAAGCGAAGGAGGGGCCAAAGTGCCAGAGGGACAAATAGCCAGGGCGATGGTGACGATGGTTTCGAGCCACCCCAGCCCAGCAAAATACAACGAACAGAAGGACCGGTTCCTCTCCGGTTTGCATGTCCTTTCTTTAAGCGACACCCAGACATTTTCATCTCCTGCGGAAAGTCAGACCACGAAGGCCCGTCTCGAGTGAAACAACACATTAAACGGAGGCACCGACTCCCCATCTATTGCGCACGATGTTCGGAGGAGTTTGAGTCTGAACAGGAGCGAGATTACCATCTCCGGCAAGCTAGCTGTGAGCTTAAACCCGAGGTGCGCCGGATTTGCGCGACTGCTGAGCAACTACGGCTTTTGACGAATCGCGCCAAAGGCACACCCAAAGACCAGTGAAATGAAATCTACGGTATCCTCTTCCCTGGGGATCCGCTGCCAGATAGCCCTTACCTAGACCTTACAGTCTCCGCAGAGGTGAATCAAATACGGGAGGCATTCTTGCATGCGGCACCCATCGCAGTCCGCACTGCTCTTCGGATTCGTCTTACTGAGGCTCTTCGGGGGATAGATAACGAGGAGTTGGAACGAATATTGTCCACGACTCATCTCGAGGTGTTTGATCGTATACAGAGCAACATGCGGTCTGGACGATCTATACCGCCAAGGGAATCTTTTGATTCAGGTACTTCAAGAACTCCGGATTCGGGAATGGGAGTCAGTCTCCATCCAGGCGGGAATCAACACGAACCAGAGCCATCCCAGAATCATGATTTACCAAACATTTCCCTCAAATCAGATGCCCCAGTTGAACAAATGGGCTGTGAGCATGCGGGAGGCAGTGTCCATCCAGGAGAGAATCAACAAGGACCAGAGCCGTCGCAGAACAATGAGTCGCAGCTTTTTACCAACATATTCGATGACCAGCTCGAACAAATGGCTCTTACATTACCGGCACTTGGCTGGAGCTTTGGACAAGAGATGGATGCTTTGGACACGATCTTTTAGTCTTGCGGATACAGGAACTCATTGGGCATGTACAATATTAGTAAAGTGATTGACTCATTGAAGGCGTGTGGCTTCCTGAACGTAAGCTGAAAGCAACATCTACATCCATCATGAGGCATCGAGTTACACTAGACGATAATCATTATGAAAGCACTAGCTTTTGGCTTCTATCTGAACTTTCCGATTCCCGCCAATTCCAATCCTATCCAATAATCGCAGTCGTGTTCGTTTATTCGTGATCCATGCCGAGAAGGCAACATCCGGTCGAGGCAAGGTCTCTGTCTAGTCAGGAAACCTACTGCGCCAAAGATCTGAATACTGATCTTATAGAGGTGATCTCCCGTCTAAGTGGAGAGACGCGCGCGCCTCATCCAGCCTGCCATGAGGCTGCCGGTGCGGAGGTTGCGCGGAGACAGATGGACTATCCATTGGCTGGATACCTCCATCAAGCAAACTCATCATCTAATTCTCGAGGCCAATCTTCACCTTCTTCTCCGGCGGAGGAATAATTTCGTCCTCGGCCTTGCCTGAGAGGCTTGGGAGTTCGGTGACTGCCTGGGTGATGATATCCAGTGCTTTTTTTATTTCATCGTCAGTGATGACAAGAGGGGGAGCGAGGCGGATGATATTCTGATGAGTGGGTTTGGCCTGCGCAGGTATATCAGTAATTAAATCGCCTTCAGCAGAGCAGGAAACTCACCAGGAGACCCTTCTCCTTCAACAGCATGCAGAGATCCCAGGCAGAGTGGCCGTTGGTCTTGGACTCGTCGATGACGATGGCGTTTAGGAGACCCTTTCCGCGCACGGTCTGGATCATGGGGCTTTTAATGGCCTCGAGGCCACTGCGGAAGACATGGCCGAGCTTCTCCGCCCGTTCGACCATCTGTTCCTCCTGCACCACCTCCAGGGCACGGATGGCGACGGCGCACGCCAACGGGTTTCCACCGTAGGTCGATCCGTGGGTCCCGGGCTCAATAGTGAGCATGACATCCTTGCGACCCAGCACGCAGGAGACGGGGTACATGCCACCCGAGATGGCCTTGCCCAGCAAGACCATGTCGGGCTTGATGCCGCTCCACTCGTGGCAGAGAAGCTTCCCGGTGCGGGCAATACCGGTCTGGATCTCATCGCAGATCAGGAGGGCGTTGTGCTTGTCGCACAGAGCTCTGGCTTCCTGCAGGTAATCCTCATCGGGGACGACAATGCCCGCTTCTCCCTGGATGGGTTCGACCAGGAAGGCGGCCAGGTTAGGGCCGGCCTTCTCGAAGGCTTCACGCAAGGCGGCTTTGTCATTGTAGGTAATGGGGCGGTCGGTTCCGGGAATGTTACATCCGATTCCGGGGAGGTAGGGGCCGTAGTTTTCGCGCGATTCGGGGTCGGAGGAGAGGGAGATGGCGGCGAACTAGATGAGTGGTGAGTAATTGGTGGGTATGAGGGAGGTATCAGAGGTGGAAGGGAACGTACGGTCCGTCCGTGGAAGTTGTTCTCGGCGCTGAGGACAATAGCCTGGTTCTCGGGGATCCCCTTGACCTTGTAGCCCCACTTTCGGGCGATCTTGATCCCCGTCTCGACCGCCTCGGCCCCGGTGTTCATGGGGAGGACCATGTCAAAACCAAAGTATTTGGTGACGAATTGAGCGAAGCGGGGGAAGACGTCATTGTAGAACGCACGGGAGCTGAGGGTGAGACGAGAGGCCTGGTCGACGAGAGCGGCGACGAGCTTGGGATGACAGTGCCCTTGATTGACGGCCGAGTAGGCGGAGAGGAAATCAAGGTAATGACGACCTTCGGGATCCCAAACAGAGGTTCCCTGGGCACGAGCAAAGACGACGGGGAGGGGATGGTAGTTGTGAGCGGCGAATTCACTCTCGGCGTGGATGGCCTCTTGAGTGGAGGCGGCGTGGTAGGGATTGGTACCGTTGGAGGACATGGTGATTGATGTGATTGATGGCGGGGAGGATATGGAGTAAGGGATAGCGAGAGTGTGAGAGAGAGGGAGGGAGAGAAGAGAGAAAAGAAGAGAGAAGAGAGAAAGTGGGAGAAGGACAGAGATATAGGATAAGTACAGTTTAAGCTATGCCGCTAAGTGCAGGTCTACCCGTTACCCCAAATGCGGCAACCAATCGAGGCGCGTCCGTTTGTACTCGGAGCCTCCGCGGTTACTTAAGGGATTATGTAACCGTATTACTAACCCTACCTACGTAACTACGTACCTACACTGAGGCACTGAGTACTCTGTAGTTAATCCGATTACTTCATATTAATTATTTTGTTTATTACTTTCCTATTATTATTTACCTATTTATTACATTTATTACTATTACTCTATATTTTTATATCTTTTTTTTTTATGTTCTACCTATTTTATTTACTCTATTTCTATCGATCCTCATCCTATTGTGTCGACCTGGGTACTTCGCTGCCCCTATCCTCTATCCTCCGGGATGTCAACCTCACCTCTCCTCCTCCTCCTCGCCCTCCGTCTCCTCAACGCCCTCTCCCTCCACACCTTCTTCCAACCAGATGAGTTCTTCCAGTCTCTCGAGCCCGCCTACCAACTCGCCTTTGGTGACAATCAGGGCGCCTGGATCACCTGGGTCAGCTGCCTCCCCCGCAACACCCCCCTCTGCACTTCTCCGATGCTAACCTTCCCCAGGAATGGAGACATCATCTGAGATCCTCTCTCCATCCGCTGCTCTTCTCCGGTGTCTATGCCGTTGCTGACCTTCTGGCGCGCCTCCTGCACCTCTCCTCGGCCGTCCGAGCCGACCTTCTTGTCGCAGCTCCCAAAACCACCCAGGCCCTCATCGCAGCCATCGCCGACTTCTATACCTGGAAGTTAGCTCGCCGGGTCTATGGACGAAACAGTCATGAAGCGACCGCCGTGGTAGGTCTTCCCAGCCCTATCACCATCTCCATATAACCTCTCACTGATCTCATATCGGTCTAGCTGGCCTTAACCGTCCTCAGTCCTTGGCAATGGTTCTGCTCCACCCGCACGCTGTCCAACTGTCTGGAGACCTCCATCACCGTAGTCGCACTGTATTTGTGGCCATGGGACTGGTCCGACGCGCAGACTGACAGACGTCTCATCGTTCAGTACGTGTCAACCCATTCACGTCACTCGCGACGCTAATGAACGCCAGACTCCGTCAATGTCTCGCTCTCGCGGCGCTGGCATGCATCTTCCGTCCCACCAATACCCTCATCTGGATGACCCTCGCGAGCGTCGCGTGGATGCAAAATGGCTGGTCTGAAAGAAAGACCCTCTGTCGCGAGGTGTTCCTCTGCGGGTAAGTCACCATCTTCCCCGTTCCCGTCCAGAGCCTCACCTGTCACACATAGTTCCTCCGTCCTGGCCATCTCCACCCTGGCGGATCGCTTGTACTACGGCGTCTGGACCTTCCCGCCTCTCAAATTCCTCTACTTCAACATCGCCCAATCTCTAGCCGTCTTCTACGGACGGAATGACTGGCATTACTACCTGTCCCAGGGGTACCCGCTTCTCCTCACCACCGCCCTCCCCTTCACCCTCGTCGGCTTATATCGAGTCGTGGCGCGTCCGGCGTCCGCTGGTCCCGTCCAGCGCCAACTCGCTACCATCTGCCTGTTCATGCCCCTCGTGCTCTCCCTCATCTCGCACAAGGAAGTCCGCTTCATCTACCCGCTGCTGCCGGCCCTGCATGTCCTGACCGCTCCGCCCCTCGTGGACTTCTTCCTCCCCGCCGTCTCGCGCTCGACCGGAGCTTACACCCCGCGCCGACTCACCCTCGCCTTCCTCGTCCTCATCAACCTCGCCATCGCCGGGTACACCAGCATCTACCACAACTCCGGCATCATCGACGTCCTCTCCTACCTCCGGCACCAACATGAGGCCCACGACCCCGTCAGCCGGCCCGCGGGCTCCCTGCACCACCCCTACGCCTCCGACACCTCCCAACCGGGCATCACCGCCGGCTTCCTCATGCCCTGCCACAGCACCCCGTGGCGCTCGCACATGGTCCACCCGACGCTCTACGCCTGGGCGCTGACCTGCGACCCGCCCGTCGGCCTCAACGCCACCGAAAAGGCCCTCTACGTCGACGAAGCCGACCAATTCTACGCCGACCCGGCCCAGTTCCTCCGCGAACACATGAGCGGCGGCCTCCGCCACATCCCCCGCAGCCCCTCTTACACCCTGCCCCCGGGCGCCTATGACTCCTCCCTCCTCCCCCTCCCCCACGACAGCCCCGCCGCCTACCAACAGGCCACCCCGCACGACTGGCCCGACTACCTCGTCTTCTTCGCCCAGCTCGAACCCACCCTGCAGTCCCTCCTCCGCGCCTCCTCCTACGCCGAGTGCTGGCGCACCTTCAACACCCCCATCCACGACGACTGGCGCCGCCGCGGCGACGTCGTCGTGTGGTGTCTCGACCCGGCCGAGCAGGCCGCCTGGCGATCGCAGCAGCGCCAGCGCGCCCTCGAGCAACGCGACCGCCAATTCGACCGCATCATCCAGGAGTTCCGCAACGAGGCCCGCCGCCAGCAGAGGGCCCTCCCCCGGTCCTCCCCCTCTCCCTGGACGCGGTGGACGTCGGGCCTATTCTCCAGACCGCCGGCGTGGTCGTGGCCGTGGGAGCGCCGCAGCCGGCTGCAGCTGCGGTTCCCGTGGTCGCGGCCGTCGCCGTCCAAGTGGCCGTCGTGGGACTGGCTGCCGTGGAAGAAGTCCGCGGAGGCCCGGTACCGGGAGCTGTGGGCGTAGAACTGCGCTCGCTTAGTGGGTGGGCATTATTTCTCGTTGCTCGTTGCTTGTTGACGTCGTTCGTTTACTTGCTTGTGTTTCTCGTCTTGGCGCATATACCCAGTAGATGTTCCGGTAGGCTGAATGTATTGAATGTCCCATGTCCAACGCAGGTCTATACCATACGTCTAGACCCACGGAAGACTTATCTATCGCATACGTACACAATTCTTATCTATCCGATATCCAACGCTGTCCCTCGCATCTAGCCAAACGCCGCCGGGGTGCTCGCTGATATGACATGACATAGTATATAGCGTGATATGATCAGATATAATCATGGTACAGGCCCAGCCGGATCGGACACCGGACTACCCGTAGCGGGCGCTCAAACTCGCAAACGCATCCGGGCTGTGTCGGCCGTTCTGGAACCCGTTGATGTCAACGCTCTGCTGGCTCATGTGGCCGCGCGGGAAGCTCGTTGTCGTCGCCGGCGCGGACTTCATCGCTGTCATCGTCGCGAACGGGGACGCCTGCGGGGGCATCAGCTGCGGTTGTAGCTGCGGCTGCGTCAGCGGGGCGGAGCCCGGCGGGGCGGTGAAGAAGGGGTTTCGAGAGCCGGACTGGGGGTCGGAGACGGCGGGCGGTTGGGGTTGGAATTGGGGTTGCGGCTGGGGCTGGAAGGGGGCCGGCGCGGGAGGAGCTTGCAGGGGGGTTGTTTGGGTCGGGGTCTGGGGGGCGAAGCTGTAGAGGGAGAGGATGGAGTTCTTGTCGACGCGGCCGGTGGGCTGCGGGGCGAGATGTTGCGGTTGTAGGGGTTGTTGTTGTTGTTGCTGCTGCGGCGGGGCCTGGAAGCCGTATTGGTACGGCGCCGTGGCGGATTGCGGGGTGGTGGGAGCGGTCATGGACTGGAACGGATTGTGGGAGGCGAATCCGGGTTGCTGGGGGGAGGGTTGGGGTTGGGATTGCGGCGGCGGTTGCTGGAATGGAGAGGACTGCGCGAAAGGCGAGGTGGAGAGCGCCGGCATGGTGTTTGCATGACGGGGCAGATTGGGCATGGTGGGCGGCGCGGAGAGGCCGGCGCTTGGGGGTTGGAGGGAGGTGGTCGCGGGGGAAGGTGCTTGCGAGAAGAACGGGTTGGACTGTTGTTGGCTGACGGTGGTGGTGATGGTTGGTTGCGACTGGAAGAACGGGTTGTGGTCGACCGCCTGCGGGGACTGTACAAAGGCGTTTTGGGTGAAGGTGGAGGAGGTCACTGGGGGCGTGGCCGCGGGTGGCTGCTGGTACATCGGCTGCGGCGCCGGCGGCTGCTGGGGAAGATGGCCTCCCGTGGAGTGCGGGAACAGGGGCTGCGAGACTTGGAGGTTCTGGAAGGACTGTTCGAGGGGTTGGGCCGTGGCCGGCTGCGAGGAGGGCATGTCGAAGGGGTTGTACGACTGTCCTGTCGGCTGTGTGGTGGGCGGCTTGGAGTCCAGCAGATCAAACGGGTTGGTCGAGGACGAGGGGGTTGCGGATGTGGTAGATGTTGGAGCGGGAGTTCTGGTCCGCGACACCGGGTTGTTGCCCTCGCCCAGTCTGACCAAGGTCTCGACGGACTTGTCAAAGTTTCCGTCTAGACCGCGCAGGACGGCGGCGTTGCGGCGCTCGTTCTGGAATCCCATGTCCCGCAGGGTGTTCATCATTGACTCGAAGGAGGCGGGGCTCATGGAGCTGGAGGCGGCAGCGAGGCCATGGGAGGCGGAACGGGAGGGCATCGGCGGGGGCGGAGACGGAGACCGAAGGGACAGGCCCTGTCCCTGCGAGATACGATTGAGGTTCGTGGCGGACGAGGCAGATCGCAGACCGAATCCGAACGGTCGACCGGGTTTCGGGGGCAGAGGGGGCGGCGAGCCCTCGGGCGAACGATCCCCTGGGGTTGGAGACGGGTCATCTCGAGCAGGCGGCTTGGGCTTGCCGTCCTCCAGGCTTCGGTATTGGTACTTTTGGCGGATGAAGCGTTCCATGCAGGCATCGGCCTCGTCGACGTCGGTGGGGACGGGGGGTTTCACATTGCGGGGGTTGAAGATCTTGTTCATGAGGGTGTTTCCATGGGATTTCATATTCTGACGGGATTAGAAACTGGAGGATCAATGAGGAGGACGATGCACTCACGTCGACCTGATCGGAGGACCAACTGTCCATGCTGAGGGATTTGACCTTGGAGATATGGGTGCCCATTTTGCGGTGCAGCGCAGCACAACGCATACAGAGGAAGATACCCATCTAGAGTTGTCAGGGAAGGTTCGGAGAATTTGAGGGGATTGTAAGGACATACGTTCCAGCTGGCCCATCCTGGAGGTGTGTTAGAGTTGCGGAAGAAAAAGGACCTGGTCCCTGACAGGACATACCTGGATTCATGGCCTGACAGTCGGCACACCGGTCATTGCCGGGGACGGAGCGGATGAGGTCCTGCAATGCGCGCTCATTGCGGAACTGCTGGCGTTTACTGATACCGGCCACCATCGTCGCAGAGGATCTGACACGGCGAGGGGGGAAAAGGGACTCGAGTCGAGCGGAGGGAAGGGAGAAGAGAAGAGACGCGTCAGGTATGGAGTTGGAGTAGGGGATAGGAGACGGGCCGAAGTTCCGAGTGGCGGAGTGGCGGAGGGCAAGGAGAGGGCAGAGCCTCGTCGGTGTAGGTGGGAGCCTCTACGGATATACTCCAGAGTAGACGGTAGAGAACGTACGGATATGGATGAGATACGGATGCTGTATGGAGTACGATATAGATATCTAATATGATATGTATGAGCAGCAGGTGACTCCGACGACTACGTGGAAATCGAGGAGCCTTATAATTGCCCGGGGAGAGTCCATCTAGTACGCCAATATGACCTACCATCCTGTAGGGAGAATACCAGGCATTGGAGGTTGATTATGCGTTCGTGAGGTTTTAAAAGTGTGATGGAGAGAAAAGGATGTGGTTGAAGCGGATGGAATATATACAAGTGGGTCACGTGTGGTGAGGGTGCTGACTCATCCCTTAGCGAGTTTCTCCTTTCCTTCCTTCGTGCGTCTCCTCTTTCCTCTCTCTCTCTCTCTCTCTCTCTCTCTACCATAACATCCATCACCAGGCTCTGATGCGAGTCCAAGTCCAGTACTCTCTCTAGTTACTCAATACCAGTACCTCGTAGGAACCACACTGTACGCGTCGAGTCCGACCATGGCTCCGAGGCTTACTTTTATCGTTCGTTCAGTGGGAGATCAAAACCCAACAGTTTTTAGCAGGACTGCGTCTACTCCACCCTGGTGTTTGTTCAATCGAACGGCAGGACTTTTTTACGACGGACATCATTATCGTGCTCGTAGCTGTGGTGTGCGGGTGCCTTGGTGCCTTGGTGCCTTGGTGCCTGGTAAGTGTCAACGGGTTAATGCCTTAATGCCTGGGGCTTAATTTGATGACTAAAGTCATCCTTGAGTTGCCGCCACCTCTCGGCCAATCAGAGTCCCTTGTTAGTAATGAGAAAATCCCCCGGTGGAGCCTCAGCATAGTTCATCGCTGGCATGTCAGGAACCTCGGGATACGTTCGACACCAGAGGTCTCAGTCCGAGGACAGTCTGGATGCGAGACGGACAAGCGGACGAGACACTCGACGAGAAGCAGTTCCATGCACAGTGGTTCGCCCCCTCACTACGTATCTCATCACCATCTCAACCACCCATCCACACCCTCCCATGATGCATCTAGAAATCCCCAGATGCGGATGCGGAGAAAACGAATCGGAAGACTCTCCATGCTGAGTCAACCGTCGGGGCCAGAACGGGATTAATACCTCGCCTGTGATTGGGTTCATCCCTTGTCCTCCTCCTTCTATCATCTTCTTCTCCTCCTCATCCTCTGCTCTTCTTCTTCTTCTTCGTCTTCATCCTCTCCCTTCATCACCCCTTCCTCAATTGCCCTGTATCATATTGTACATTACCATGGCTTCCGCTGCGAGATCCGCCTCCCGCGCTTTCTTGCGCTCCTCCTCGGTTCGCCCCGCCGTGCGTTCCTCTCGTTTCGCCCTGCCCACCCAGGCCTTCCGCGCCTCTGCTCGTCGGGGATACGCCTCGGAGGCCTCCGAGCCCAAGTCGTCCTCCAACACTCTCCTCTGGGCCGGTCTGGCTGTCGCCGGTGGTGCCGGTGCCTTCTTCTACCTGAACGGCGGCGAGTCCAAGCCCTTCGTCCCCTCCAAGCCCGATTACCAGAAGGTGTACGACGAGATTGCCCGCAAGCTTGCGGACGAGACCGACTATGATGACGGCAGCTATGGTCCCGTAAGTACTTTTTCTTTGCCCCCTTTTCCGTCAACTCTCATCGACAACCACTCACCTCGCATAGGTCCTGGTTCGTCTCGCCTGGCACGCCAGTGGCACCTACGATAAGGAGACCGGCACCGGTGGCAGCAACGGTGCCACCATGAGATTCGCCCCCGAATCCGACCACGGCGCCAACGCCGGTCTCAAGCACGCCCGGGACTTCCTCGAGCCCGTCAAGGCCAAGTTCCCCTGGATCTCGTACTCCGACCTCTGGACCCTGGCCGGTGCCTGCGCCGTCCAGGAGCTGGGTGGCCCCGCCATCCCCTGGCGCCCCGGCCGCCAGGACAAGGACGTCGCCGCCTGCACGCCCGACGGCCGTCTCCCCGACGGCGCCAAGGATCAGCGCCACATCCGTGATGTCTTCTACCGCATGGGCTTCAATGACCAGGAGATCGTGGCTCTGATCGGCGCCCATGCCCTCGGCCGCGCCCACACCGACCGCTCCGGCTTCGACGGCCCCTGGAACTTCAGCCCGACCGTCTTCACCAACGAGTTCTTCCGCATGCTCGTCGACGAGAAGTGGCAGAACCGCAAGTGGAACGGCCCCGCCCAGTTCACCGACAAGACCACCCAGACCCTCATGATGCTGCCCACCGACGTCGCCCTCACCAAGGACAAGGAGTTCAAGAAGCACGTCGACCGCTACGCCAAGGACAGCGATGCCTTCTTCAAGGATTTCGCCGACGTCTATGTCAAGCTGCTCGAGCTCGGTGTGCCCTTCACCAGCGATGAGCGCTTCGTCTTCAAGGCCTCCGAGTAAACATGAGGTCGATTTGTCTGTTCAGTTGTTTTCTTGATATCCTAGATGATTAGTTTACGGATGGCCGGATACAGTGGAGGGATCACCTAGAAACCTAGAACCCTAGAAGAAACTTAGAGTATAGGTTGGAGCAATGGATTGTTTGGTTTGAATGCGTCCTCGTAGCTGGTAGTCTCGACGAGGGAAGGAGGAGGAGAAGGGAAGAAGTTCGCGGTTGAGTGGCGGCGCTCCATCGGCCCGCGGATTCTCCACTGCCTCCCACAGCAATAATCGACATCCTTTTCCACCTCCCCCATCATCCACTGACATTCCTGCTACCGACATCCCAGACAACACCATGACAATACACGACTACTACCAAATCCTCAGCCTCCCCTTCTCCGGCTCCACCAGCGGCTTCACCAAACAACAGCTCAAACTCGCCTACCACAAAGCGCTTCTCACCCACCACCCCGACAAAGCCTCCCCCTCGACACCACCACCAACGACAACAAAAACACATAATCACCACCTCCCGCACGAACAGCGCATCTACACCATCGACGAGATCACCACCGCCTACAAGACCCTCTCGGACCCCCATCTACGAGCCGAGTACGACCGCGCCCTCCGTCTGGACCGGTCGAGGATCGCCGAGCGCGAAAAATCCTCTGCCGTCTTCCACACGGGGCTGGAGGTTGTCGACCTGGAGGATCTGGGGTGCGACGAGACCGGCGACGGCGGTGATGATAGCACCTGCGTCTGGTTTCGCGCGTGTCGGTGTGGCGACGACCGCGGGTTCCTCGTCTCCGAGAGCGATCTGGAGCGGGAGGCGGAACATGGGGAGATCGTGGTCGGATGTCGCGGGTGTAGCTTGTGGATGAAGGTGTTGTTTGCCGTCGCGGAGGATACATGAGGGGCTGGGGCCTCTTGTCTCCTGTTGTCGACTGACTGAGACCGTGTCCGCCCTCGTCGGTTTATAACAGCACCTGAACGTCCCGCTACAGCACCTGACACTGCCCTCCAGGCTTATCTCCCTATCTCCTCATTAATCTTACGGATGCGGTCTTAGCCCGCCAGTGATATGCGAAAGCCACTGGGACCAGTCGTGCAAAGGAGGTGTTTCTGCTTGAAATGGATAGCTTCTGGCACTTTGTACGGGATGCCCTTGCCAGCTACGATTATCCAGCACAAAATAATATTCCCCACCAGGCACTTTGGCATATACATGGTGTGAACTGGAAATAGGCCTGGGACCAGATCGAGCGGTTTCATGAGCCGGCCCTCGTCTCGACGCTCGCCCCAGATCAAGGGGTGAGAGAACCGCTGGCAGATGGGGAAAGGGTTACAGCCCAGATGAGAAGGGAACTACAAGAGTACGTAAAAATGTGCTTTGGGATTCTGTACCGGTATGATCTATTGTGAAGAATGTGGTTCGGGGGAGAAATGTGCGGATGAAGAGTGGAAGAGGATCATTGTGTTGATCACCAAGCAATTTGGAGCCGCAAAGGTTGATATGGATGGTTAAGAGTTTGCTTGGAATTTCCCCATCATCGTAGTGTCGAGGAGCAGCAGTGAAAGCAGCAGTGAACCCGCGTTGAGAGTTCTGGGTAAAGTAGTAGAAACCGATCTATATGGATCCGATGTCATTGGATGCGGGTTGATGACATACCCATCAACTTCCACCACCACCGTCAATTCAACTTCCACCTTCTCTCTTCCTCCCCCTTCCTCCTCCTCCTCCTCCTCCTCCTCCTCTCTCTCTCTCTCTCTTCCTCCTCCCATCCGACCACCACAATGTCAAAAACGGTCCACATCACCTCCAAGGAGCAGTTCAGCTCCCTCCTGACCTCCTCCACCTTTGTTGTGGCCGACTGTGAGCTCCTCGACCCCGCGTCCTCCCCTCCCACCGCTAAACATCCCCTCCATCACAGTCTACGCAGATTGGTGCGGACCATGCAAGGCCATCGCCCCGGTCTACGAGCAGCTGTCCGCACAGCTCTCACGCCCGAATGCAATCACCTTCACCAAGATCAATGTTGACACGCAGAAGGACATTGCCTCCGCCCACGGCATCACCGCGTACGTTCCCCCACCTTACGCCTCCCTCCCACGACCTCCAGGCTAACCTTCTAATCCTCCCAGGATGCCTACCTTCATGGTCTTCCAGCGCGGCCGAGTCATCTCCACCATCCGCGGCGCCAACCCCCAGCAACTCTCCGACGCCGTCCGCAAACTCGCCGCCGAAGCCAGCAAAGCCGACAGCGCGGGCCCCAGCGGCGCCGCTGCCGACGAATCATCCAACGGAGGCGCATACTGGGTCGGCGCCGCACCCCCCAAGAACTACACCGACATCACAGACCAGCATGACCCGAAGGGACTGGAGCTGCTGAACCGCGCCAGTGAGTTCGGCACGGCGAAGACGCTCTTCCAGGGCACGAAGCCGTCCGCGCTGGATGCCAAGGGGAAGGGCAAGGGCAGTGGCAAGGGCGCCGCGGCGGACTGGGTCGAGAGCGACACCGACGAGCAGCTGATGCTGTTCGTGCCGTTCCAGTCCCGGCTGAAGCTGCACTCGCTGCAGATCACGTCGGTGCTGCCGGACGACGACGAGGAGGTGGATGAAGACGAGCGGCCTATGCGTCCGAAGACGCTGCAGCTGTATACGAATCGGTCGCATGTGCTTGGCTTCGACGAGGCGGACGATATCCCCGCGGTGCAGACGGTGACGATCCAGCCCGAGGACTGGGATCCCCAAACGGCCACGGCCAAGGTCGACCTGCGGTTTGTCAAGTTCCAGAACGTCATGTCGCTGGTGCTTTTCTTCGTTGATGGCGACGGCGAGAGTGATAAGCTGCGCGTGGACCGGGTTCGCATCTTTGGTGAGGCCGGGGAGAAGCGCGAGATGGGGAAGCTTGAGAAGATCGGGGACGAGCCGGGCGAGTAATTCTGCAGTGTCGGGATAGATCTTGCATTTGGATTTGTCTGGAGAGGCCTCTTACTAGAAGTATGGGTTCGGTAATGACAGTTTACGGTTCACGTATGATGCTCCGTAGGTATCCATCCTATGTCTTTTTGCGGTATTCGGTGGCCTCCAGCCTGGGGCCCATGAAATCTCACTATAGACCGGCCTACGATCCCATATGGCGTGGACTTTGAACGTGGGTGGCTTGTTGTTGGCGAAGACGTCGGTGAAGCCATATACGACAATGCGTTCGACTCTGGGAATGCTCTACTTCAGCACATGATTCACTGCATCCTCTAGTTTCTTAAGTGTTGCCTCCAACTCCTCTTTCCCTGTTATCTTTCTCCATCTTTGCCGGTCGAGCACCGCATTGTCAGCCTGTTTCTTGAGACGCTCCAGATCCTCTTTCATTTTTACGCACTACATCTCGCGGCGATCCCAGATCCCTCCCATGAAACGCTTGCAGATGAGCTGAACCTGAATGTAGGATATTCTAGCACGAGACGGTCAATCAATTGACTCCTCTGTTTGATTAATTCTGGACAAACATGCTCTGGAGAACGAATATGTTGCTATGTGTTTGGGTGTAGCTGGATGTAATGACAGCCAGTCTCTTAATTATACAGTATCCTGCTATGACAATGTCACTGTCTCTCCGATCTTAGATGTAATATGCTGGCTTCTTTCCTGCCATCTCTGGCAGCCGCGCATCTAGTTACTATATTATGCTCTCTGCCTTCCTATTTAGTCATTATGCAAGGTTGCATGCCGGAGCAGGAGCACGGCTGGGCGGGCTGTTTAGGTGAGTTCCAGGCAGTCAGGTCAATGAGGCGTTCTGAGACTAACCACCTTCAAGAAACGCACCATTCCCTCGTAGGAGACGCGATATATTCGAGAAGCATCCGCGCTGTACTTTTAGCAGAAACTAAAGACGCCGCCTACCCGTTGGCAAACGTGTACGAAAACGATGTAGAAAATGTCATGTAGAACAGGGCGACACTTTTAGGTCAAGGCCCAATCATGTGATCTGTCGTGTTTCTTAAGGCTCTCTGCGCCGGACCTACAGACGTAGACGAGGAATTTTTGTACAAGTCATATTTCTCATTAGATTGATACATCTAGTCGTATCCTCAGATACTATCAAGCAATTGATATAGTAGTGTCCGATCCCAAACCAAATGGCCTCATCCTAGAAGAGTTCAAGAAAGACCAGTAAAGTAAGAACCGGCGTGCAATTCCATTCTTCTGTGACGCAACTGACACCTGTAACACATCACGGGAGACAGTCCGAGAACTGATGTGTAGGCAACACGGGTGAATTAGTAGTTGCGTCGCCGCACGAAGAAAGAAAAGAAGAAAAAAAAGTTTCAAAAGTGGTGGTGGTCGAGGGAGATTTTATAGGGCGGAAATCGCCCGGAAGGGAAGTATGTTTCTCCGCTTAGCGATTATGTAATTTCCCCTTCTCTCCCTTCTGTGCGAAGAGATTTTTTCCCTTTCTTTCTTTCTCTCATCTATACAGGCTGATGATGAGACAATTGGATGTTTATAATATGATAGGAAGAGACTGAGCTCCCCCTGGGAGTCGTGATCTCAAACCCCATCCACTGAGGCCTTGTTTGGTTCCTTATCTTTTACTTTTCGTTTGTTTGCTGCATGTCGTGTTTGCTTTGCCCTCGTCATGGTCCCTATCAGACCCAATAATGGGTTCCATTCCAAATCTGTGTCTTATATTTGATAGCTTCTAGGCGGAAATCGCGGCATGTTGCAATCCTGTCGAGGCGACGTGGCTAGGTGGCTCTGTAACTGGTGGCCTTGTGTACATGGCTTGTACTGCAGTGTCTTCTGGCAGCCTGCATGGTCACTATAGGTTCTGGATCGTGTCAGCAGACCATCTGGAAGAAGCCCATACTTTGAGTAACGTGCGTGTACTACCGACAGTATACCTACGCGTCTTCACATATATACCACGCGTACAGGGATCCTGGGTATCAAGATACGCATAAGCGTAAAGTCTCCTTTGAGGTCAACCATAAGTGAAGTCCTTCGTATCAGGCTTGATGTTACCTTAAGAGCTATCCAGACGGCATATATGCCTAGCTTGGTGGCATCAGACCGACATAGCTGATTTATGTCCGCTTGTTCGACCTCGCTGGTAGCTTCACGTCTACCGAAATGGCCTGTAGGTTGCACAAAGAGCATTTGCATTCGCATAGCAGTACAGTAAGCCTAATTGATAAGAAAAACCTACTGCGTATATCTGGGCAGGAAGGAGATTGCTGATGATGCTGATGTGGATATCGCAGAACGTCGTGATATCGCATCGGCGCAGGTAGTACGGCGTACATTTCGTTGCACTTTGGATGACTTATATCAGAAGACACATACGATACACGAGTGTTGACGTTTTTGAGCGTCTTCTCTCCAATACCTGCAGGATTGCCACGGTCCGGTAATCCACTGGCCTGGTGAATCTATCAGTGACTAAAGACACTGTCCTGGGTATGCGTCGAATACTTGGCACTGTTCATATCCCCTTTCAACTAGCCCTGGTCTTGTGGAGTTATATAATCATCGATTATTTTCTTTGCATCAACGCATATCTCAGTCGTATGAAAGCCACATTTTGCTTGAAGTCATCAACATGTTGCCTATCGGCTTTCCATCCAATGCCAACTCTATAGCCTTGTCATATATGTGCCAATATACTTCCTTCTACTTATATTCGTCTTATTTTACTGGGGTCTCCAAAATTATAGAATATTCGAAGTATATCTGGTTCATGTCCTCGCTCACCGCTATTCAGTCTGGATGTTGATTTGATCAGCCTCCTTCACAAATCGCCCTACTGCCTACATAGAAAAGACAGCTGAACAAATAAAACGCAAAGCCCATATTATTTCGCCCATAGTTCACGTCGGTCCGTTGTTCTTGTGGCAGTAGTCATTCCGGTGGTTTGGATATGTGCAAAAGCAGCAGAATGTGGATATATATATCATAGGGCGGTCCATATGGGACGAGAAACGACGGGCAAATAAAAAGAAGGAAAATGAGCATATACTCGTCTTGTTCAATTGGAATCTATCTTTGACCGGAATGATTGGTTATCTAGGCATTGTTTTAATGGGCTAATGTGTTGAAGACGTTGTTTGATAGTGCAAGTCACTGGGGTATTCCTTGATATCCTTGATATGAAGATTCCTCAACTACCGTAATTTGCTCCGGCATGGAATCTAGAGGCTAAATTCTTGCATACTTTTCACAATACACCTGATATATCCAACATGCCATGGGTCAATACCGGTATCCCCCACTCAGATTTCGGTAGTGCTGTAGACCAGTCTTCGGTTGACTCAACAATCTTGCGCCAAAGGCACGCTGTTTGTTTACATATGTAGAAGCCTTTCGAAAGCGACGTAGTGATATGAAAAGGATATACAATGAACATGTGTTAGTATCCTTATGGCTTACTCCATACATCCAGACCTCCACTCATATACACTTCACAGCTTGTGCAAGGGACTATCTATTAGGATGAAACCGTAAATGGCAATTGCAACATTGGAAATCCGTCTGACATTGAGACAACTACAACCGTATGTACGCTTTCTATTATTGTATGTGAAGTTAGGAGGTTATCCCAAGCTCGTTGTCCCTTACTGAACGTATGCTCGTATATAACCTATGCCACCATCCTTGGCCTTCGGATCTGCAAAGTCCTTGTGTGCTGTCTCTATTCATTACTATTGTGTAAATATGTCTAACTACATCTCACACAATCTCTCCCACAGCACCTTACCGCATGATATAAAGGAAAGAAGAGAAGGCAGTTTCAGCAGGTTCCTTGATCGGACTGAAGACAACTAGTGATCACCGAACAATATGCACTTCCTACCTACGGTATATCGAAATATGCTTCGGCATAAGCAATGGCGACAAGCCTAATATGCTCTATAATTTAATATCCTCATAGATATCTGTCTATATCTTAGAGTAGCTTTATATATTAGCGCCTTGGCATCAGGTACAATCATATGCTAGGTAAATGAGATTCGATCTTACTGTCCCAGGCAAGCACAGCAGAAATGAAGGTGCTAAAGCAGCATAGGAATCTACATAGAGCGCACTAAATGGCAGAAGACCATCAACTACGGGAATCGAAAAGGCTGGAGGAAATTGACCCAACTTCCAGTAGATAGCCCGACTCGGTCCAGCACGAATAACTTGAAATAACCAGAGCAAACAAAAACATCACAAACCTTTCGTTCACAAGTCGCATCATCGTCCAGGTACCTGAGTCAATCCCACAAAGAACCATGGGTGCATACTCGCTTACAGAACACAACACCACTCGGTTGAATAATGTCGCTATCTGCTCATGTTGATCATGCAATCATGGACCCTCCCCGCGTGCCCCGACACCTTTCGAGCAAATCTTACTCTCCAGGGCAGATAGCATGATAGGAACCATGGTTCGTATTCACCCGCATTTTTGATATGGCCGGTGAGCGGGTAAATGCGCTGGCTAGCAGCCAGTGGCGGCTTAAGCCGGCCAGCACCAAGCATTGGGATGGACGCTTGTCCCCGCAAATGATGGCACAATATCCAAACAAGGGAAAGCTTGGAAGCTGTCGTCGATATTGAGGCCGCCGGTGGTTGGGTTATCAGAGCAAATTTTCCGCGTGCCCACCCGGACCCAGGGAACCGCGGCGACTGGCAACAAGACAGGAACAGGAACTCAGTCACGCACCTGGGTGAAGGTTGACTGGGACGAGCAAAAGTAAAGAGAAGAGCAGTGTAGATCACGTCCCACGAAGAACCTCTCCCTCTTGCTGCCATCTTATCTCCTCTCCACTCATTCTTCCACGAGGTTCCCACTGAATTGTTGGCTGCATCCACACAGTTGCGCGATTTCGTATCTTTTGCTCCATGCTCCCAACCACAGGGGGACGGACCCGAGGTCGATCGCTGCACGGGCGGGACACACGAGGGAATTGAAAAAGGAAAGAGATGGTATGGAGTAAGAAAAATTGACAGGAAGATTCCTTCGTGGGTGCCCTCCATGCAGAAGTTGCAGCCATAGTCACATTTTGGAGACAGCCCAGCTGGAGCGGATGCGACCCACGACGGCGCGTCGCCGACCACTGGAGCAACCAACCAACAAGCTAGCGAGAAAAGGACTCACCGTGAGACGCTGCCACTAGTCAGTCTGCCACGGAACTAAGTTGCGACCGTAGAGTGTGGAGAGACAATCCTGCCCAGATAGAGTTTGTCCGACTCCATGTGCCGGATCCCAACCGCTGGCTCCCTCCTATCATTCGTCCTGCCGGGAGAAGATGGTTGGATTCGATTCAGTCGACATAACTTCGTCCGTGGCCCGTATGGTGTTATCACTCGGATGGCTTCCATGAAGCTCGGGCCATCCAGCGATGTCGGAGCCGCCCACACCCAGCTATTGTGTGATGGAAGTTGCACCTGCCTGTTGGGGATTGGTGAGCTTCCAGGAGGATTGGAGAGCCACCAAACTTTGGATCTTGAGCCTGTGGGCGTATGGCATACGGCGTAGAGAGGGTTGTGTTGATACGGGATGGGCGTGGCGTTGCAGCCACGCTGGGTACATACAGTCTTACACTGATCTGGAGAAATCCGCCTGGCAGGCAGCCCCAATTCCTTCGAGGAATCCTTCTGGGTTTTTCTCCGCATTTGGTTTTCTCTGTCAAAGGTGGCCGTCGGGAATCGCAGCAGCTGCAAATGCCTAGTGGCCAGTTTAGCTCATCCCATTTGAAGGGTTCGCAGCAGGAAAATTTCTTCCGGGGAGCATCCGAAACTTTCGTATCTAACCCGAACCCCATTCTTTGCCTGATAAGAGCTTTCGTGACCGGGGGGACCTTGGCCGACGCAACCAAGATCACCGATGGATCCCACGTTCTGATATTGGATGCTGTGTCGACGGCAGCACTGGGATTTGCTCATTCCTTTCCCCAGTTGACTGGACTCTAAGCGGGCCGGCGAGTCCACTACATACCCGAGGTGGAATAGGCTCGGGGCATCCGGCCAACCATGGTCTGTCCAGCAGCGCAGGAACAGAAGACACTACCCAGTTAGGCCGTCACTAGCAGGTCTAGGTAGTTGATCCTTTTCTCTGTCGCCCCCGAGTACGCCATGCGTACGGGAAAATCGATACCACTGGGTGGCAGTCAGCTCCTGCCGTCCAAGCACGTGCAAAGCGCTTCCAACCTAGGTTCCTTGTCGTGGGTGATCGACCCGACTAAGGAACCTGGCTAGTTGACGACGTGCCAGTTAGAATTTCCCTCTTTTCCCACTGCCCCCGCTCTCTTCCAAGATGCTCACCCAAGATGCGCGTGGGCTCCAGGAACACAAACTCAATTACCCTGAAGACTGATGGTTTTCTCTTTCTGTTGCATACGGCATAGTCTTGGCCGACTCAAGTGCCGGCGGGGACCATCCGGCATTGCTATCATTTCTCCTCCTTGGATGGTGCCATTATTGGTTCACCCGTCGACCACCAACTGGGTACTATCCCCGGGACTTATCTCGAACAGGCAAAAGCACACCTACCTTCTTCTCCGTAGGGTTCTCCAGGATTGACATCTGGCTGGGTTCGATCAGCAAACCCGTCGAACCCAGATGTCTTCCCTTCAAGAAGAGGATGTGATTGGCAGTGCGGGCAGCACTCCAGACTTCATATGTCCGATGGCACGACACAGCGTCCGAGGGGGCGGTGGACAAGTGGACACTTTGTCTCCTATCAACGATCAATGTCCTAAGCATTGGAGGGAATTCGCCATAGGAGCCACCAGCGTACGATACGTACGGCGTACAGATAGTACAGTATACGGTACCTTACTGTGGTCCCCGCAAGAAAAGAAAAAAAAAATTTCGAGGTAACCCATGTCGGAAATCGGACCCTATCCACGTCCGGTCAAAGGCCACAATGGTCCTTGGCGGGAGAGTGGGCGATGGAGACGCCAGTCAGTAGATAGAGACAGCAGATAGGACACCATGGCAGCACGAGGTTGCATGGTGGCTGCGATGTGGGAAGTTGTCTGGGAATCAGACCAGGGTGGTGGACTCGCCGGGGCCCGCAAAGTTTGGTACAGATCCGAAGTTGTCCCATATTATCCCATCATATCCATCGTCTGATGGAGCGTGGGAGAATTAGGCGACGGGAAGCCAGCCGGGAGAGCCGAACAACCCCATGGACGACTCCATGGTGTGGTTCGATCCGACTCCATCTGGAGAGGAGTGGTGATAGTGGGCTACTACGCTGGTGTATTCGATAGTGTTGGTGTTGGCTCTTGGAGAGTCCTGGTCGGACGTAGTCGACGCCATAGTTTTGGTTAAAGTGTTCGCTAGACGCGGCCCCCGTGTCCATTATGGAACATTGGAAGAACTATCGAAGGTTCTTGGGGAGGTCGCGAGGCAAATTAGCCACCGTATAGATTGGTTTCAGGCGAGTCAAGATTGAGGCCACAAGGTCCCTTGACCCTTCATTGGTGGATTGCCGGACGCGTCGTCTGTTTCGGATTTTGGCCTGCTGAGTGGGCTGTGGGAGCATACCCGAAGGACGGGCGTGCCCTAAACTAGCCGGTGGCCTCCACTTGATTATTCCTTCATCTATTTGCCTTGGCGTGATGCTACCCAGCATGGAGGATGAGAGACGGAGATGATAGCAGCCGCGGTGGACGGTGGCAGACACTATGAAAGTTAATTCGACTGGTTCTCCAAGACATTGACTGTCGACGAAGTTTACCAGCGGACTCATCTTTGGGATTTCCCAAACGGGTAATTCTTGCACCATCGTCGACCGCGATCAACATTTACCTCCGCCGTGTGTCGCTCCGACGAGACGGCTGCGATCAGACGATTCTCCATTACTTGCCCAGAGAAGGCAGTAGTCCACTTGCAGAAAACCGTTGCGTGATGTGCTGGAGTTCGTCCTCTGGGTAAGGAATTAATTTGGATCCTCGTCCTTGCAGGCTCTGATACGTCGTCGACGCAAGTCTAGTGGGTTAGCTCGAGTTTAACGAGTTGATATTGCAGTCCAATTTGTGTGGTGTAGTCGGAGTATTCGTACGCAGTAACTCACTATCTGACCATATTGATATCACATCGACCCTCCACTTGTCGCTGTTCCGAATGTTGGTAATCTGTTGGCAATAACGCCATTCCGCCGATATATCTCTTGATTCGACGGGAAAATCTCATGCTAGGCTTTTTTTATTATTGTTATTTTTTTTATTCCTGCAAGCCTCGCACGGTCGTCGGTCTGTCTCTTCCTGCCGCGGACGGATGCGCGCCATCAAATCTCCATGACACCCACTTGCTGTCAGGCTAGCCAACAAGAAGGACGACCGTAATGGATGCCTTCTTCGGACATGGTCCCGTTGGCATTGACCATCTGCCATGGGCTATCTAGAACGGTCGCGACTATCATTTTCTAGTGTTTCACCGGCAATTCGGTGGCCTGGAAGAGAGAGAGAATCATGATGTGCGGCGACCGTTGGTGGAGTCGCGATGGACCTGTCATCCCGTCGAAGCTCTCGGGGAGCTTTCATTTCCATCCAGTGGGCATACGATTGGGCTGGAGGATGATTGCTCAACGCCAGTCGAGGATGATGGTGGGCGAGCTCATCTTACCGGGTTTAGCCTCTACCTGTCAAATTGATCGACCGCCGTTGATGACACCGCGAAGTTTTTGATTTGATTATGATTGCTCTCTAGTTTGCTGTCTGTGTGTTTGGCCTTCCTCTTTCGCCTCTGGTTTGCTTTGGCCTTCTTTTTTTTTTTTTCCGTCCCTCTCTCGCCTGTCGCCTGTGAATTTGCTTTTGCCTCGGTTCATGCAGGCTCGTCTTAGTGACGCCTTTCGCTTTCCAATTCGACGGATGTTTTTTCGTCTGTGCGACAACGGTTTCGGTGGCGCATTTGGGTGGCAAGGACCGACCGGCCAGCATCCTGCGTCTCGCACGACGACAAGGCACTGTGGACGCATATCCTGGAGATGAACAAAGAGGGTCTCTCGGCGTCTGCTATGGAGACTCGACGTGGAGACCTCGACGAGGCTAGAATCCGGCCGTTGAGGATTTTCAACATCGGCCGGCTTCCATGCATTGATTCGACGCCTGGAGCGATAACCCAGGTAGGCAAATCATCCTGATGGGTCTTGCGGTTCCAGGATCCTACGAAGATGTCTGTAGAATGAGTACTTTGGGAATAATGCTGGGAGGTGCGGGCCGGAAGCTTCGATTCCCAAAGGGTAAAGTGGCTGGTTGGAACCAGAGATGGGCGTTCTATCTTTAGACGGGATTTCATTTGGGTCATTTCATTTCCCTCTAGGCACCTTCTGGTCGGAGGGAGTCCCGGCGAGTCATGACGCCCGGTGGTGAGACGACGCAGAGTCGCTTGGGTTTGCGTTACACAGGATCCTGATTATTCTGATGATGGGGATTTGTTGGACATGTTTTGGGTTCTTGATCTTACTCGGCACCGCGCGGAAGACGGCGGACGGACGGACGGCCGGCCGGATCTGACAGCTCTGGTGGGAGCGTCCCTTGCGTGGCGGAGAGCATCTGATAGTCCAGTCTGGTGTCTCTTCCAGCCTGGTTTCCAGGACGAGGGGTGATCGAGGCCGTGACCGAGCCGGTGTAGGCCGCGACAATCGGTGTAACCGGTTGAAGCATGGGGGACAGCGACATCGGGGATTCTCACAGAGAGAAAGCAGCGTAGACCTACGTCCATGACAAAGAAGCCAGCGAGATTGACAGCGGCGGATGTGTAACCGCGAGGAAGCAAGGGCTGACAGGTGCATGGAGGACTATGTCTCTCCGCATTTGTTCCTGCAGTAGACCGACGCCGGGAAGGACGAGAAATGATGGGTCCAACGGCTGGTGAACAGGTCGAATGGGTTTCCCAAAATTGAGGATAAAGTTAATCCAACGCTGATGACTGATGCGTACTGGGTGCATAATTGTTGGTCGGTTCTGGAGCTGTCTGCTCATCAGCGTCACCAGAGTTGGAGGTGTTGATCATGACTGTAGAGAGACAGTCGATTAATTGGGATGGCCGGCGGGGCTTAGTCAGGCTCGTGCAGCGGGAGACCCTCCGCGTCCAGGGACGGGGATTGGTGGAGGAGGCGCTCCACGGCCTCCCGCGGGCCCACTTCATTTCCCAGCCGGAGACGCTGATTGGCGACGGAGGGGACCGATATCACGGCACAAGGGGCGATGATTGGCGGAGGGGCTGGTACGGTACGGACTGGTAACGATACGGATAAAGACCAACTGGCTAATGAGAGGTGGGGGGACTCGTGCCGACCCACCGGCGACGCCTTTTTGGGTTCCGCGGCCGAGGATGGCGTCGTCATGTCCCACACTAATTTTTGGGCGATGATAATAAATACAATATCAATGATATAGATAAATCGGACAGAGTGCTCGTATCCCTAGGGAGAAGGTAGAATATCGAATAGAAAGAGAGCATCATCGAGAGTAGAATAATAGAGCGATGGGAATACTACCTAGGTAGGAGGGAGTAGAGAGAATTCGTAGAGTGCATGCACATGCACTGCCCCATGGATTGATATAATATTTTCTATTTATTTTTATTCTATTATTATTTTATTCGAATATTATTTTCTCTACTATTATTATTTTCTCTTATTTCCCATTATTATTCTAGCAGATCATCCATTTATCCACGATCCACTCCCCCATCGGCCTCGTCTCGCTTTCCCCGCGACTGTCTTCTCATCTTCATCTGTACTAATCTTCTCTTCCCATTTCTCTTCCTTCCATTTTATTATTCGTCTTCTTTGCTTTATTATTATTCCTTCCTTCCTTTTTGAGCCTGTCTCGACACTCTCTTATTTCTTTTCTTCTGTCGCTTCTCTCTCTACCACTCCTTCTCTTCTACCTACTTCGGTATACTCCTACACCCTGTTGGGTTCCGGTCTGGTTTATACCAGTGTCCTGTCCTTCTTTCGGCTCAACAGGTCTTCATTCCTTCTACCTTCTGCCTATCTATACCCTATCCATTCCTAATATCAGTAAGATCCATCCTCCTTCCCTACAGATCCCACCTATACTAACTGACCTTCCAGCCATGGAATATCCCATGGCTCAACAACCCTCGTTTGCTTACTATCCCTCCGCGGATTCGCAAAGACCTCAGCATTTCACCAGCCATCCCTCCGACATGCAGCCCTACTATGGCCAGATGCAACATTTCCAGGTGCAGCAACAACCACCCTGTCTCCCCGACAAGCAGCCCATCTACACCACCCAACCCGTCATGAACATGCACCAGATGGCCACCACCAATGCCTTTCGTGGTGCCATGAACATGACCCCCATCGCCTCTCCCCAACCCTCCCAGCTCAAGCCCACCATCGTCGTCCAGCAGGGCTCTCCCGCCCTGATGCCGCTGGACACGAGGTTTGTGAGCAACGACTACTACGCCTTCCCTTCCACGCCGCCGCTATCCACCTCGGGAAGCTCCGTCAGTAGTCCGCCCTCCACCGGGGGCACCCTGCAGACTCCCCTGACCGATTCCTTCTTCACCTTTGAAAAGGTCGAGGGCGTCAAGGAAGGCTGCGAAGGCGATGTGCACGCGGAGATCCTGGCCAATGCCGACTGGTCGCGGTCTGACTCGCCGCCTATGACACCCGGTAAGTCGAGAGTCTAGAGTGCAGTCCATGCAAGGGATTCGGGATCCAACCTGCTGGGACACTGTCTATCTGGGGTAGATCGCCCGCTAACCCAACTCTAGTCTTCATTCACCCCCCTTCTTACACGGGTAGCCAGACCTCCGACTTCCTCTCCACCAACAGCTCCTGCCCGTCTCTGTCGCCCTCGCCGTCCCCAGACGCCTCTACCTTCATCGCCCCGTCGCAGTCTGCCCTCTCCGCCGAGCCCTCCAGCTCGGACTTCTGCGACCCGCGCCAGCTGACGGTGGAGTCTTCCCTGGCTACCTCCGCCCCGACGGAGCTGCCGCCGCTGCCCACCCTGTCATGTGAGGAGGAAGAGCCTAAGGTCGTCCTGGGGAGTGAGGCCGTGACCCTTCCCGTGAACGAGAACCCGTCTCCCTCGTTCACCGGTTCCACCACGACCGAGGATCCGCTCAGCACCTTGCCCACCTTCGACAGCTTCTCCGACCTCGACTCGGAGGACGAGTTCGTCAACCACCTGGTGGACTTCCACCCCGGTGGTAACGCCCTCTACCTGGGAGACAAGCGTCAGCGTATCGGTACCTACTCGCTTGAGGATGACGAGTTCCTCAGCGAGCCCGGGCTCGAAGACGGCGAGGATCAGGATCTGGCCCTGTCAGGGCTGCCCTATGGAAATGGCACCGATGTCACCGGCCTACAGGCCACCGCCAGTGAGACCTCGGCCGACCTGCGGACGAAGAAGAAGAACCCCGCGCGCAAGTCCACCAAGAAGACCTCTTCTGCGGACAGCGATTCGGAGACCCTGGGCAGGAAGGCCCAGCCCCAGCGGGCCCGCGTCGACCCGCCTGCCGCCGAGCAGACCACCGCACCGGCGAGTGCCGCCTCCGAGACGCCCCAGGCTCCGGATATGCCACCCGCCCCCGTGTCGGTCAACCGCCGCGGCCGCAAGCAGTCCTTGACGGACGACCCCTCCAAGACCTTCGTCTGCACGCTCTGCTCGCGTCGGTTCCGTCGCCAGGAACACCTGAAACGCCACTACCGCTCTCTCCACACCCAAGACAAGCCCTTTGAGTGCCACGAGTGCGGCAAGAAATTCTCCCGCAGCGACAACCTCGCCCAGCACGCCCGCACCCACGCCGGCGGCGCGACCGGCCTCGGCGTCGACGGCTCCCGTGCGGCGTACGAGGACCGCGACTCCAACGGCCTTGGCGCCGTGCTCTACGAGACGGGCCCCTCGACCAAGTCCTCCAGCGAGTCCGACGCGTCCGACGCCTCCTTTGGGGACCGTCGGCCCGCCAAGAAGCGCAAGCGCGAGGAGAACGCATAGGGTGATGCGTGTGCCTTGCAGCTTCTCACGATGCGATGTGACCAGGAATCCCCATATATCTACATCCTACCTACCTAATATACTATCATAATCCGTCCAACCTCGGGTTGGTCCGACTTGGTCTTTGCGGTTTGGCGTCCGGGCTTTACACTGGCGGGGGCAGAAGGCAGTTCAGGTGTACAACCTTCGGTGGTGTTTATTGATCTTCGGGCTGAAAAGTGGCCGACGGGATAGACGATGTCTCGGGGCCAATGCATCCCCCCCGGGATGAAAAGATGATTAGAGGACATTATCGGCTTGTTCTCCTTTGTTTTCTTTTCGTGTCGTTTCGTTTTCTTTTCCTTCGTCCCTCTTTTCTGCCCTTCGTTGCTTGCATTCTTGTCCATCTATTCGATGTAATATGTTGTTTGTTGTGCTTCCTGTGCTGGCCACATGTATAATCTAATCCGTTCCCCCTGTTGCCTCATACCCCTGTGCGCATACCTGTTTGATTCTGCATCTGTGCATAATATGTATGCTGTTATAGTCAAGCGTACTGAGAATCGTATCACTTCGTTATCCTTGATTCTGTGGAATTTGTATCCTGGGAGTTGTAGACCTGTAGGTGTAGATTTTCCGTTCCGGTCGACGTCATACATCCCCAAACATCTTTTCTACTCCCGCAACTCCTCCCCCCTCCCTCCACCACAACAAACCTCACCATGTCATCCTCTCTCAACGTCATCGCCCTGGTCTCCGGCGGCAAAGACTCGCTCTACTCCATCCTCCACTGCCTCCGAAACGGCCACAACGTCGTCGCCCTCGCCAACCTCCATCCGCCATCCCCCACCCCCACCCCCGCGTCCGGCCATGACCATGACGGTGATGATGACCAAGAAGAAACCGACCTGGACAGCTTCATGTACCAGACAATCGGCCACAGCGTGATCCCCCTCTACGAACGCGCCCTCAACCTCCCCCTCTACCGCGCGCCCATCACCGGCGCCGCCGTCGACACCGCCCGCATCTACCGCGACACAGCGGACCCCGCCGACGCCCCGGACGACACGGATGAGACTGAGGCGCTGGTACCGCTCCTCCGCCGCGTCCTGCACGACCACCCGCATGCCAACGCCGTCTCCGCCGGCGCCATCCTCTCCACGTACCAGCGCACCCGCATCGAGAACGTCGCCGCCCGGCTCGGCCTCGTCCCGCTCGCCTGGCTGTGGCAGTACCCCGTGCTTCCGCGGGAGGACGGCCCGTCCGGCGACGCCGGGCTGCTGGAGGACATGGCGGCGGTGGGGTGCGACGCGCGCATCATCAAGGTGGCGTCGGGCGGGCTGGACGAGTCGTTCCTGTGGGGGGACGTTGGGCGGCTGCGCACACGCCTCGTGAAGGCGATGCGGCGGTTTGCGGCCCCGGAGGATCTGCGCGGCGCTGTGCTGGGCGAGGGCGGCGAGTATGAGAGTCTGGCGCTGGATGGGCCGGCGTTCTTGTGGAAGCGTCGCGTCGTCGTCGACCGCCCCGCGGTGCGGTCCGCCGAGGGTGGTGTTGCGTTTGTCGCGCTGGGAGGGGCGCGCTGCGAGGAGAAGGAGGCCGGGGACGGGCAGCCGGAGGTGACGCCGGCGGATGTGCGCCGCCCGGCGTTGCTGGATGGGCGGTTTGCGCGCGCGCGCGACGCCCTCGTGGAGGCGCTGGACGCCGAGTCGAGTGAGGATCGCGCCGCGGAGGAGGCTTCTGGTCAGGTTAGAGGGCCGCGGGGTTGGGGCTGTGCGGCGCTGGCGCAGGCGAGGAACCGCGAGACGTGGACGGTGGCCAATGTGACGGCTGCTGAGGCCGGACCCGGGGCCGCGGAGCAGATGGTCGCCATTGCGTCGAAGATTCGGGGGATTTTGGGGGGTGCGTCGTCGACGACCGCTGATATTGTGTTTGCTACGGTGTTGTTGCGCTCGATGGCGGATTTCCCTGCCATGAATGCGGCCTACGTGTCGATGTTTAAGAAGCCGAACCCCCCGGCGCGCGCTACGGTCGCCTGCGGCGATGGGCTACCGGACGGCGTGAATGTCATGGTGTCCCTGGTGGTGGACTTGGGGCCGCGAGAACGTCGCCATGGTCTACACGTCCAGTCGAGGTCTTACTGGGCCCCGGCCAATATCGGGCCGTATTCGCAGGCGGTTGCTGTCCCGCTGCCCTCCGCGGAGCGCTGTGTGTATGTTGCGGGTCAGATCCCACTGGACCCGGCATCGATGGAACTAGTGGACGGGTCGTCGCGGGTGGAGGAGCGGTTCTCGCTGCGCGCGGTACTGTCCTTGCAGCATATGTGGCGGATCGGGACGGCGATGCAGGTCGACTGGTGGCTGGCCGGCGTGGCGTACTTTACGGGCCCGCAACATCAGGCGCATGTGGCGTGGTGGCTGTGGGAGATGTTGCATGCGCCTGCGTCGACGGAGGATGCGGACGAGGAAGGTCCCGTGCTGGATGCGTGGGATATCAAGTACGGAGGCCGGGCGCATGAGGCGGGGACGGCGGGGACGGGCACCGCCGCGCTGCCGAACTTCGACATCGCCGAGGCCGACGAAGTGATCGTTCCCCCGTTCTTTGCGGTGCAGGTGGCCGAGTTGCCACGGGGGAGTGATGTCGAGTGGCAGGGACTTGGGTATGGCGGCGGAGGAGTGAAGCTGACCATGGAGGTCATCGAGGAAGGACAGGTGATCCACACGACGACGGAGGGCGGTCTGAGATATACGGCGGTCGAGCTGGACCTGGAGCGATCGGCGTCCGATCTGGAATCGAGTCTGCAGCGCGTGTTGGAGCGATACGCCCCGTCGCCGGAGGAGTGTCACTGTGTGCTGTACAGCGCGCAACCGGTGTCGGGCGACGCGTGGTGTGGACAGATAGTGCCGTGTCAGTCGGTTTGGGGGCAGGTGGGAAGACGACTGGCGGCGGGGGTTGTGATCCAAAAGCGTGTATAGTCGAAGGGGGAGTAGAAGTCGGAGGAGGGATATAGTACCTGGTAGCAGTAGGGGGAGGAGGAGTAGAGGTTGAGTCCGAAAGAGGACAAGATAGGGCATGGAAAGCATGTGATGACGCCTTCCCTTTTTATCTCCCGATAACAGCTCGACTGTATCTGCCACTTCCGCTCACCACTTCTCTTCTTCTCTCCTTCTCTCCTTCTCTCTCCTCTTCTTTCATATCCTCTTAGCTACGTCTACTTTGCCTGCTTCATCTCCTCGCCCACCCGACATGACGTACCTTCGATCCTAATCCCCTTCGCACACATCATCCATGGGGCCATGGCCTCTTCCCTCCCTCCGGAAGAACGATCGTCTTCTCCCTCCAAGACCCCCGTCGATTCCGATCTCTCCCCCCCTGAGAATCTGCGCCAATTCGCCCGATCTCCTCATCCATATCATCGCCGGGGTGTCCGTGCTGCTGACCTGCGGCTGACGGAGAATGGCAACCGCAGCACTCCACCTCATCTGCAGTGGCCCCGAACGTCCAGCGACAGTGGCACCGAGGCAGACGATGAGAGCACTGGCGTCCTGAAGGGTCTCCCAGCTCCTCCGCTTCGTCCCCGGAAAGGCCTCCGTTCTACTTGGAACGGCGGCGTGGATACGAACGACCCGTGGCTGCCCGCGTTACACCCGTGGCCGTCATTCGCGCGATCCGCGTCCCGGAGTTCGCGACGAAGTTCGAGCGAGGATGTGGAGGATGCAGAATCCGTGGGCAAGAGACGGCGCATTGAGGTCTTGCGCAGGCTCATGGAAACGGCGCTGCTGCTCTCCGTCGGCGTGGTCGTGTTAGCTCCGGAGCATGTGAGGACGCGGGCCTGGGAATGGAGAACGGGTACGCAATATTGGTTGTCCTAGGAATATGGAAATTTGACGCTGACCCCGTCACAGAGCTGCTTGTCTACGCCCTCGTGGTCCTTGGCACTTACATCTCTTATCCCTTCATTCGAAACGGACGTCTACGACTCTCCGGGCTATCGTCCTTCGTCGTCCCTTCGACTTTCGACCCTGCTCCTCTCCTCTACCCTATCCTCATCCCCGTCTACGTTGCGCTGTCACTATCCAACCACCACCCTTCCTTGGTGCTCCCGAACATCATCCTTGGCCTGTCCTCCTTGCCAGTGCCGGCCATCCCGCTCCATGGATGGATTCATGGCCATGGTATCGTGCACTGGATGCTGGCCTTGCTTCCGATGGTCGTCTCCGAGCATTTCACTCACCAGGCGATACTCAACCCACTCGCCCTCCGCGGCATTCCCCCCGAGGTTCTGATTCTTGTTTTTCCCTTACATCAAGCATTGATACCCACTTTAGACTTCTTGTTGACGACTAGTGTTCTTCCCGCAGAGCTGCAACTTCTGACCAGCGCTCTGATTAATCTATTTCTCTTTGCTTCCTCCCCGCAGGCTGAAATCCTCAAGGCGCTGCTGTGGTTAGGGAGCCTGTGTATTTTTCTCTCTTGCCGATATGTCCTTCGGTGGGAGGTCGCTCTAGCCCGCATTCCCACTTGGAAATTCCGCCGGTCTCCGAGCAGCTCGCACTCGCGGAAGAGTCTGTTGAACATGTTGGACCACAAGCTCTGCCAAAGGCTGAGCCGTGCGGGTTCTTCCGACGAGCCGATGTCCGATAGTGATTCAGAAGGTAGTCTGGTGCCGATCTCACGCACCCGGACACACGAACCACGAGGGAAGCCTTCGTCTGGAGAACCCGGTGAAGCGGATGGGGAAGGTCCAGAGAGCGAATCCCGATCCTTGCATCGTCGTCGACACACCATATCCAGTCTCGATGATGTTCGCACGGAACGGGTGCGAACGACCCCCAGTGGCCGACGGAAGCGATCGATGGCACCTGGGCTGGCATCCTTCCTCTCGCTGACCGTGCCCCAGGCCCAGGTCCGCAAGTGGCTGTACGCTTTGTACGTGTATGGCAGCGTGCTGGTCATTATCATGGGCCCTGTCCGGAAATACGTGGGCCAGCGTGCTCTGCATGGGGCGGAGCCGTTTGGATGGGCCTTGGGCTACTTATTCGGCAACCTATCTTGGTTCCGGTTCTGGACGATCATGTGGAACTTGGAGCACTGGATCCCCTTGCCGGCGCGTTGGGATAGCGAATGGTCGCACCCGTCCTGCGCCCTGGGCTGGGTGGAACACCTCCGCCAGACGACCATCGGGGCGGCCAACACGCGTCTCTTGATCGCGGGTCACTGCGTTGCGGTCATTGTGACCGGGCTGGCGGTCGTGTTCCAGTTGAGCTCGATCACCGAGGTGGATACGAGACGGAAGGTGTTCCACGGCATGATGGTCTTGATGTTTCTGCCCACGGTGTACATCGACCCTGCGTTTTGCGCCCTCGCGCTGGGGCTGGTGCTTGCCATCTTCCTCCTCCTGGATTTGTTCCGGGCGTCGCAGATGCCGCCGATCTCGCGACCGTTGACCTATTTCCTGGCTCCCTACGTGGACGGGCGCGACCACCGCGGCCCGGTTATCGTCTCCCACGTGTTCCTCCTCATTGGCTGCTCCATCCCCCTGTGGCTCTCTCTGGCGGACCTGCCTCGCAGCGGCGAGCGTCCGTGGGAGGGCTGGAGCCTGCTGTCCCGAGACGTTGGCATGGTTAGTGGGATCATCTGCGTCGGGATGGGCGACGCGGCGGCCTCCCTCGTTGGGCGCCGGTTCGGTCGACTGAAATGGTTCTGGGGTGGCGGCAAGTCCCTGGAGGGCAGTGTGGCCTTTGCGGTGGCCGTCACCGGAGGGCTGATAGCTTCCCGGGCCTGGTTGGCGGTGGGCCAGTGGCCGGTGGCGGTGGAGGGAGGACGCGGGCAGATAGTATGGCTCGGCACGGTGTGTAAGGCGGTGCTCGCAGCGGGCGGAACGAGCGCCACGGAGGCGATCTTGACGGGATGCAACGACAATGTGGTTGTGCCGGTGGTCCTCTGGCTGCTCGTCAGGGGACTGGGTCTGTGAGGACCTGCGTGACGCAGTCGGATGAAACGGAATGGTATGTGCTCGGCGGGTGCTTGCTTGATAGAGATACCTCCATGTGTATTTGAGTTCTTATCATGTGTTTGGTGTGTTCATTTATTTTGGTCATCTACGGGTAGTGGACTGGGTGAAACAGGGGCATCAGCTGACCTCGCCACTGGAAGGCTGAGATGGAGTGGCTGTAGAGGACGTAGGTAGTGAGGAGAAGGTCAGGAAAATGGATAGAGAGGCTGTAGGAGGGACCAGTCTGGACTAGAGAGAGACGGGATGGTAATAAAGTATGAGGATGGACCGCGTACCTGGTGGTGGTGATCTGTATAGTTAGTGAGCATCAAGGGATTAGATAAGCGACGATCGCATGCACCTGATGCATCATCAGGAATGACCGCGATCAGTAACATCTTCGATTCTCTCTCTCTCTCTCTCTCTCTCTCTCTCTTTCTTCTCTTCTCTTCTCTTCTCTCCTGTCTGCTCTTCTACTTTTGATTCTGTCTACTTCTTCCCCTTTACTTCTTCGGGCTCGTCTCCTACATCTATCTACTCATGTCCAGCCTCCTCTATACAATCTCGTGACTCTATCTTATCACTTATCGGTCACCGCCCTCCATCGCGGCTGCTGCCTCTTCCTCCCTCCATCTTCTCCCATCACATCATCCATCCTCTCTCTTCCGTCCGTCTCTCTCTTCCTCCCTCCCCCGTCCATACTCCATCGCTAACGACATCCAGTCTACACTGACGCCATCCTCCCTTCTCGCCTCATCCCTCTTCAGTGGCGCTTCACCGCTCTCAGTCCTCTCCTCTCTATCTCCGTCCCAGTAGGAGTTCCTCGTTGCTTCTACTTTACATCCTCCTCGACTTCCATCCTCCTCCTCTCGTCATAATATCCCAACTACCCCTCCCCTTCTCTCTTTCTATCTCCTTCCTCCCGCCTGGTCCGTTTTCGAGCTTCCTACCCTTATCGGCCCGCCACATCTCCTTCGCCAGCTCTGATTGCCTCGTTCCCATATGGGCCCCTTCCATCATCCTTCGTCGCTTCTGTCGCCGTTGAGGTAGTTGTGGGCTGTTAGGGCGTGGTTGGTTGCCGTAGGCTTGCTTCGGTTCCCGTCTCGGGCGTGCCATCAACCATGGCATCCACCCATCAGTCGAGGAGGTCGAGAGAGGCCTCCCATGCCGAGCTGTCCATTGGCCGCTACACCAGGCTGGATGAGATTGGCCGGGGGAGCTTCGCCACAGTCTTCCAAGGTGTACACACGGTGAGTGGCTACATCCCCCTGTGGCTACGATCCCAGACTGACCCTCCGACTCGAATAGAAAACACGCACCTATGTCGCCATCAAATCCGTCAACCTCTCGAAGCTCAACAAGAAACTAAAGGAGAACCTCTTCTCGGAGATTCATATCCTCAAGGGCCTTTACCACCCTCACATCGTCGCTCTGATCGACTGCCACGAGACGACCTCTCATATCCACCTCGTCATGGAGTACTGCGCCCTGGGCGACCTCTCGCTGTTCATCAAGCGTCGAGATACCCTGGGAGATCATCGCTATACACGAGACATGATTGCCAAGTACCCCAATCCCCGCGGGGGCGCCCTCAACGAGGTCGTCGTCCGTCATTTTCTCAAACAGCTCTCCAGCGCCCTCAAGTTCCTCCGAGATCGGAATCTGATTCACCGTGACATCAAACCCCAGAATCTCCTCCTCTGTCCCTCCCCGGCCTCCTACCGCTCCGGTGTGGCCCAGGTGGTCCCCTTCAAAGGCAGCGAGGACTCCTTCAGCCCCACCACCGGTGTGGATTCCCTTCCCATGCTGAAGATCGCCGACTTCGGGTTCGCGCGTTCCCTCCCCGCCACCTCCCTCGCCGAGACCCTCTGTGGTTCTCCGCTCTACATGGCCCCCGAGATCCTCCGCTACGAGAAGTACGATGCCAAGGCCGACCTGTGGTCGGTCGGCACCGTGCTGTACGAGATGGTCGTGGGCAAGCCTCCCTTTCGGGCCTCGAACCACGTGGAGCTGCTTCGGAAGATCGAGAAAGGAGAAGATAGAATCAGATTTCCCCCGGAGAATCCGGCTTCCGAAGACATCAAGACGCTCATCTGCATGCTGCTGAAGCGGAACCCGGTGGAGCGCATGAACTTTGCCGATTTCTTTGAATCCAATGTCGTCACCGCCCCCATCCCTGGGTTGATCGCAGACGATCACCCGACCCCGCGTCGTCGTCCCTCGGCAGATCTAGATCATCCTGGCCACAGTCCGCCGGCGGAGCCTCAACCGAGTCCGGGCACGCCATCCGGCTCGAGACGGGACAAGGATGTCCCGAGAGAGGAGCACATCACTTACCCCCAACGGACCCACGCTCCGACGACACCAAAGGTAGGGACGCCGCCATCAGCCACCCCGATGCGCCGGACAGGCAGCGCCGACAGACCCCCGTCCACGCCCAAGGAGGCCGCCACGGGAACGACGTATCCCCAAAGGCCCAGCACCGTATCTCATGCCACCGCTCCCGGACGTCAGGAGCTCCTCGATCGCAACGCGACCACCGCTGCCATGGAGCGGCAGCGAAATCGACATACGTATGGCCCTTCGCAACAGGAAAGACCCGCCGATAGGGCCAAGGAAGAGCGCGAGCGTGCCGCTCAGGAGGTCGCCTTCGAGAGGGATTACGTGGTCGTGGAGAAGCGCGCAGTCGAGGTGAACGCTTTTGCCGATGAACTGGCAAACAGCCCCCGGATCCAAGGGGGGTTCCCAAGGAATGCCCAAACTGCTGTCGTCTCCCGTCGTTCAACCGGCCAGGGTGCCCCGGCCCCGGCCAGTTCGTCGCTCGCCTCGAACCCCAAGGCTATGCAGGTGGTCCCAGGCCGTTCACGAGCCGATTCGACGCATGCTCGGCAAAGTTCCTACGAACGTCGCTACGGCCAGAGCCCAACGTCTGCAACCTCGGCGATCTCCAAAGCCCTCAATATGGCTAGTGGGAGGCTTTTCGGGATGGGCTTTTCTCCTCCTATGGCAATCACAAAAGGTGGCCGGTCGCCCCCATTAGCATATAACCCATTTCCCGCTTATCCTGCGGCTCAGCCCGGCTTGCTCCCCATCGGTGACGGGTCCAAGACCAACGTAACGATGGACGAGGATACCAGAACTGTCCAGGTGATCGAGGAGTGTGCCACCCGCAGTGACGTTGTTTATGGCTTTGCAGAGGTCAAATACAAACAGCTCATCCCGCTTGCGCCATCCGTAACGGATCGGAGGAATAACATCCCTGGCGGTGACCGAGAGCCGTCGGATGCAACGGATGAGGGGCTGACTGTCGACGCGGTCGTGACATTGTCCGAGGAAGCGCTGGTCCTGTATGTCAAGGCGCTTTCTCTGTTGGCCAAGTCGATGGACATTGCGGGTGCTTGGTGGGGTCGCAAGAATCGTGGAGATGTTTTTGGAGAGTCCACCGTGAACCGGACCGAGGTGTCGATGACGGTGGTCGGCAACCGGGTCAATAACGTCGTCCAATGGGTGCGAACCCGGTTCAACGAGGTGCTAGAGAAGGCCGAGTTTGTTCGCCTGAAGTTGATCGAAGGGCAGAAACGCTTGCCTCCGGACCATCCCAGTCACCCCAACAACCACTCGATTGAGTCCTCTCTCGGCTCCGGTCCGTCGGTGGACGTGATCGTGAGCTCGGGAGTGACAGCAGAAAAGCTGATGTATGACCGGGCCTTGGAGATGAGTCGGGCGGCCGCCATCAGTGAGCTCACGGGAGAGGATCTGTCTGGGTGCGAGATCGCCTATGTGACGGCCATTAGGATGCTGGAGGCGGTCTTGGAGGAGGACGAACTGCCTTCAACCACCAACGACAGGGCGGACCCCCGGAAGGACGGGGACCCAGCTGTGGTGGACGGTGTCCAGGCGGAAGACCGACAGGTTGTCATCAAGCGTACGTACTCCCCCGATCGAAAATCGGAATTGAGAGCTTGCTAACATCAAACGCAGTGGTGTCCAGTATCCGGGGTCGGTTGACAGCCCTGCGGAAGAAACTTGCCATTCTCACGAAGCGTCCGACCGGTTCCTCTGGGAAAACGCCATCGTCCAACCTGGCGCCGGCCTCCCATGCGGTTGGAGCAACACCTCCCAAATAAGGGAGGACCCTGAACAGTTTTCGATTCACGCATGCAGGCACATGCTAAAGGAGACATTGCATATTTCCGCTTGGTTTTCGTTCATCCTACAATTTCTTTCATCTACATTTGCTTCGTTTTTCCGACTAGTCCGTTGATATCTAATGGACAGTCTTCTGGTCTTTCCCCCTACCGAGCTAGTGGGCAATGAGCGAATTCTGTTTTTGCGTTTCGTTCCGTATTCGTGATTCATATATCCATCGAGGCGAAGGAACCGATCCGGATTGTTTGCTGTTTTGGAGCTGATTGCTTTTTGTTGGCGTTGGAGAGAGATTGGAGGCGCGCGGTACCACAGATTGTCACCACCCACCAGTTGGACTTTGCATGAGTGATGAACGGCGATGAAGCAACGGATTATAAGGAGTTCCTCGGATTGGGACCGATGCTGCTTACCAGAGTACTGCCTGCTGTACATATTTAATCCAGGGATATTTTTTTTATCTATTTTCCTTTCCTTCTCCTTTTCCTATGGACACTTGATAAGATCTTGATGCGGACATGATTAACGATCTAGGACATACCACCGAAACGCCCGGCAGACTTCCGCAGGCCCCAGAGACCCCCCCGAGCCTGCTGGGAGGCAGGAAAATTGCGTGATCAGTTTCTGTGTGTCATGGCAAAGAAGCTGCAAAAGCTGGGTGTCTGGCCCGGTGGAGATTTGGTTCCGCCATCGCCAAGGCTTGGGCCAATTTTTACTCAATTTTTCTTCCGGTACATGGGAATCATGGCGCGGCGGCTGTCGGCCACATGGCGGGCGTCATGCTGTCTCTCGGTAGGTTAATTTTTTTTCTTTACTTTCTTTTGTACACTGTATGTCGCGTGGTTGTTAATTTTCTGTCCCCTAGTCATCTACGTTTACTTGAGTGCAGCTCGACGGAAGGATTTTGACATGCAGATCATGAGAGCCACGGTATAGATCTCCCAAACGATTTGATTCCTTGCAATCCGCCACCAGCAGGTATTGCCAATATTCTCTCAGAACTCCCTGTTTGACGCAACACCCTCGGAGTCATTCGTTGCTATCAGAGCGCGATTGCATCACTTTTAGTTGCAGCACACCATCGACCGTCCGTCATATACCTCCGTCGATAGCCGCCATTCCCCGTGGTACATCGCCATATAGCTTTGCAAGCTGCGGGAGACGTGTCGATTCTTTCCAGCAACCGTCTTCCCGCGCACAATGTACGAACCATCCACGGCAAATAGCTCCCGCAAGGCCATCGCCCCGGACACCAAGCCGGTTGACGATGCTCCTCGACGGGCCGACGGTGTCTCTCAGCTATGTATGTCCTGTTCATTGGGCGTGGATGTCGTTGGGACTGGACTGATTGTTGGTGCGACTAGATGAGGGCAATGTCTTTGATGCCACCCCAGATGACCGGCGTCAGATCGGCGTCGTGAGCGCCTCGTTCTTGATCTTCAACCGTATCATTGGAACGGGTATCTTCGCGACCCCGAGTACGATTCTGTCATTGTCAGGCAGCGTTGGGCTTTCGTTGTTCATGTGGGTGGCGGGTACGGCCATCGCCATGGCCGGTACTGCTGTTTACCTGGAATGGGGCACTGCTATTCCCAAGTGAGTAGTATCTAGCTCCTGCGGACGGAGTGACATGCTGACAGCTTTAGGAACGGCGGTGAGAAGAACTACCTCGAATATGTCTTCAAGAAGCCCAAATTCCTGGCCACCGCGATGTACGCCGCCTATGCGGTGTTGCTGGGCTGGGCCGCCAGCAACAGCGTCGTGTTTGGCGAGTACATCCTCAATGCCGCGGACGTGGAGGTCGGCCGCTGGAACCAGCGTGGCATCGGCCTGGCCTGTATCACCGTCGCCTTCCTTATCCACGCCGTGGCCGTGAAGTGGGGTCTGCATCTGCAGAACCTCCTCGGGATTGTCAAGCTGGTCATTATCCTGTTTGTCGTCGTCTGCGGATGGGTAGCGCTGGCGGGCCACATGCACATCGAAGACCCTCCGCATAACTTCCGGAACGCCTTTGAGGGTACGACCGGCAGCGGGTATGGGATCGTTATGGCGTTGTATAACGTGATTTGGTCGTTTATCGGCTACTCGAATGCGAACTATGTATGTTCCGTATGCGGTGTGCCGCATTGCCAGGACCGTCATGCTAACTGGATCTAGGCCTTGAGCGAAACCAAGAACCCTACGCGCACCCTGAAGATCGCGGCGCCCATGGCAATTGCTGCGGTGGGCATCCTCTACATGCTCTGTAATGTCGCGTACTTCGCCGCCGTGCCGAAGGAGCAGTTCCTCTCGTCCGGTCAGACTGTCGCGGCCACTTTCTTCGGGAATATGTTTGGGAAGCGCGCGGAGAAGGTCATGTCGGTGTTTGTGGCGCTGTCGGCTTTTGGTAACGTGCTGTCCGTGATTTTCTCCCAGGGCAGAAGTAAGTCATCCTGTCAAATCTGTTGGAGTTCTGGTCGTAGATTAACCGCTCGACAGTCGTCCAGGAACTGGGCCGTGAGGGCGTGCTGCCGTTCTCGAAGATCTGGGCCAGCAACCGGCCATTCAACTCGCCGGCTGCAGGTCTGTTCGAGCACTGGGTGGTGTCGATTATTATCATGCTGGCACCGCCGCCGGGTGATGCGTACAACTTCCTGGTCAAGTAAGTTGTTGTTTTCTTTTTCGCGTGCGCGGGTTCTCGTCCGTAACTAACGTCGGTGACAGTCTCATTTCCTACCCCCTTTCCATCGTCAATGTGTTTGTCTCCGGCGGCCTCATCTACATCTATCTGACGCGCAAGACCCGCTTCCCGGACTGGTCCCCAGGGATCCGTGCCACGCTGCCGGTGACGGTCTTCTTCTGCCTGTCGAACATGTACCTCGTGGTGGCCCCGTACGTGCCACCAAGCGAGGGCCAGAGCGTGTACGAGGAGCTGCCATACTACCTGCACTGCGTGGTCGCGATCGGGATCTTCGCGCTGGGCGCGCTGTACTACGTCGTGTGGGCGGTCGTGATGCCGCGGATGGGCCGGTACATGCTGGTGAAGGAGACGGTGGTCGACGCGGATGGCTGGTCACGCAGCGTGTTCACCAAGCTCCCGCTGACGGAGTCGGGGGCACCAGCGACACCGGTCCCGGAGGGATTTTGAGCGTAAGCTCTCCTCAGCGTGGGTCGCGGATAGCCGCTGATGAAGATTATGACTGACGAGATTCAACATCATTACGCGAGTAATCTTTAATGGGCTGTGCCTGCATGGGTGGAGTTTGGGTTAGATTCGATTGATATAGAGCTAGATGCATGTGTATAATAGAAGTGAGATCAGTGCTGAGATGCGACATGATGTAGATGTCCCAGCCATCTATGGAAGCCCATCCACGCGGTTGGTCATGGACCCCTCAAACTAGCTGGAGTTCTGTCTCGCAAGTCCTGTCGCAGGGACATCCCGATAGGCACGTGCCATGTAAAAGAATCCAAAGGAATCCGGGCATCTGCTGGTTGGGGGAGACTTGCCGGAGAATGAATGATGGAGAGGGAAGAAACAGACGAAAAGAGGAAAATATAGGACAGTGCACGTGACAAATGGAGCCCTAGTTGTGGCAGCCTGACCAGACAGGCAGCAAGGCAGCCAGGCACCGCTCCTCACCGCCTTCTCGCATTGTCTCCATCATGCGGATTGTTCTTCGTCATTCTTCGACCTCATTCTTCTGCTTCCTCTCGCTTTCTTCTCTCCTCTTCCCTCGCCGACGCTGTTCATGCGTCCATTCCCCTCCTCTTCGCGGCTCCCGCTGGTTCTCACCGCAGCAAAGTCCCCGCCGCTCTCCTTCTCCACCAGAGCTCCCCGCTTCTTCGCTCGCTCCGCCTCCTCCGCTTCCTCCTCCCCTCTCTCCTCAGCCTCAGCTACTCCCCGTCTATCGTCTCGTCGCTCGACTCCCCTCTCGCAACTCTCAAAACGCTACTGTTCATATCGCAGAATGTGTGGTTCTCGACGTGGCGAAGTCTCGGGCTCCACCAACGTCCCCCATGGACGAGAGGTCCTGCCAACCAACGTCAAGCCTGTCCACTATGATCTGACGCTGGAGCCCAACTTCGAGGCCTTTACCTACGATGGAACCGTCCTGATCGAGTATGTAGCATGTGTGTCTCAGATTGGGCCCCCCAAGCTAACCCGTATGTAGCCTCCAGGTCGCTGAGGATACCACCTCCATCGCCCTCAACTCCAACGAGATCGATATCCACAGCGCCATTGTCTCCGCTCAGGGCTCCGTGGTGGCTTCGAACCCCGAAATCTCCCTCAACAAGGACTCCCAGGTCGCTACCATCAAGTTCGCCGATACCATCCCCGCCGGCTCCACCGCCCAGCTGAAGCTGACCTTCACGGGTATCCTCAACGACAACATGGCCGGTTTCTACCGGTCGTCCTACAAGATGCCCAACGGCGAGACCAAGTATCTCGCCTCCACTCAGATGGAGCCTACCGATGCCCGCCGCGCATTCCCCTGCTTCGATGAGCCCGCGCTCAAGGCCAAGTTCACCATCACCCTCGTCGCAGATAAGAGCATGACTTGTCTGAGCAACATGGATGTTGCGTCCGAGACCGACGTCCAGGGCGGCAAGAAGGCCGTCAAGTTCAGCACCACCCCGCTGATGTCCACGTATTTGGTCGCTTTCATCGTCGGTCACCTGAACTACATCGAAACCAAGGACTTCCGTGTCCCCATCCGGGTCTATGCCACCCCGGACCAGGACATCGAGCACGGCCGCTTCTCGCTGGATCTGGCTGCCCGGACGCTCGCCTTCTACGAGAAGGCTTTCGATAACACCTTCCCCCTGCCGAAGATGGACATGGTGGCCGTGCCGGACTTCAGTGCCGGAGCCATGGAGAACTGGGGTTTGATCACCTACCGCATTGTGGATGTGCTGCTGGACGAGAAGACCAGCGGTGCCTCGCGGAAGGAACGCATCGCCGAGACTGTCCAGCATGAACTGGCGCACCAGTGGTTCGGAAACCTCGTCACCATGGACTTCTGGGATGGTCTCTGGCTGAACGAAGGCTTCGCTACCTGGATGTCCTGGTACTCCTGCAACAGCTTCTACCCCGAGTGGAAGGTCTGGCAGACCTACGTCATTGATAACCTCCAGAGTGCGCTGTCTTTGGACTCGCTTCGGAGTAGCCACCCCATCGAGGTGCCGGTGAAGCGCGCCGACGAGATCAACCAGATCTTCGATGCTATCTCGTACTCGAAGGGCTCGTCGGTGCTGCGCATGATCTCCAAGTACCTGGGCGAAGACGTCTTCCTCCAGGGCGTGCGGAACTACATCAAGAAGCACGCCTATGGCAACACCCAGACCGGCGACTTGTGGGCCGCCCTGGCCGATGCCTCCGGCAAGCCCGTGGAGCAGGTTATGGACATCTGGACTAAGAACGTCGGTTTCCCTGTTGTCACGGTGTCCGAGAACCCCTCGGCCTCGTCGATTACTGTGAAGCAGAACCGGTTCCTCCGCACAGGCGATGTCCGTCCGGAAGAAGACACCACCCTGTACCCCGTCATGCTCGGCCTGCGCACCAAGCAGGGCATCGACGAGGACACCATGCTCACGGAACGCCAAAGTGAATTCAAGGTCCCCGACCTCGACTTCTACAAGCTGAACGCCGACCACTCCGCCCTCTACCGCACCTCCTACACGCCTGACCGTCTGTCCAAGCTGGGCAACGCTGCCAAGCAGGGACTGCTGACCGTCGAGGATCGCGCCGGCATGATCGCCGACGCCGGCGCCCTGGCCGCCTCCGGCTACCAGAGCACCTCGGGACTCCTGTCGCTCCTCCAGGGCTTCGACGGCGAGTCCGAGTTCATTGTGTGGAACGAGATGCTGACGCGCATCGGCACGCTGCGGGCCGCATGGCTGTTCGAGGACGCGCAGACCAAGGATGCGCTGAAGGCGTTCCAGCGCGCACTGGTGAGCTCCAAGGCCCACGAGCTGGGCTGGAAGTTCTCGGAGAACGACGGCCACATCCTGCAGCAGTTCAAGGCGCTCATGTTCGGCAGCGCGGGAATGGCCGAAGACCCGGCTGTCGTGAAGGCCGCGCAGGAGATGTTCGCGCGCTTCGCCGCCGGCGATACCGCCGCCATCCACCCCAACATCCGCGGCAGCGTGTTCTCGATCGTGCTCAAGAACGGCGGCGCCAAGGAGTACGACGTCGTCCTTGACCGCTTCCGCAACGCCCCTACCTCGGACGAGAAGACCACCGCCCTCCGCTGTCTCGGTGCCGCCGAGGACCCTGCCCTCATCGAGCGCACCCTCGGCCTGGCCAGCGGCGACGAGGTCAAGAACCAGGACATCTACATGCCGCTGGGCGGTCTGCGCGGCCACACCGCCGGTATTGACGCGCGCTGGGCCTGGATGAAGAACAACTGGGATGCGCTGTACAAGCGGCTGCCCCCGGGTCTGGGCATGCTGGGCACGGTTGTCCAGCTCAGCACGGCCAGCTTCTGCACGGAGGCGCAGCTGCGCGATGTGGAGGCGTTCTTCGCCGGCAAGGACACCAAGGTGAGTTTCTGGGCCTTCGTTTTTCGTTTCTGTAGGGGTAGTGTCATGCTAATCAACGTGTAGGGCTTCGACCGTGCGGTCGAGCAGAGTCTCGACGCCATCCGGGCCAAGATCAACTGGGTCAAGCGTGATGGCGCCGACGTCGAGTCGTGGTTGAAGGCGAATAAGTACCTCGCCGGCGGTAAGTTGTAAATGCGAAGGTAGCCTGATATAATGGTAATGTGGAGCATATGCATGATGTATTTTGGACTATTCCTACGGAAGCTTAGTTAGGGCATCTAAAGCCATTTGTTCCATTTGGTCTATTCGTATCTTCGTACAGCAGTCCCTAACGTATCTACCAACCGCCCTTCCCCCCAAAGCCCGCGTCGTCGTTTTTCTTCGCAAACCCGCGCGACGGCTTCTGCTGGGCGGCTTCGTGTTTGCGCAGTTCGTCGGGAACGCGGGAGATGGGCGACTTGATGAGCATCTGCTTGAGGTCGTACCTGGTAGACATCTATTAGCTGTGACGGAATATAAGCAGGGATAAGAACAAGAGAACATACATGACATCGGCGTCCTCGTTGCCCAGGAAAGTAATAGCCACACCGCTCTTCCCGGCACGACCGGTACGACCGATACGGTGGGTGTAGCTCTCGATGGAGGTGGCCATGTTGAAGTTGATGACGAGACTGACGTCGGGGACATCGATACCACGACCGGCGAGGTCAGTGGCAACGAGCACATCGGTGGAGCCGTTGCGGACGGAGGCGAGGGCGGCCTCACGCTGCTCCTGGGTCTTGCTACCGTGCAGGGTGACGGAGGAGAACCCCCATTGCTTGATCTCGCGGGCGATGGCGTCGCAGTTGCGCTTGATGTTGACGAAGACGATGATGGGCGGCCGGAACTCGCCCGACGAGAGGATATCGCCGAGCCGCTTCTTGCGCTTGTCCTCGCCGGCGATCAATTCCACGCGCTGCTCGACCGTGTCGACGGCCTCGCCGGCGGAGCCGATCGTCACGATCGCCGGCCGCCGCAGGTATTTACGCGCGATGCGCTCGACCGCCGTCGGCATGGTGGCCGTGTACATCATCGTCTGGCGGTAGCGGGTGTCGCGGGCGGAGTGGTGCAGCTGCGACATGGCGGCGGCGTTCTCGGCCTCGTCGGAGTCGGGCTTCTCGTTGGTGACGGGGAGGGCGTCCAGGATCTTGTTGACGGGCTCCTCGAAGCCGAGATCGATCATGCGATCGGCCTCGTCCATGATGACGTAGCAGCACTGGCTGAGCACGAGCAGACGGCGCTCGATGCAGTCGACCAGACGACCCGGCGTGGCGATGATGATCTCGGCGCCGTTGCGCAGACTGTAGGCCTGCTCCTCGAGGGAGTGACCACCGACGATACTGACGACGGTGAAGCCGAGCGGGCCGGTGAACTTGCGGGCCTCGATCTCGATCTGCTGGGCCAGCTCGCGGGTGGGCGCCAGCACGATGGCGTAGGGCCCGTCGTTCTTGCGCCACTCGAACTCGTCGATGCGCGGCAGCTCGGCGATGTACACCAGGAGCGGGAGGAGGAAGGCGGCGGTCTTACCGGAACCGGTGACGGCGACACCGATGAGGTCGCGCGACTGCATGGCGATGGGGATGGCGGCGCGCTGGATCGGGGTGGGCTCCTTGTAGCCGACGCGGTCGACGAGGTCGAGCAGACGGGCGGGCAGGCCGGACTCGGACCAGGTGCGCATGGGGTTGGGCACGCTGCCGCCCTTGGTGGCGATGTTGAAGTCCTCCTTGAAGATGCGCCAGTCGCGCTCGCGCATGTGCTCGAGCTTCTTCTCGCTCCAGTGCTTGTCGAGCTGGTTGCGCGTGCTCTCCTCGCGGCGGCGGCGCTCCATCTCGAGGATCTCGCGCGCCCGCACCGAGCCCGCCTCCCGGTCGCGGTCCTCCAGCGCCCGCGCGTACTTCTTCGCCACGTCGTCCGCCACGTCGTCGCCGAAGCCCGCCAGCCGCCCGCGCCCGAAGAAGTTCGCCTCGTGCCGTCGCGCGTACAGCGGGTTGTAGTCGCGGCTCGTGTCCTCCTCCGCGTTCCACTCGAAGTTGAACTTGCGGTCCGTCGTCCGCTTGCGCTTCTTCTTCGCGCTGAAACTCGACGTCAGCTCCGCCCCCATGTACCGCTGCTTCACCAGCGCCGCCTGCGCCGTCGCCTCTTCCTCATCCATCCCCGCCGCCGTCGGTGTCCCGTTCGGCCCCGGCCGCCGTGGTGCCGCCGGCGCATCGTCCGTGTTGCGCATGGCGCGCGGGCCGGTCGGTATGCTGGCCTTCTCGTCGGCGATGCGGCCGTTGCCGTTGGGCGTGGCGGATTCCGAGCCGGCGGTGGTGGTTGTGTCGCTGGCGCCGTTGGTGGAGGTCTTTCGGCGGGATGCTTCGACTTCTTTAGCGCGTTTCTCGAGCGCAATGCGCTCGCGTTCTTTCTTGGAGAGGAATTTTGGCTGCGCCGGCGGTTAGCTTTGGGGCTTATGTGGTGCATATCACGACGAGGGGTGCGGAACGTACTTTGGCTGCGGCCGCATCCGCCTCGCGCTTCTTCCGCACGAGCTCTTCCACGCTCAGCGGCGTCGCGGCTGGCCGCTTGCTGCCCCATCCGGCCTTCTTCTTCTTCGGTTCTGGCGCTGGGGGCTGGTCATCCTCCGGCGGCGGCGGAGGAGCGGACGTGTCCGGGGGTGGCGGAGGAGCGGCGGAGTCTTCTGGCGGAGGGGGAGGGGGAGTCGGTGGGCGTTCGACCGGCTCAGGTGGAGGGACCGTCACTGGAGGACCCGGCATGGCGTCTGGATCCATGGCGGAGGGGATGTGTGTGTGGTGGTGATGAAGTCGGAGGTGGACGTTGGCGGCGAACTGAGAGGAGCTTTGATACGGATGATCACGTGACACACTTACTCTTACCACTACACCCACATCTACATCTACTCTACATCGACATCAGCACCCAATATACACGCATGACTATATTAGAAGCTGCTGAGCATCAGATTAAAGTACAATGCGAACCATGTCCCAACCAATACGGTCCACCCAACAAAGTGCATGATATCATTCAAACAAAAGGCCCTCGAGAGGTAGGTACTCGTCACGAGCGGTCCGCTCTCTCACGCCGAAATCGCTAAGAAAGCAGAAAAGGAGTATTGTTCTACAAAAAAGGAAGTCTCATCGTAGCGGGTTAGGGGCTTACGCTCCAACATGGCCGTTCACCGGGGTCTGCTGATAGTAAGCATAGGCATTGGCAGCGGCAGCCGGGTCCGCAGGAGGGGGGACAGGGGTCGTCTGCGCCGCCGAGGCTGCAGCTGCAGCTGCAGCACTCTGGGCGGCAGCAGCCTGGGCAGCGGCGGCTTGCTCAGCGGCGGCACCGGTCTGGGGGTGAGCTACTGACGCGGGACCATGCACTTCACGATCCAGTGTCATGTACTCCTTGGCCGCATCCTTGGTGCCGCGCTCCAGAAGATAGACCATGTAGATCTGCACGAGCTCCTTCACGGCGTCAATTGCAAGAGCGCTCTTGGAGCGGATGTCCTCGACGACCTGCTTGATACGATCATATTGGACATTTTCGGTGGCCGCACTGGTAGGCTGCTCCAGCTCGAACATCAGGTAGCTGGTCCAGAAGGCACGGCTGTCAAGGTAATACTGCTGGTTCGTCTGGTACACTTGGCGCGCTTCCTCCGGAGAGCCCTTGATCTTCCACAGGAGACGAGCCCACTCGGCAACCAGCGCCGCCTTGGTGGCCAGGTCGCATTCCGTCGAATCCAGCTGGGTTTTGTACACCTCGATGGCAGCTTCCAGACCGCCGTGCCGGCGGGACATATTGGCAAGCGACACAATGGTCTCGACGTGGTTGGGCAGGGTGATCAGGATGGCTCCGTGGATCTCCTTGGCCACGTCCACGCGTCCGGCCATCTCCTCAAAATAGGCATACTGCAGACGGATAGCCGGGTTGGCGATCGGCACATACAAACAGCTGGCGCGCTGGTAGATGTTACGGACTTCTTCTTCCTTGCCGGGCTGGGCGGCCATCCAACGGGCATAGCGCTGCCAGAACTCGTCGTAGTGGGCACACGTCACCAGACACCGCTCATACAGGAACTGAGTCCGGGAGTAGGAGCCTTCGCTCTCTTCGAAGTCCAGGTATTTACCCCAGTTCGACAGCTGGCCCTCATCCAGCTCGGTGACGTGGAAGTATGGCCGTTTAATCTCAGATTCGTACGTCCAGCGTTTCGTCGTCTCCGTCTGGGTCTTGGAGAAGATCTCGAGGTGGTAGCCGTCAACGCGCAGGCGAAGGTCCCGCTCAACCTCTGCGTCCGCCTTGGCGCCCGGGGCAACATGTGCCGAGGCGGCATCGAGCTCGGCGCGAAACTGCGAGAGGGTCTCTTGCGGGGCCAATTCAACCACCGGGCGTGTCTGAGCGAGCTGTCTGTAGCGTTCGAAGTAGCGAGCATACTGGTGCATGGGGATGTGAATGACGCGACCCAGAATGCTGAAGATCCTATCAAACGCCTCGACACGCTCTTCGAATTCGATGTACTTGTCCCAGAAGGGGTGGGCGAGGAAATCTAGACCAACACTGCTTGCACCACGTTCAAACAGTCTGACAAGGTAAAGGAAAACATTCGGTCAGCACAGACGAACATTAAAGCGCGCAAAGCCAGATGGGAGGGTGACAGGGGGAGGGGAAACAAGAAAGGCCAGGAGAGCAAACATGAGCAATTTGATCTTGCGAGTGCGTGCGAACCCAAACAATTCAACGACTAAGGTGCTTCAACGAATGGAGGACGTCTGTCCGGTCTGCTGCATCGCGCGCAGAATCAGGACCACCGAACAGAGCAGTGACTGGCTGGAGAGAGGTGTCGGTGCAAAGGATGGTGCTTGGAACAGGTTTCAAAGGCAAGGAAACAAGCCTGAGGAAGCTATGGGTGAGAAGTAACTCCAGCGGCATCTAGGTAAGACGAGACTCTCACCCATGATCGGAGGGATTGTCCCACCAAGTGACAGTCCAGCATCATGCGGCTTTTGGCACCACGATCGTGTCCGTGCTGCATTGGTCACAGTTACAGGAAGGGCAAGGGAGGAAAACCAGCTGTAATATTGTACTTACTCTCGGATGATGTCGGCATCGTGGGAGGTCTCTGCTTTGAAGGTGCAGTAATTGGTCCAGAGATCGACCGAGGGGGAGATACTTGCGACACCACGCTCGTAGACCTGTTCAAGTCAGCTGGCTCCTGCACTCTAGGACCGAACACGTACCATATCAGCGGCCTCCGTTCCGGTGATGGAGAACTCCAGATCGGCGTACTTCTTCCAGTATCCGAACAGCAGAGGGAATTTGGCGAGGAAACGATCGTAGACATTGCGCACGGTGGTGATGGCCTGGGGGTTGGAGTTGCGATTGACGCCACCCTCCAGAGCCTCCGCGGCGCGAACCAGACGTTCCCACGTCTCGAAGTTATCGGGATCGTCGAGCTACACAAGAGTGATTAGCGGGGTGATGAGAGAGGGGAGGTATCCAGGGGGACCTACCAGCTCGGTTTCCAGCTTCTTCAACTCCGCATTCTCCTCCTCGGAGCCACCATAATTGTAGTCAGCCATGATGGAGGAAGCAGAGCCAAGCGAGACACAACACAACACAGGCGCAGAGACGTAAAAGACAGAGGAGACGGAGGAGAGCGGGAAGATGGCGGGAAGAAGGGAGGAGGAGGAAGAAGGAGTTGCGACGAAGTTGATTCGAGCACGTTTGATTTTCTGCCGAGCCGCATGCCCGATTCGGCCTAGCGCGGATCAAATATCAACTTCAACTTCACCTCCATCATCACCACCACCTCCTCTTCTTCCCCCATCCTCCCCACAATGGCCACCTCCCAATCCTCCAGCTTGGTCTCCAAGCTCCCCCTCCGTCTGCGCAACTTCTTCGCCCGCTACCCTCCCCAGATCTACTCCGCCGCCGTCCGTCCTCCCCTCGAACCCCAACAACAACCCGACGAATCCGCCCTGCCCTCGCCATACACCCCGAACCGTGACGCCAAGGGCGCCAAACGGCCCGATCCCACGGAGTTTTCGCCGTCGCGTGCCCTCCTCTACTCCAATCCGGAACACCCGAACCCGTTCCTCCCACGCAAGAACTTCCGCACGGGAAAGTGGATCAGCCCGCGGTACGGGCTGCGCACGCAGGCCGACCTCGTCAAGCTCGCGATCAAGTACAACGTCGAGGCGCTGCTCCCGCCGGGTCGCAAGGCCACTGAGTTCAAGGAGACACGACGTGCCGAGCGTGGCTTGCAGATCAAGGGTACCGGTGTCGGACAGAAGGTGAAGGGTCACAAGTGGGAGCGTACGATGGAGGCTCGTCTTGAGGATAGACGTAAGGCTATGATGGAGATGCCGGAGATGATTCGGTTGTGGAAGCAGGTAAGAGGCGTCCTCTCCCTGGCCTCATTTGTTCGGGGAGTTTCTTTGTTCGGACATGGCTAACTAACGCTTGACAGAGAGGTCACGGGCGTGGCTGGAAGCAGTGGCCCAAGCGGTAAACGGTCGAGGGTCGTCGAAGCTGTATATTTACTGGAATTTTGTCGCTTCCTTTTGCAATCACTCATGCGATGTGAGAATCGCTGGCCTGGAGTTTGTTTCTTGTTCTCGGTGCTTGTACAAATAGATCGGTCGCCCTGGTACCACATATTTTTTGAAAAAACATAAATCATTCATGCATACATTGATATTTGTTTGTGCCTTTCCTCTGGTAAACGTATCTAACAAAAAAATTTCTCCTGCTCGGCGGTCGCCAATGTCAAAAACCTGTGCTCCTCATCTACATTGGCAATCTCGGGCTTCCACTGTAGTATACTAGCAACTGCTTCATTCGGTCAATTCGCTGTCAGAACGCAGGTCAGCCTACCTCCCTGTGCATGGTTAGAACTATAAAATGTCCCCTTCTGATACTAGCTACTTAATCTTAGTCCGGGGACGCTTCTAAAGGTGGAGACAGTGCATCTGCAATGATTGAAGCAGGCCAACCTGTGCTTTCCCCCCATTTTCTCAACTCATCTACCGTTTCCATGCGCTTTCGAGTATCCTGAAGCCAGGGACCACCTGCAAAGCATATCAGGCTTGAGTCAACGAGAACATATAACAACACTCACAAAATGCAATCGGCCCAAAGGCATTGACCCAGACAGAAGCACTCTCACTTGAAAAGGCCAAGGCACAAATCTCGGTGGCGTGGTATTCGAGCTTTCGACGCAAGCAATCCATATCGTCCATTCGCTGCAATGCTTTCAAGGGTCGAGCTGCCGGCTGGGCCAGCCAAAGAATGCCCATGGCGGTATGGTAGTAATGGAGAGTCGATGCTTATCACGTTAGAAGGGAAAGGCGAACAGTTCCTGTCAAGGGTTCCAACCGTGCCAGCTTCGCAGAGTCCATATGGATGGAAAGCTACTCTGTGTCCCTAACTGTGGGGTTCTTATCGGATCAAAGGACGGCGGAAGAGAAGATTTCCAGCTGTCGAGTTCGGCCTTCATGGCTTCCCACTCCAAAAGGTCCAGGGGCGGAGAATCAACAGATAAACACCGGTTGATGCATTTTCCCAGGAGAAAGGTGACATAGTTTGCAAAGTCCATGTCCTCAGTTGGTTCTAAGGGAGCGTTTTGATCCGATAGAGTGATCATAAGGCCGCGCCGCTCAATGAGAGCCACGGTGATATCTTCGCGGAGGTAGTTCCAGTAGCCAGCACTGAGTAGGTCCGCTGTGATGTGAAATTGCCGACTAGCCAAAAGAGAATAACATCCCTGAAGGTGGTTCTGCGAGCTGACGTTTTCTAAACTCATGGTAGCCATACCCGGTCAGCTTCAGTTGAACGAATCCACGGCCACAGATTCCACTGACGAGTTATGATTTCATAAGAACGGAGAAGACAGATAGCGGCCAATGTCTCCCCAATGGGAAGCTGATCGACATTGTTCGTCAGAGATATCAGTCTCCGAACACTGTCGTAGTGATAAAATTCCGCGAGCTCCAGGTAGATGGAGTCTCCCAGCGTGCGGTGTTGATGAGCAGCCGCAAAGGCGAGGATAGCACTGAGTAACAATGGATTATAGCGTGCTCGGATCGGAACGACATCCTTGAAGTGGCGCTTGCTGTCATTCAGATCATACCACGCAGCGAGATTTTCCATATAGTGGCGGAATATGTTCGCAACCTGTGGATCTTGCAGTGCATACTCAGGAACTTGGGTCGAACGGTATTCAGTTTCAGAGTAGACCGTCGAGCCCAACGGGCTTACTTGGTGCGCAGGGCTGACTGCTGAAGCTGCTGGGACGGTTTCAATCCAATGACAGTGGCGGGAACTTCGTTGGCACGGTCTACACTTGGGTCTTTGCCCATCACCTGTACGGAGTACGTCCGATGGATCAGCCGTCTGCGATTCAGAACATTATTTGCAGAACGAGATCTACCGACACTTGATTCTCCGTGATCTGCATACTTGGCTGCGCAGCTGTAAGTTAGCAGGTCTGAGGCCTCGATCGAGGGTCATCTACCAGCCTAATGTTGCATCAATATCGGGATTCCACTGACATTGCCGGTCAGCTACTAGCAGAATACTTACGATTTCGTTCAAATGGTCGCGGCATGGGCGCGTTTCGCGACTGCAGCGCCCTACAAGCTCTTGCTTGATTGACAGTGCGATCGAGTTAAAGGCGAGGGTTTCGCGAGAAGACCTTTTAATGGTTGTCGTCTATAACCGAGTCAATGCCGAACCTTGCTATGACGTTATGACTGCGGCAGGCCAAAAGCGGACATTGCGATGTGGCCTTCGCCCTCATGATCGGCCCAATTGTAATTTGTTCCGGGGCGGAAAGGCGAAAAGCGAGATCTAGTTAAGTTGTGGAGAATCCGGATTTTCCTGTACGCAGAACACCTGATCGTCTATCGAGAATGCCCTTACACAGAGAGATTCTTGAGTGGATTACTCGGTAAATTACTTTTCTCTGTTTCTGCCGCCGGATGTGCCCCGACCTTGTCTATAAAATCAATAGTTCTGCCGCCGCCATTACGCACGCGCCATATGCCTACCCCACGGTTTGCCAGCAACCGAGTCATCTCGGCATGACGGCGCCCGCGAGTCGATCCTGGGAGATGAACTCGATGCGTTCTGCGACTGCTATCACCAGCACTCAACGGATGCTTGATGTGCCAACCACGGCCGTTTCTCGAAATGACCATAACGCGGGCGTTGAAAGACGAGTAGACCTGAGGTAGAGATTGGGGGTAGAAGACTCAGCCTTAGGGAAAATAATTTACAGGACTAATGATGAATGTGGTGATGAATGGTAGGAATTTTTTATTATTCAAACTTTTAGAGATATCAAATTAATCGTAATTCTCGCTTGGACATATCTTCAAATTCGGGCTTAGAACAGGCTAAGGTAAGAGCCCAGAATCAGATTCGGGCCGACACTGAGTCTCAGATAGAGATGATCAAGTCAACAGTCCAAGATGCGCAGACGATGATTAAGATACACCAACAGCCCCTGCTAAGATAGGACCAGCGGGGCTTCTTTCCGTCAAATACTCAACTCTATGCTTAATGGCGGCCGCATGCTCGATATAATCTATTACACTGGTTGTTTTATTACGAGTATAACGGGTCGGACCGCGGTAATCCCTTAACCCACACCAGATTCCGCCTCAAGTCCGGATGCTTTCTTACTTCTAACCTCTAAATCCAGTAGTTTGTTGTGTTAGCTGTAGGCTATGTCACTTTCTCCCAGAATATAGGAGCTTATTGAGGCATCATATCACCCTTCCAAATTCCTCGTCTGGAACATTTCATCAGATATTTGTCCAGTCACGTTCGCTGAGCTAGCTTCTACTGATATCTTCTTTGTCGATATTCAATCCCCAAGTGTTAACACCACCACCTGGGACAATTGGTGATAATCCCAGACCAATTGACTTCTTAGTTCTGGGAATCAAGATACATTCGTTTCTTGCCTGCAACTACTTAACATCTGATGAGTCCTTAGCTATCCTCCTCACTCTCCTCAACCAAGTCCCCAGATCAAAGGTGCCGTCACTCAGATCTCTGACATTGCCGACAAATTTAAAAACGTAACCAAAGTCATCCACCGGCAGATACCCGTCGGTATAGTTTATGCGACACGGTTCGGTCCGATAATTGTCCGTTTCATAGCTGGCAAGCCTCTCCCCATGCTCTTCTGTCTCGACATGATAGACAGCCCCCTGAACAACCTTTTCTGGGGCATCTAGGAGAGCGGGATACTGGCCCCATAGCTTGCATTCATAGCCTGTGATAGTGGCGGGTCGAAGTTGTGGCTCGGTTTCCAAGCCAAGGACATCGCGCAGCATAGCGGGATCAGCCAGGGTGCCGTAGAAGAAATAAGGGACAGTGGGCGTAGCAAATAATTTTTATGAGTTGGTGGTCTTTCAGGTTGGAAGAAATAGCCTGGAGGAGCAGACTTCAGCTTCATGACGAACGAGGAGACTTTCGAGCTTGGATCTTCAGGCGGAGGAGGTGGAGGAGGAGGGAGAGGGGTGGAGCTAGGACCGGCGACTCCCTCATCTCCGTGGTTGTCAGACATTTTTTGATTGACAACCAAAAGGGTGTCTACAGGGCAGATGTGAGAACCCAGCTGAAGGATGATTGCTTCGGTCTTCCAATTCGCTGTTTGGTTTCTATCGAAGCCGAAGCTTGTTAGTGCCTAAGGCAAAAACTAAATGGACCGACAGGGTGAGTAAGCAACTGAACATGTCGAGGCGTAGAGCGGTATGTACGTATGAGGTGTATACGAGGCGTTAAAAGGTTCAATAATCTACTGAGGATGGAAACCTTAGCGGTGGAGGAGAGGTGGACGGAGAGTGAAACACCAGATACTTCTTACTGGAGACTGAAAAGTCGGGCAATATCTCTTAATATCAGGTTGAGTTTCGACTTGATATATATTTAGACATCTTTGCTTCCAATAATAGTAATTGTAGCGATCAAACCTCAATTTACGGCTGCTGGTTAAAATCGTATGCATTGCCAAAACCGCGGTTCAAATATCGTGATAGGGCATCGGACTTGGTCACCCAGTCCACGGGGACTTCTACGTCGGCCAGGCTATCAATAACGGGCTTTAGGTCATCCGCCAACTCTAGCTTCATGGGGTTCCGGTACCATGATGCAAAATGAACTGTTAATGTTAGGGTGAGGTGTCCAACGGGGACCAGCAGGGATAACGTACTCATCGCCAACATTACGCGGGGAATTTCAGTCTGATTACCAATTCCAGCATGCCAAAGCCGCAGATCTCTGATAACAATAGAGCCCTTCGGTACCATAGGCTGAGAAGGAGGACGGACGGCACGACGCTTTTCAAGCTCGTCTAGCTTGATCCGACCGCTTGCGCGCTCACCATGTAGCCCCTCTTGGACATGCGGTCCAGTGTCTCGGTGTGTCCCCAACCACACTTCAGTGGAGCCGTTTTCGGGAGTCATTGTGATTAAAGGCACGTTTATCACGTACGCAAATGGATGGCACGGATGCGCAAAGTCTGCGTCTGAATGTACCGGCTGGGACGTGGGAGGGCACTCTGCGGTGGGGGGCATAGCGGTGTTGCCGGAACAGAATGTCCATTTTGGACGGGGTCCCAATGCCGATGAGGTGATCTGAGTTGCAATAGGGTCTTTAAGGCGGTTAGACCTTGTGTGTTGGCCGAGATCATGGTTTTCTCAGTGGGCTTACTTAAGAAAATGTTGAAATCGAAGTGTTCTCTCACTGGCGGGGCATCCTGCTGGATATTTCCGGGGTTGTAGTTGAAGGGACTATCCTCCTTTTTGGACCGAAGAATGTATGCATCCTCGGTCATCTTCTTGTTGAGCCGATCCAGGCTATCGTGAGGGACAACGTTTTCAACAATGACAAGGCCATCCTGGTAAAGGCTACGCATGGCAACCTCTAAATTCTGGGGTGAAAGTCGCGTATTCCGAATCTCAGTGTTTGATGGGCGGATGGAGGTAGGATGGCTTGCAAGTTTGCCTCTATGTGTTGATAAAAATCGCATTTTACAATGGCAGGTCAAGCGCGCCGGGCCTTTAGAGAGGATTTGACTCATGATGGACGAAGGAAAGTTTGACGTTTTGTACGATGTAGGTTGACTGTTTAAGAGACAGAACTATCGTGCAGTATTACGTTGTTTGGAGAGGAGATACTCCAGGTTTTATATCAGATGAGCGGAGATTCTTTTACTGTTGGCATAAATGACGGAACAGATACTTGCAAACATATACTTGGTAAAGAATTAGTGGAGCGTTTGCCCCTCTTGTCTTTTCGCATTACAGATCTCGCTTTTCCTCTAGGTGTATGTGGGGTTCTGCGAAGGATGTCGCTTTTTCAGTTACGCGATTGGTCGAGCCGGCTAAAGCTTTGACGTTGGCCTTTTCCCTTCCTTTGTTTTGCGATGCGAAAAGCGATTGAATGATTTCGCAGCACTAACTCGGTTAATGGATATTAATCTCGCCATCGCAGAGACCTCGGTGCGGGAATCTCCCAAACTAGACTTACGTAGAAGACTAAGCAGTCACTTTACCAATGCACGTGTCTAATGGGTTGACTACCACAGGTGACGATGTATAAGACCTATCTTAATCCCATAGAAGGGTGATGGGGCAATACCAATGGGTCTGATATGAAGTGAAGAGAAGACTGGGCCAGGGCGGATGGATTGTTCCTTCACGTGATCAATTTATCCTCTAATGCAAGAAATAACAGTTGTGGAAGGCGTACATGCTGTTAGCAAGGAATTATTACGGGATAGGAAGCATACTATCTTTCGACGTGCCTTGGGCATCGGACTGCTTGAATTTAAATTGACAGGGAATTGGGTTCGAGTGCGGCCTGCAGTCGGGATCCAATGTTGGCATTAATTCGAGGCGGTAGAGGGTAAGTGATTGATTTTATATCCCCGCTGGCTATCTCGTGACAGTGCGCTTGCCCAATGTTCATGTCTACTGGCTGAAAGTCCCCCGCCCGACAAGGCGCAGTTAAGCTCTACGACGATCACCGAAAGCGTCGCCTCAACATTGGCCAGGTAATCGTGTTTAGTAAACTACCCTGCATATGAACCGTCAGCCTTATACATAGGGAGTAACACATAGGCAATTTCATCTTTCTGGTCAGCTCTTAATGGAAAAACAGGCTGATGTTAGTAACGCGTAGGTCTAATTGTATGTCTTAGTAGAAATTTAGCGGCGCTACCTAGTGGCTGCTAAGTAGATAGACGCCTCTGGTGCATTATCCGACATAAATCGCTTCGAACTTCGCCCAAAAGTTACCAAGACAGTTGAACATTTGAATTTTTAGGGCATGCTAAACGCGACATATAAAAGACGCTTAGTGTACAAGAGAAGATAATACTATATTTGTTGTACAGAGGTTAAGTAAAGCCTGTGGTAAAGGATACTCGCTTCAGATATCGAGGGACATCAAAGTTGTCTATCTACCGGGGTTCGCCGTTTCCTTTGGTAACTATAAATATGGTCTTTACATCATTGGCTGGAGATTTGTCCCTTGTTCTCGGAGCTCGTATGGATAAGTTGGTTGCCCTCGGTACCATATACCTAATAATATAAATCATGATAAATACACAGATACACACATCGATGCCATAATATCTGAACATACCCTCGCACCTTAAAGAGTAAAATATTGAACATAAAAGCATACAATAGCATAATGATTGCTGTGGCCAGTAGGCGCTGCGTGGGCAGCTTGCCGCCCTATTTCAGTCTTCCGTCAGAGTACTTCCAGCCACTTGGGGTATAGTTGATGGTGCGAGGATGTGAAGATGGCGGCGTCCCCAAGGATTAGAATAAGCAAGTGGAATGAATAATTAATTGAACAAGAATAGAAAGACTTAATGTAGGTGAAAAGGACAGTCAGTCTAAATGAGATCTATGTATCTGACATCTTTTAACGCTTCCATCAAATGTCCGAGATTTAAGACACGACATACTACCAGTATGGATATTATATTCCTTATAATTTAGATGCTCAATTAGCTACCCACGGTACGGACTATAATGCTTTCGTGTTCGCTGCACATTCACATACGTTGGTGCTTCTTTTATGTTAGTGACACTGATAATGTCGTCGGAACCCACCTGCGGAGAAGAGCTCCTGATACTGTAAAATTGTAATAAAGCCATTGAACTAAATTTCTTTGGGCTCATTGGACTTCTTATCATGGTATAATTGTCAGTAGGGCTCTCAGTGCCTTGGAGTTGCGTCTCCGATTGGAATGAGTTATTGCTTCGATGTCGGTTAACCGCCTATCGAAGTGTATTCTGAAGCCAGAAAGATCCGGTGATAGAATAATAGCTCGTGGGCCAAACAGAGGCATATACGGAGCAATATTTTTCTTTCGACAAGATGTACTAGGAGACGAGGAGTAATGGTGATTCCTGTTTGCCCCGAGCTTCGAGGGAACCTAGTTAGTTAGAGGAGGAATTAACTAATGTATTTAACTAGAAGGAAACGATTTCTCTAAAGCACAATTTACCGTATGTTGATATAGGTAATAAAAGCCTTGGTAATATAACAATAACCCTGCCGCTATAGTTGACGTTCAGTAAGGGCCCTCGGCAATTGTGGCCTAACCTATATGGTTACTTACCACACACCCATCACTCAAATTTCGCTTATTATCTCCCTATATATGTACACGTTACAATAAATAAACGGAGTGAGACAGTCAAGACAAGGGTTCACAGGCAGATTGTACAGGCCGCCTGTATATTTTTTTTTCCCATCAGGCTAATGCTTGGTGATTCTGGAACTTACATATATTTATCCTAGAAGCCTTTCCTTGTCCGTCCAATAAATATAGAACAATGTAGAATGTCAAATCGACTATAGAAGGAGGATGCAGCGTCCCGAGCTTCCGTGATAGTAACTCAGGAGTGACTGTGCCGCAATGCATTAGCGCGTTACCGGTGCCCAGCATGAATGTCAGCCTTGGAAAAGATACTGGCTAGCCTGCCTAGTTCAATCCACTACATTTCGGGTCATTTTCTGCTTAAAGCAAGCTTTTCCATATTGTGAGGATGACTGCCAGGTTTCCCTACGATCTGTGATCGCCCGCCTTCTCTTTGCTCAAAATTCTGCACTCTGCCCTCTCATGCACTCGCGCGTATTCATTTATTATATCTAAGATAGGTTCTGCCCTATCACACATCAGCAGGCTCCCTTGTCCTTCCCGCTATACTCAAACTTCATATCATATACAGTTCATACCGCAGCCATTCGATCATCCTCTGACGAAACATGCAGTGCCAAGCGATAACCAAAAAAGATAGACAATGCAAGAACTATACAGGGGCTGGCAGCCGTCTCTGTTCGCGACACCAAAAGCTCAACGATGTAGCTCTGGCCAATGAAGAAGCATCGACCAACGATTCACCTACTGAGATCGACCACTCATCCGATGTCGGGGGCCTAATTTCTGGAATAGAAAGTATGGGTCTGGAAAATGACTCGCCGGGGATGATGAAGGACACCGGGAGAGAGAATCGCCACATAGAGGGGGGAAAACTCAATGCGGCTCTGCTTTATGATGACGGAGATACTCAGCTTGAGATACGGCTCCGTAGGACAAGTCAGGAGCGTGTTTCCCTTGAGCCGGGCTCGGCAACATGCGTTATGAAGGCAACATCGCCATCAACTCGTCGTCCGAAACTGAGACTATCTGCAGTGAACATTCCAGATCCTCATAAGGCGTTCTGCGAGACACCGAGAGCCGAGATACCTCCGGGGATTGATAGATCCCTGCATTGGGCCCTGGGGCAAATAATGGTGCGACCGGCGAGTGAAAAGCACGGAATAATCTATATATGTAAGGTTACATTTGAAACACAGAGAAGTCAGGAGAAGGAAGTTATTAAGATTGGGAATACATCCAACATCACCACGCGCCTAGCCACTCACTCCAGAGGCTGCTACCCTGGAACTAGGTCACATTTAATCGCCACATATCCGCGGCCGAAGCCCAAGCCAGGCTCTCCTGGTCGAATCCGGAACTGTTACCAGGTGGAGGCATTAATTCGGAAGACACTGGAGCGATTCAGCTACGACATGTTGTGCGCCTGTGGAACAAAACACAAGGAGCTCTTCGAGATATGCCCGGATGAACTCGATGAGGTCTTAAAGCATGTTGAGAGCTGGGTTTCCTGGAGCGAAGAAAATTACGGTCTCGTTTAGGTGCCCAAGGAGGGTCGGACGTCTACGCCACTTCCTCATTTCAATTCTCCTCTGTTTCGACTTTCCTCCTCTCCTAGCTGTTCTTACCCCTATTTATTTCGTTGCATTCCCTGTTCCAAGGGTACTAAGTGCCTTTGGAGTATTCTGTTGCTGGCCAAGCTGTGCCATTTGCGAGGGATCTCTTGAGTTGAATTAAACTTCTTTTCCAAGGCTGTAGCCCCACGAAGATAGCGACAATGTGAGAATTAGATGTAACAAGGCCACACTCAAGTCACTTGTTGCTAGTCTGCGGAGAGAAGTGCCGTTCTGGAGACTCGAATCGGGCGTTGCAGCCGAAAAAGCGGCATCCGTTCCTTTAAAATCTTCGTGGTGTCATGTCAGTCCTCAGGATGCAACCAGGTGAGGGAGCATTGACACACATATAGTTTCGTCCGCTTCACGAAACACGTAGTCATGCGTCAAGGTCATTTCGATGCCTTCTTCCGAAACAGATCTCCTGCTCAGGCTGCTGATTTCTGGTCGTCCCTTACTAGCTAGTAGGTATGGGAGGGAAAAATGGTAGTCAGTTGCGCCGTTAAGTTCGTCATGCTATTTGGTAGCACGAATTTTAAGCTCTTCATGAGTCCCGAGACTATTAGAGCCAATCGACCCATCTCACCATGCTCGACGCAGGTTCCTGCCTGCCTGGACTGCCCCGGCTATGTCCTGTTTCACCAAATATGCGATTAGCCGCAAGATCCAACATCCAATGGCCTGGAGAGCAATACACGTTAAGCCAGTTGGTAATTGTTCTCGGGGAATAGTAAATAATGAGGGCTCCACCCGGTCCCCAAAACCATTCTGACTGGGCATATTGTCGCAGATCATACAGGTGGTGCCCGTAAGATCCTGGCACTGGTTTTGACGGCGAACAAGACCCACCGCAATGGTCGACGAAGGATTGATGTTCTGAGCCAGGTTTGCTTGGTCGTCAAAAGTCTCGTACAGGGCGGTTCCGGGCCTCCATACTTCCAGGCGTAGACAATTTTCAGCTAGTAAGGGCTTAAGAATCACTACGTAATGGAATACAAAGTCACTAATCCAAGTGTTTATAAATTTCAGCGATATGCTCTAATGTTATATCTACTCTGCATATTCTCTCCACCCTCGGCGCCGGACAGACAACCCAGACCAGGCTTGGTATGTCAAAAACCTGCGTCCATCTATCGAAAGTATTACATTTTCCCCAAAATACTGTGCTAATACGTTATAGCGAGGTTGACTACTGCGGCTATCCTGACCTTTGTGGTGCATACATATCTGCTTTGGTTCTCCCCTCCAGAACAGCAGAGCCTATCTTCGTTTGTGCTGGCTGTAATAGGGGGCCCTATGGCAGTTTATCTGGCTCTTTTGATGCTTTGGTAATGGCATTGTTCCATGGTGAAAGCAGGCAGAAATTGGCCGCGTTACAGTATTCTATCCTAAGAGGTAGTTAATACAATGTCTCAGCGGACCATCAGTATTCCAGCAGTATGTCCATCACCGAGGGACTGACAAAATACACTAAGATCACACTCAGCACACTGCTGTCTTTAGCCGAGACCTCACATGATCATGATGCTAAGGCTTACTCTTCCTTTATCAGGTTAGGTAGCTTTCCAAGGCTCTACAAGGTAAGTTATTCGATTCGATATCTTTATCCAATTTTATTGCAGTGATCTCTTTCATGGGAAATTATTGGAGAGAAAGGAGATATATTCACCATCCCCAATGAAGTCTTGCCCTGTCCGTTGAATGTTTCCTATCCTCCAAGGAGGGCAAATCGAGAGGTAAAGGCGATCAGCAGTCACGTGTGGGTCGTGTGGCCCGATCAGTTTGCCCTGTCCCGATTCGCCCTCTTTCTAAGTTTACGATTTCCTTATTCGGCTCTAGTTTTCCTGTACTATATATACTGTAACTCTGGCGGAGGGTATATGATATTAGCAATTGAAATTGAAATAGGATCCCATGTTCAAATCAAGAGAATACATAGCTCTTAGTTAATGAGCCTCTTGACGAATTTACATCTTTATTTACGTAATCGAGTGGTCTTGCAAGGGTTACGGTGATAGTACACGGCCATCCTTCACATTGTAGGCTTGGATATTCTAGGCTGTCCAGAGACGAGCGCATTCCGAAGAATACCAAGCTGGTTATACTGTAAGGGATAGATCCATTGTAGTGGAGCAGACTCAGGTACTTGGGAGTGCCTTGGTGGAGTCCCTTGGTAGATTCTTTTGTGTCACCCCAGGCATGGGACTAAATCCTCCTATATTATCACATTGTCTCAGACAATAAACATGATTCTGCTCTTTGTGGCCCGACACCTGTAGGGCTCAGGTTTACATGGAATAAAATTCGGACTACAGTTCGAGTTTAGCGGTAGATCTTTAGCAATGCGAATCTCCGCATCCGACATCTTGCTGTATCCTTAGATTCATGCCAGGGGCAAGCACGTATGCGCTCATGCGGAGTGATAAGGGATCGTTGAGAATTCCATCCCTTATGAACGATTAGGACAAACAAGCATGTACTCATACCTAACCACATAGTCATCCCTCCAGTTTGGATACCGAAAGGGTTGAGACAGACTCGAGAATGTACACAGAGAATCTATAGGAATGTACACAGGAGGGTAATAGGAATGTCACAGGAGAACTAAACGGATGTAATTTCCATATCTTCGATATAAAAAAGCCGTTCTGTTCATTGATCTCAAGCATAGATCTTGTGTTATCATAACTATTATACCAATTTTCTCACTAAGAAGATGTTGTTTTCTAAGATCGCTGTGGCCGTGATGGCCCAACTGGTGGCTGCCCAGGTTGCAGATGTCGACCAACAATCTGCAGCACCATACAATGCTGATTTCGCCAAGTATTGCAACAATGGCACGACCGAGGGGACCCTGGTTTCCGAGGATACCACGTATGACTACCGCTGTGACGTCCGAGGAGATGTTGGGTCCCAGACACAAATCAAGGCAAAAAGTGCCAAACAGTGTGCGGAGCTCATCGATATGGACGATGATGATAGTGCCTCTGTATGGGACCATAACACAGGCAATTGCTGGTCGGGCGTGGAGCGTGGGAAACGCCATTATGAAAAGGGTTTCATGGTCATAACGGCGACATCTCCACTGGCCACCTGTCAGGCTGAACTTGATGACCTAAAGGGGCCTCCGAGTTGTGAGTTATGCCTGACAATCTCTGAATGCACTCTCTAATGACATGCCTTTTAATAGGTAACGGCAGCTCTCGCCGCAAGGTCGGTGAGACAAAAGGGGTGAAATTTTTCTACCTATGCAACACAGGTATGACCTGACTAAATCCTGGCCAGGATGGAGAAGATTTGTGCTAATACGCTACAGAATTTAACGGCGGTAATAAGAATAGCGGTACTGCGGACAGTTATGCAGCCTGTGTGGAGCGTTGTGCAGCGAAGAGCGACTGCGATAGCGTGACCTGGAATCGGGAGAACAAGAAGTGCTGGATTGGAACCGGGGATCCCTTCAAGAACAGCAAGACCCAGTATAACATCCGCGGTGATAGCGCTATGCGCTTTAGCTAGGGTGGGGCTTTCTCCTGCGAGCGGCGGGCATAAATATTGGACCGCTGGGCCAAGTACTTGCTCCCACCTGGTAATTATGCCTGGGCCAGTGCTCTTTCAGTTGCTCTTGATTTTGGCTGTTTGCTTTCATTTCTGTTGGATGGATCACTGAACAGATTGTGCGGTGATATGTCGCAATAACAAAGTAAACGGATAGTGTGCGGTTAATGTTGATGATGCCGCATTGTTATCATTTATCTATTGTGTATTATCTTCAGAATCATGCAGCTAGTTGAGGGGTGAAAAGATAAGTGCTGTGCCATAGGGTCGAGTTCATCTAAACACATGCTACGTGCATACTCTTTGCGCAACTAAACTGGAGAAAACGAATTCTACCGAAGCTAGTAGGCTGCAACCCCAGGCATGCGAGTTGCCGCTAGACTGTTCAAGACTACATGATACATAATACAATCACACTCTCAACTCCAGACGCAATGATCCCGATCCCACCCAATGCAAACCGTCAATCCGAATACCACGGCCGCACCACATCCCCCGCCATGACAGTCCTTGATCCTTCCTCGACTCCATCTCCGTCCCCATGCACTGCCACCGCCGCATGCCTCCCAAACACAATCTGACTGCCCACCTTCCGCGTCTTTGCCAGCGTCGAGAACGGCTCGTCCCGCCGCGCCCCAGAATACTGGTCGATACAGACCATCTGACAGCGCTGGCAGGGACCCAGCACGTCAAACGGCAGTCGGTCCGGCCCGACAGTGAACGACGTCCACCGGTCCTCGATGTACGGACGTTCGGTATTTGCGAGCTGGTGGGGCAGGTTCTCCGCGACGATGATGTTAGCGCGGAAGACGTCGGCGGCGACGGCCTTTTTGGCACCGGCCTTGATCGTCTCATTGAGCCGGTTCACCGACGACCGCGAGATGAGCAGAATGGGGCTCTCGTTGGAGAGGAGGATGGGAGTGGGGGTGGGTTCGGGGGTGTGTGAGACTGGCGTGTCCGGTGGGAAGGAACCGGGCATGGGGGACTCCTCGGCCGGGCGATGGTGTCGAATGGAAGGACGGCTGCGGCTGGTATACCGAGTCGCTGACTGGGGCGGGAATCGTGCCAGGGTGCACGGGACCCCGAGGAAGGTCGAGAAGAACGACGAGACAGTGGCGGAGGAGTATACCTGGACGACGACCTGGTCTCCGCAGACGGTAGACGGCTTCGCGGCGTTGTTGCAGAGTGTTGTCGTGACGAGATCGGCGTCCTCGCGCTGCAGAGAGATCTCCATCGTTTGTTCGGGCGAGTACTCGCCGCAAACGACGCGGAGGACGCCACGGGCGAGATCGATGGTTGGCCGGATGAGGGCCATGCGAGGGTATTTCTTCTGGCTGAGGGCTACACCGGTGCCCTGGTGGATAAGACACCATTCGCGGTCCCAGGCCAGTCCTTCCCGGCGGACTTCCCAGCGTTGTCCGTCAGGCACCTTGAATGCGCCGCAGCTCTTGATCGGGTAGACGGCGAGACTCTCAACGTAGAACCCGGCGTATGAAGAGTCCTCCGCCGCCGGTGACACCACAGAGCAGACGTTCGGCGTTTTCTCGACATAGAACTCCTCCACGAACGCCATGAACGCCTCCACGTCGCTCCTATTACTCATGGCACCTAGACTCACCCGCAAGATGCCCGTGGGCCGCTCATCCATAATGTCATTGTCGTCGCCGCACCGCATGCCCGCGGAGAAATGGCGCAGCATGTCGGTCCCGGACCAGCCGAGCTGACTCGCCGCGCCTCCAGGGTTGCAGAGAGTGCCGGAGCGGATCTGGACATTCTTCACGTTGGCTAGGCGCTCGACCTCGGACTTCCCGATCCACCCCCCCTGGCTACTACGTAGGTTGAACGCCAGTATAGGACCCTGGGCCGAGTTAGCGAAGTCTGGCGAGCGGCCCATGTAGAAATGGCAAACACGCTCCCCATTGAAATGCCTCAGCGCCGCGAGACGGTCGTAGAGCGACTTTGCAAGAAAGCGCGCATGCGCGGAGACGTTGTCCATCGAGCCATATAGCCGCGCATGGGTCTCGAACGCTGAGTCAAGCGCAATAATATTATGGAACGGCAGCGTGCCGTCCTCCAGCGCCTCATGGACGCAGGCTTTCTTCGCATGCCACTGTGCCTCCCGCGTCAAGACCATGTCGACGGTTCCGCCGCCAAAGAACCGACGCTGAGCGAAAACATGGCCAGCATGTTTCCGAACAATCAGCGCTCCAAGATCGGGGAAGCCGAAGATTTTGTAAAAACTGAGCACGGTGAAATCGGGCGCCGAGGAGACATCGCTCAGGTCCAGCGACGACGAAGACACCAGCGACGCCGCATCCAGAAGTGTATACACGCGGGCATCTTCTTTCGTCTTGGCTCGAATCTGCTTGCACCAGCGTAGCGGCAGCCGCCGGCCGTTCATGTTCGATTGCGCGGGGAAGGCGAACAGCTGTGCGGTGCGGGTTCGGCCGGGGTCTGGTTGCGCGATCCATTCTTCGACCTCGGGGTCCGTCGTGAAACATCGACTGCCGGCTGTGGCGAGCTCGCGCGCCCCGACCAAGCTGGTGTGTGCGTCGACGTGGTATCCGTACCAGAACCCGTGAGGGTCGTCTCGGAGGGCCTCCGCGACGAGCTTGATGGCGGTGGTGGCATTCGCCACGAAGACGAGGTCGAAGTGGTCGGGGTCAGCGTGGAAGAAGCGGAGGGTTCGCAGCCGGATGTCGTCCACACGCTGGGTGGATCGTTGCGACGAGGCGGATAGCGAATGGGGGTTCCCAAAGAGGTTGGCTGAGAGGTCTCTGGAGAAGGAGTCGATCAATGACTTCGCGTAGGGCGTAGTCCCGGCGTGGTCGAGATAGGTGGTGTCTGGGTGGGGTTAGAGATGGCGGCGTATTGCGGTCTGTCCAAACGTACCTGACAGCTGGGGATACTCTCGCTCCCGAAGGACATCGATGTCATCGGAGTAGCCCCGGCTGTAACCCAACGGGCATTCATCAAGGATCGTATCTGTCATGGTTGGGACCAAGGACGAGGGCCATCAGGTAACATGTGCGAGGTCCACAGCTCGATATCAGGCCAATGTTCATGCGCAAGGGGCGTAGCGACGGAGACTCCTACAGCGTCAACGGGGATATCGAATGACCAAATAGGCACCCGTCAAGCGGGGTAAACCAAACAGTCTTCGAGCCCGTGAGGAGGAAGTATATCTCAGTCGAGCTCCACCAGAGAGATAGAGAGCATCGTCGGAGCTGACCGACGGAGCTCGTTGCAGTGGCGAGGGTTCATAGATACACAGGTTTCGCGGGGAAAGGCGACAAGACGGGACGAATGCCGGCCCATCAATGGAGAGAGTTATTCAGAGGACGAAGGATATGGTTTGAGGGGATGTTGATCGTGAGGAAGATCCGGGGGAGAGAGGAAGTGCAGTAGTCGAAGTAGAAAGTGGAAATCCCCCACTCTTGAACTTATCGCGGCGGGGCGTCGGAAGGGGCCGAGCGCGTGGCATTAGTCTGGTCCCTGCAGATAAGGGATCCCCGCGGTGGAAGATACTCTGTGTACGCACTCTCCTATCGCCACCCACGCCCCAGGCACCGAGTCCAACCCATGGGAGCATCCAAAAGTGGTGGGAGTCATATTGAAACATCTCATGTATAGTATTGTCAAGCAGTAAAATAACACATCATACAGCAGCCAATTCGGGCTGGTTTTCAAAAACGAACAATCATCATCCATCACATCATTATCCTAAATCGTCCAGGTCATAAGTATTAACAACGCCCCCCACCAACTCTATACCACATAGTGCGGCCGACGACTACCCGAGCTATGGCGACGATGTCCATGGCCACGACGGCTGCTGTGGCTCCGGCGACGCACCGTCGTCTCCTTCACCACGACATCGGACGACCGACGGTACATGAAGAGCGCCCAGAAGGCCGTCCAGAAGAAGAACACGACCTCCATGATGCCCAGGGCAAAGCAGGTCTTGAGCATCGCGCAGCTCTTGTTGATGTTGAGCGACAGCGGGTTGTCGGTGCGGGAGCCGTACGCGCCGAACGGACCCAGCGAGATATAGACCGAGCCGCCATTCCAGTTTGCGCAGTCAGCATTAGCGATGAACCGGAGTTGGTAGACGCCCGCGATGAAGGCGCCGAAGAACAAGAGGTCGACGAAAGCCACGAAGCCGGCGGAGCGTTTGGTGGTGGAGTGTCGGATCAGGGTATCGAAACACCAGAAGACTGCGATGGTGCTGACGATGAACAGGACCAGGATGTAGACGGGGGTGATGATGTTGGCTTTGAGGTATCCATCGACGAAATAGGCCTGTTGTGGGTAGTTGTTAGTGGGGACCGGATGAGGGAAAGTTGTAGAAGTATGCGGCGACTGACCATCATTCCGATGATGGGGATCAAGAACACGATCTCCACCAGCCGGTTGAAGATGAAGAAGAGGCTTCCAATCATTTTGGCGAATGCAATACAAGCGGATTCTGATGGGATGCGTTGGAATGTGGAGCGACCGACTGTCTCTCGGACGGAGACTTGTAGAATGCAGAACGAAGATATTGTAGAGTCGTTACACAATCATCCCCTGCGCCAGCCAGACCGACGAGAGCTTCTTGAACGGCAGATGAAGTCAGGAATGTCTGACAGCGATGTTGGACCGGTACGTCTAACGCACGTCGTTGTGTCACTGTCGAAGATGGATGCGCCTGACGTGGATGCAGGAGAAAAAAAGGAGACAGAAAAATAGCCACGCAGCGGTATGCAGCTAAAAGAGATCGAGAGGGGATCGGACGAGGAAGATCCCTCGAGGGGAAGAAATATGCAGGGAAACGAGGAGGGAGCGAAGAGGAGGAGGAGGCTGGGAGGAGGCTGGGGAGTGGAACATCGGAGTGGAGGGAACACCTTAGCCATCACCACGAGCATTAATTCTCGCATTAATTTCTAGTCTACCCGATCCTCCCGGTATTATAGCAAGGATGGTATGGTTTGAATTCTACCGGCGGACATAGATCCCTGACGTGGGGCATTCCAAGCTTATCGCTTCATATACTCCTAGTGTGGTTGTAGTGTCCATCTATATTCTACCATCCCGCATACTATACAGATTGCTGTCATCCCGACCCACATGCACTCTAATCAACACAAAACATCCAGATGCAATCACCGTTTCAAACATTAACCAAAAAGGCAAATCCGCTAGATCGTCAAGCGTGGCACGGGCTGAACCAGCAGTCCATAACCAATGTCGCATGCATGCTCAACATCAAGCACAACAAGCTTCAAGCTTCCCGGGGCGGCATCTCCGTCAATTCACGCCCACGGTCCGCATGCGGCTGCGTTTGAGAATGATAGGCCGTATCGACCTCATACCGGGGCAGCCCATCCAGTCCGGGGTTATGCGTGTGCGCATACCCATGTTGCATCTCATACCCATCCGCGAGGTCCTCACTGGACGATGACCAGTTCCCGTCGTCATGGCGCATGCGATGATCGTACATGTTCATGTCGTAGGGGTTTCCCGATGCCGACGTATAGGTCGGTCCGCGGGAGAGCCGGTGCTGCGGGGGCGGCGGCAGGTTCGTTTCGGCGGGCAGGGGAGGCGCGCCGAGTCGATCGGCTTCGGGATTGCGGAGGGCCGCGGTACTCTCGGTCGAATCGCCCAGGGCGACGGCATAGGCGGGCGCCACGGGGTCCATGCCCCATGTTCGAATCGGATACGCGCGACCTTTCCGCCAGGCTTCGGAGAGCGGGGGGAAGTACTGCCGATATGCGCCGTAGGCGCACACGACCCCGAGGAGGGAGCCGGTGATGACGTCGAAGGGATGGTGTCGGGCGTCCATGATCCGTGAGACCGCAATCAGGGTCGCGCCGACGCAGGGTGCGATGATGATGGCGGTTTTCCAGACCTCGCCTCGGTTGTCCATGAGATGTAGCTTCCCGGATAACCACAGGGTCAGGTAGAAGAGGCCGGCGAAGGAGGAGCTACTATGGCCCGACGGCCACGAACGAAAGCCATCCTTGATAATGTGCGGGTCGCCGGTGCAGATCGTGTAGTTGGACAATCCCGGAATCATATCCTCGCTTCCCGGTCTCGGTTTGCACCGATCGATCAGATCCGGCCGAGGTTTCCCGCAGGCGGTCTTCAGGGCCTGGGTAATGACAAAGGCCGTTCCCTGGGCGAGCAACAGGCCGAGGAACCCACAGTTGAACTCCCACAAGCGGTCCTTCCACCGATAGGGTCCGGTAAGCTTTCTCTTCCCCGTCGCCGGGTCGACGGGTTTGTGATGCGAGAAGAGGCCATCGACAAAGAGGGTGTAGATGGCGATAATGGCAATGGGAACGAGGCAGGAGAGGCAGACGGCTAACCCGATGGATATGCGCTCCTGGACGGCGTAAGGGTATTGAAGGGAGATATTCCGCAGGGAGAAATGTTGGTGGAAGGGTTCGACGGAGTCGAGGATGTAGAACCCGACTGCGCAGCCACTGACGAGGGTGAGGTTTAGTTTTGGTTGGGTGTAGAGAGTGGGAGGGAGACGACAAACATGATGATGACATAGTCGAGGATATAGCTACCACGCGTAGTCGTCAGTATGAGGAGCTTGTAAGAATCCTGAAAGCCTTCGACTCACGAGATGATGATGCGAGGCCGTAAGCGACGCTTGGAGAAGGGGAGTTTCGAGGGAAGATGGTCCATTGTCGCTCCCTGGAGCAAGGAGGTGTTTATAAGAGAGAAACGAAAAAGACAAAAGACAACTATCCAGAAAAGAGGTTAAGAATAAGAGGGAGAAGATTATGAAGAAGAAGAAGTGTCCCTGGTTAGAGGCACATTTCTGCGAAAGGCGTAGGCATCAGGAAATGAAGCAGAGAGTGTGGCTTGGATGAGAAAGTTACTTCTCCGCTCTTTGGGCCAAGACGCCCAGAGAAATAACTATGGAGGGAGATCGTCGGAGCCACGCGGCCTGTTCTATAGAATCATACTCCGTACTTGCGCAGGAAATCGTAGAACCATAAGTAGTATTCGTCTGATCATTCACATTCAAAGTACTAGCACTTGTTGATACCCCGGAGTTGAAGTGTCGGATCTTCAGGGATCTCCAAAAATAGCAAGGTTTTGCTGACTACGCAGCACGATTATTAAGCTTCCTATACAAGCACCACTTGGTCCTGTCAAGCCTCAACAGGGCATCGGACAACTCATTATTAGATTATGCGGACTATTAGTAGTAGCACTCTTATTACTACCGGATCACTTGTAGTAAACCGTGTCTCCAGACCCAAACGACTGACTGTATTTATACATTCCTCGAAGAAATCTAATGCATCTCCGACACCCGTTTACTACAAGACTTCATTCAAATTTTATGAAAGGAAAGACGTGAGAATCCATGGGGTCCATAACTCATGTTCGCGTGATGTCGGGGTGTTTTCGCTGGTCCCCGCCTTTAGCAGACCGTGATGTACAGACCAAGACTGCTTCCACGTTAGCCACCCTATCCCAAACACGAAACAATCAGACACTTACGGAGAGGGGTTGTAATCCTCGAAGAAGTTGAGGTTGGTGCTGCCCGCGTTCTTCATCTCGTAGCTGACAGCCTGGCCCGCCGGGCAGGAGAAAGTAGAGATCACGTAGGAGTTGCCGGGGGAGACGGTAGTCTCGCCATAGTCCTCCTTCACGGCCGGGGCATTGTTGTACGTCGTCGACTGGCTGGCGGTCGACTCCAGGGAAGCAAAGTCGATCTTGCCATCGCCGCTGAAGCTGTAGGACGAGGTCTCGAGATCCTCCTTGTGGGGGAAGAGGAAGACCAGGCTGCACGTCTTTCCGGCGTCCGACGAGGGGATGTCGAAGTTGAAGATGCTCGAGACGGTCGAAGTGATCGTGCCGTTGTAGGAGGTGCCCGGGGCGTAGTCGGGCTTGGAAGAGTCAATGGGGACGATCAGATGAGGGTACTCATAGTTGCCGGAGAGATCCGTGGGGCAGCTGCCGCTGGAGGACTGGGTGCTGGAGGGCTGCGTGCTAGTAGCCGTTTCCGAGGGCTGAGAGGTAGGCACCTGAGGGGTTGGAGTGTAAACAGGAGTGCTGGAGCCCTCGGGGGGAGAAGGAGGGCTGGAGGGCTGGGGGGTCGAAGGGGTCTGAGAACCAGCAGGCTGGGAGGGAGCAGGGCCGGAAGGCACAGCGGGGACGCTGGAGCTGGGAACGCTGACCACCGGGACAGTCGACGCCGTCTCGGGACAGTAGGTAGTAGTCATGGTGGTGTGGACAGTGGTCTGTTCGGGGGGAGCAGGCACACTGGATCCACCAGGGACGGAGGGCACCGAGGCGCTAGACGAGGGCGCAGGAACAGGAGTGCTCTGTCCAGCGACCGGCGTCGAGGACGGAACGGGCACCGAGCTAGAGCCAGATCCAGAACCCGAGCCCGAGCAGGAGTCGGCCATCAGGGAGATGTCCTTACACTGGGTGACCTTGTCACTCTCCGTGGTGTAAAGGTTCATTCCGCCGTTCAGACCGGTCTGGCAGGCAACGAAGCTGGAGTCACCCTTGTACGAAAGCTGACCCTGCGAGTTGATAGAGAAACCAGGCATAGGGGAGGCTCCGGCATCACACTGGAACTGAGTGGTTTCACCTATCTTCGTCAGCTATCATCTTGGTCCATCGGAAATCGGCAGTCTTACCAGTCACGACACAACCACGTCCGTTGGAATCGACAATGGCGCCGTTGGAGTCGATGCAAAACTGGGCCTCTGACAGACCGCCGTAGACACGGTTCTGACCGTCATCCAGCTGACCGATGGTGCCAGAGGCTCCCCCGGTAGCCTTCAGATGGAAACAGCAGTTTCCGCCTCTGCTGACAAGGGCATTGGCGCCAGCAGCAAACGCCGCAACGGTAGCAAAGTTTCTCATTTTTGAGCGAGCGAGTGAAGCACCAGATAAGCGAGTGGAACGGTTGGGTCTTGGTGGAAGACCGATCTTAAGTTGAGATTTAGATGTTGATTGAAGACCAACAGTAAACAAACCCGGGGAAGACGGCAGTTATTTATACGGAGAGGTGGACACACCGTGAAACGTCATTGAACTCCCGGTCACCTGGATGGAGTAGGTTCAACTTGGATCTCACACCCACACGTAGATCGAAAATAGAAACGTTGGGAGTGTGGCCAATTGCGATGCATGTACGCATGCCATTAACTATGGACGAGCCACACAGGCAGTTGCTGACCCGCCTCGATAGGGTAAGAAAACAACAGGTTGCCTACAGGCCGAGGTACCCGGGCCTGGAAACGTCGGAATCCCAGGTTGTGGGAAGACGTCATGAAGAAACGAAAAGAAATAGTGGTATGGTGGATATACATCGTTGGACTGTGAGATACCGGACATCTCAGTGGCCAAGGCCCTGCAGGGCATAACTCAACGGTGGAGCCGGGTCCATCGGATGTTGTCTGGATCGGCCGTAGGCCCTGCCTTGGTTGACGATCGTCGATACATGGTTCAATGTCATTGTCTAGGCACTGAGTGGCAATTTCAACGCCGGCCCACGGTCCGGATATGCGGTTAGCCACACAAATGCAGAATCAAGTGTATTTTTGTTAGGAAATGGAGAGGAGTCCCATGGAAGACTGGTTCTATTCATAACTATCCCAACAGATGTTATGGCGGAGACCCGATCCGATATGTCTAGTACGATACGCAGTCGAGGTGTTGGCATTGAACACGCAAGTGAGGCGGGGTGCCTTGCATCGGAGGAAGAGCGGGCATAAACATCAGGGTCTGCCGACGGAGAAGGAAGCAAAGGGTCTGTTCTTAATTTCTGTTATTAATGTAATCGAGACAGCCGGATGAGGAGGTGTAGGTACGCAGTAGAAGATGAGTGTGCTGGGTATGCCCCTCTTGGTGGAGTGTGGACCAGATGACGACAGGTCCGGCCAACGGCACTGCTTGTTATTTTTGACTCTTTCGATTATAATACATGATTAGTCCAGACTATTGATGGCTAATACGATTTTCCCACGAGGAAGTTGGCCCGTTGATCAATGTCTGCGCCACGTCATGTCGACGACGCTCATATTCATCCCACCCTTATGCAACCGTTGCCTAAGTGCTTCTAGTAAGACTGATATCACGCCCACGTAAAGAACAAGGATCCATACAGGTTATATGCGTCTACTATATAAGGACGGAGCCGATTGAAATGTCTTGTCCGACATAAGACTGATAGACGATGTATAAGCTTCGTGGAATTCCGGACGCTCCAATTCGACCCATGTGTCTTTCCTCGAATTATGTTTGGTTACTTGCTTCTCCGTATTTTTCTCCATTATTCTCCAGACAACACAGAAAACTAAATACTCCATTTGGTTCTGGTTGAAAAATCTTCTACACCCACATTCAATCTCACCTGAAACATTCAGTCCCAATGCCCTCACCATAGAAGCAGTGCCATTGGTGCCCTACTCCAAAGCCATTGCGATTGAGGCCTTTTGGGTCCGACCGTTGACCACGAGGTTGATCGTTATCAAGTGTAAACGGTTGGATCCTCTCCACCTCGTCTAGTCGGTTTACCGGCCTAGGCCAAAGCCGCTTATCCACGATCCAGACTGCTGGAATGTATTGAGCCTAGCCAGAGCGAAAGTGGTTCAGTGCAGATAGTGTGCGTAAGCCTAAGCCACTTCAAGGTTTTTGGATTGTGTGAGGTATAGTTTCGGGAGAGATTTGCAAGTGTATTTAGCAAAATGTACCAATTGGGTGACCTACGTAGCGCTAACATGCAGAGCAAGATTACGTGGATCTTGTGCAAAAGCAATGCTCACTCTATGATCCACGAGATAGTTATCAGATGTCGAGGGTGAAACGTAACCACATCAGCATGATTCCGCCTCACCATGGCCGTAAGTACTCAGCGAGCCCAATACACCCCCAGAGTGAAGCGAAAGCAAACGCAGTCAGAGAGCCCACGAGATCGATCTTGGAATTTCCTTGAATGGCCATACCATCGACAAGTATGGCCATCATCGCCAATCTTCAGCAGAAAGGCAACAAGATTCCGTGTATTACAGGAGAGAATAGCCTTTGAGAACAAGCGTCGATTCTGGGTATCCATTCTATAGTTTCTATAATGGGCCATCGTGGGCCTACCTCATCCGCGCAGCGCGGAATTTACTCACCCGCCTCGGAGCCTCCTCGGTTTCAACTGGCACCTGTTCGGGCTCCTGAAGGAAACCGCCATTCTGTTGGATAACGCGGTTCCTCATATTGTAAAATTCACTGGCGATCTCTTTCCGGTGCAGCTGTTCATCGAGCTCATCCGGTTCTGGTGGGGCAGCGGCAGACTCGGAGATTTCATGCTCAACGAGGGTGTCCGCGAGAATCTTTCCTTTCGGTCCTCTGGAGGTAGGTTGCGTGTCGGAAACATCGGAAATTGGCTGAGAGAAGGGCTTAGGCTCCTTCGGTTTGGCAGGGAAAAGAGGCAGTGAAGATGGTGAGGGTGACGTGGTCGGCTTTCGTAACGCCGAACGCAATTCTGCAGGTCGCGGCTTATCATCAGATGGCATCGTGGAAACTGGAATAGACGCATTGGTATCAGGAGCACGAGCAGCCTTGAAACGCGAAGTCTTTTTGGGCGCGTTGTTGGCGGATGTAGTCGGCTCTGTCGGCTCGGAGCGTTCGACCACTGCGTCCGAGACAACAGGAATATCAGATTGGCGAAGGGGTGCGACCTTCTTTTCCGCAGCCGAAGGCTTAGGAGGAGGCGCAATGTCGAGGTCGTCAGCAAAAGCGACCTTCTTCTTGGGCTTGGGTTTCTTGGTGGCCGCATCTGTAGACTCGGTCGATTTCTCGACTCGAACCACGGCCGGCTGTTCTAGTTCCCTCTTGACTTCTTCTGGGAGCTCTGTAGTGTCTTTGCCCATATTCCACATTCCTCGCGCGTTGAGCTTGGCCTCGAGCTCGCGCATCTGTTGATGATAGTCCTCGTTCAGGACGGTACGGCTTCGTCCAAACTCGTCTTCCTCCTCCTCTTCGTCATCATAATCGTAAACATCATCGTAATCATCAAATGAGACATCACTGGCTTCCTCGTCGAGCTCGAGCTCCGCCACCACGGCGCCGACTTCATCAAGCCCATACCGTATCATCTCCCGACGCAACTGCGCATCTTCCGGTGACTCATCCACGTCGGTCACGGGGACTTCACGAGGTTCTCTCACTTCCCCAGGCGCACCGTCCTGGTTCGGTGGCGACCGTTCCCCAGTTGCAACCTGCGCCGGTGAGTCTGACTGCTCGATCGACCGAGGGGTTTCAGCTCTGGTTTCCTTCTCGGTGTTCGGAATATCCTTCACGCCCGCCTTCTTCAGTATATCCAGAAGTTCTGACGCTTCATTACCGGGAGTTGCGGTCGAGCTCGAAATGACGTTGCCCTCTTCATCAAGCTCCTCGACAATTTCCGTCATGGGATAGTCGGCAGCGGGTTCGGTGGGCATCTGTTCCAGGTCGTTGAGCTTCTGGAGTTTGTTTTCCTCTGCACGCAGTCGCTTTTCCATCGTTGCGACATTCTGTTTGACGTAGTCGATGCGCCTCGTGACAATATCAACCACCTGCTGTTTCGTTCGAGGGGTGCCTTCCTTGACCCCCACGATGGTCTTCACCTCGTCCTCGGTGACGAGAGACCCAGCCAGCTCAACCCCAGCGTCCAGCAACTCATCCGTCGTGGCTCCATCGTTCAAGACGCTGATCTCCTCCACCAAGCCGTCGTATTCAGCCTCCCACGTGCGCCAGTGATAGAGGGACTGCTCCAGTTTGCGGATGTTTCCCTCCAGCTGGAGGCGCTGTCGCTCAAGGTCCTGTAGGTCGCTATTAGGAACGCCCATCGTGTAGATTGGGTCCTCAAAATCCGAATAAAGGCGATAGGGAGAGACTAAGAAAGGTGAAAGGCGGCGGCGGCGAGAAAAAGTTCCGCCGGGCGGTCCGCCCTCTGATTGGCCGGCAGGGACAACGGACGATTAACAAGGCAAGAGGTAGTTCGTCATCATCACTCAACCTCTTCACCAACTCTACCATCATGCCGCCTGCTCGCAACTCGATATCCAACCGCGGGGATGAAGACGGTAAGCTGCATACGTTCTCCGTGATGAGCATCCAGGCTAACGTCGCCAGAGGTCTGCCCCGTCTGTAAATCCTCGCGGTACCTGAACCCCGACATGCGGTTCCTCATCAACCCCGAGTGTTACCATAAAATGTGCGAGTCGTGCGTCGACCGCATATTCTCCTCGGGGCCTGCCAATTGCCCCGTGGCGGGATGTCACAAGACGCTCCGCAAGAACCGGTTCCGCAAGCAGACGTTCGAGGATATCGGCGTGGAACGAGAGGTGGACATCCGACGCCGGGTGATGCAGATGTATGAAGCTTGACGGATCTCCTGTGAGGACCCCATTCTGACCCGATCTAGTCTCAACCGTCGAGAGGAGGAGTTCGACTCCAAGCGCGCCTGGGATGACTTCCTCGAGCAACGCGAAGAGATCATCGCCAACCTCGTTCACGGCACCGACGTCGCGAAGACCGAAGCCGACCTGCAGAAATACGCCTCCGAAAACATGCACTCCATCCGCGCCAACCAAGCCATTGAGGCCCGCGAAGCGTCCTCCTTCCAGGAGCAACAGACCCACGAGCAGGAGCTGGCGCGGCTCCGTCGCGAGGCCGCGCGGGAGGAATACGAGAAAGAACGCCGGGAACTCGTTGCAGGCCGGGAGGATGTGCTCAGTCGTCTTGCGGCGGGGAAGCCGGGCGATGCAGCGGCGATTGCACGAGAAGGCCAGAAGGTGTTGCTCAAGAAATCGTCGGCCCGGCGCAGCGAAGAGGAGCGGATCCGACAGAAGCAGGCTGCTCTGCGGAGCTCCGATGCGAAACGGGCCGGCCAGGCGGCCGCGGCCGACAGGGCAAGCGGAGGTGGCGATACTGGCCTCATCAAGGGTCTCAAGAAGATCAAGACCCCAGAGCCCGAGAAGCCGTACGATCCCTTTGGTGGGCTGGTTCCCAACAAGCGAGACTACTACACACCGCGGGACTCCTACCCGTCGACTTTTCTCGATGGGGTCCGAAAGGATGTTCGCATGCAGGCGGGGGGTTACAATCTCCAGGAGTACTACTCGCGCACGCTTATGGAGGCGTTTGCCGGCTTGGGGTGCTTTGTGGATGAGGAGGTATCTCAGCGGGATGCAGCGGGCTCTGGTGGAAATACTCCTGCTGCTGGAGCTTCCATGGCGGCCGTTTCCAGCGGCCCATGATTTTACATACTTCGAATGTTTGGTTGGTTAGGTGCATAGCGAAGGCGTTGGTTCATATTCTGGTGATGGTTTAACTTCAAAAAATATATTCCAGCTAGAACTAGGTATACAAAGGCACAAGAGACATGGATATTGTACAGTCAATTCAATCGCTCACAGCTTTCCACCCGTAATCTGCTCTCCCAGCTTCTTAACCCGGCCCTGGATGAGATCCCAGCGGGCTGCCTCGCTCTTCCGGGACTCGTTGACGATGGATTGGACGGTAGGAGGAACACCCAAGTTCCAGACATTCTCTCCCTGCTGGTGATCATTGCGCCAGGCCTCGTTCTCACCGTCAGGGAAAACACGCTCGATCTCTGCCGCCAACTGAGCCTCCGTGGTGATGAACGTGCGGGCGTTCATGTACAGACTCTGCAGGTCCTCCTGCTGCTGCTGCTCCTTCTGGGCCTTGCGCGCCTCCAGGCGGGCCTGAGATTGGGCCAGACGCTGCTCCCGGTTGGGGTCCGGAAGCACGGGAGTGCGCTTAGGCAGCATCTCCTGGATCACGGACGGACGGGTCAGACGTTCGTCCTCGCGCTCCGGTTGCCGCAGGATGCGTTCTCGGCGTTTCTGCTTGTCCAGGCTCCGGTGCATCATCATCCGGTCGGTGCGTTGCTTCCGGCTGTGCAGTTCCTGTAGACCCTGGCGGAGGTTCTGTCGCCGCATGTCCGCCATGCGCTTCTTCCAGTCGATGTATTGGGCATGAGGGTCTGTCGGGTCGAGTTCGGCTTCCTTGGACGGGAGGGGGGTGGCCGCGGCGATGTACTCCTCGGACGGCTTGTCAATGCGGCGGGCTGGGAAGAGTTCCCGAGGAACAGGGAGGGTTCCCTTGACGTGTTTCTTCGAGGGAAGGTCAGGTTGGATGGTACGAGGGACGTCGATGTAGTTGGGCGACTCCGGGCCAACTCGTCGACACGCCGACGAGGTGAAGCCACGGGCCTGGACGGAGGCCGCGCGGTAGGAACGGAAGAGGGACATTACCGTGTCCTCTGTTCAATTGACGGACGAGAAGGGGAGAGGAGGGAGGAACAACAACTGGACGATGACGGGGAAGCCGAACGGGAAGAAACGCGATGGGGAGATTTTCACGTGGTCTGTGCACCGCTTAGCGGCAGAAAAAAAATACTTCCCGCTCATCGTCTTTTTCCCTTCTTCCTCTTCTCTCTCCGCGCTCTGCCAACCTCTTTTTCTTCTACTTATTTTTTTTCTTCCATTCTCTTACTCTCTCATTCCCTTGAGGAGTAACTTCCATCATGGGTACGGGAAAGAAGGAAGCCACCCGTAGGGTGCGTCAGGGGAAGGTCGGAGATGGCATGGGGAATGTCAAAGTCAAGGGTGAAAATTTCTACAGGTATTGACCATCTTCATGGGTCGCTTGATACACGCTGACAGATCGCAGAGACGCGAAGAAGGTGAAGAGGCTCAACATCCTCAAGGAGGGAAAGGCCCAGCGTGACGCCGAGGGAAACATCACCAAGGCCGCCGCCTACCAGTCCTCAGATGCCCCGGTCGCTCGGATCGAACCCAACCGGAAATGGTTTTCGAATACTCGAGTGATCTCCCAGGAGGCGCTGGCTTCCTTCCGTGAGGCGGTCGCCGAGCGCGCCAAGGATCCGTATCAGGTCCTCCTGAAGACCAACAAGCTGCCCATGACCCTCATCCGAGACGGTGAAGGCGTGAATGGGCTGAAGCAGCACGCTGCCAAGATGGCCATTGAGACATCTCCCTACAGTGACACCTTCGGGCCCAAGGCTCAGCGGAAGCGGGTGAAACTGGGTGTATCGTCGTTGGAGGACCTCGCGGGCGAGACGGCCAAGATGCATGACGCCTATCTGGAGAAGGGTGATGTGGACACCCACGCTGACGGCAGTGCCGTCGTTGCTGGTGATGTCGCAGCCTTGGAGGACACTTCCCTCGGTGAGGCGACCACCGCCCGTGAGTCGGTCTTTTCCAAGGGCCAGAGCAAGCGTATCTGGAACGAACTGTACAAGGTCATCGATTCGTCTGATGTTGTCATTCATGTCCTTGATGCTCGTGACCCCGAGGGAACCCGTTGTCGCAGTATCGAAAAGTACATCCGGGAGGAAGCTCCTCACAAACATCTCATTTTCGTGCTGAACAAGTGTGATCTTGTTCCTACTGGTGTTGCTGTAAGTTCACCTTTCTTCTTCCATCGTTTCCTCCCCTGTCCTCTGTAATCTATCAGGTTCGCCTGTGCCATTGCTAAGTCAAGGCAATTCCCACGACTTCGTCGTATATACACCATGGGAGTTTTCTGTTACAGCTTTGGTAGATTGACGCTGGCTCGCGCCGACCTTCTTTCTGAAGTTAGGCTGACTGGCTTTCGTTTTGAAAACCGGTCGCAAGGGCCGTGCTGTGCTCCGTTTTTGAGTTGAGGCCTGCTTCACATTCTGTGATTCGTAGCTGGCCTCTTAGTAACGTTACACACATTACACATATTTGCTGTTGCTTTTGTTGTTTTGTTCTTGCTCGTTCATTGCTGACTTGACAAGGCTGCCTGGGTACGACATCTTTCAAAGGATCATCCTACTCTGGCTTTCCATGCCTCTATCAACAATTCCTTCGGAAAGGGTTCTCTCGTTCAGCTGTTGAGACAATTCTCGTCTCTGCATTCGGATCGCAAGCAAATCTCCGTCGGATTTATTGGTTATCCCAACACGGGTAAATCCTCCATCATCAACACCCTCCGTAAGAAGAAGGTGTGCAATGTTGCCCCCATTCCTGGTGAGACCAAGGTCTGGCAGTACATCACTCTGATGAAGCGGATCTACCTCATCGATTGCCCTGGTGTGGTCCCTCCGAATCAAAACGACACCCCTGAAGATATCCTGCTTCGTGGCGTCGTCCGTATCGAGAACGTCGACAACCCGGAACAGTACATTCCGGCCGTGTTGAAGCGCGTCCAGCCGAAGCATCTCGAGCGCACCTATGGTGTCAAGGGTGGCTCCGAGGATCCCATCGAGTTCCTGAGTGTCCTTGCCCGTAAAGGTGGCAGACTTCTCCGTGGAGGAGAGCCTGACCTGGACGGTGTCGCCAAGATGGTCATCAACGATTTCCTTCGTGGAAAGGTGCCTTGGTTCACTCCGCCTCCTTACACCCCAGGCGAGGATGGCGAGAAGATCGAGGGCCGCGAGGGCAGACTGGGCGAGATGGGTAAGAAGAGAAAGCTTGAGGAGACCGAGCCGGAGGATGCTCCCAGCAAGTCTGAGGCTGAATTCGAGGGCTTCGGTGATAGCGACGACGACGATGATGATAATGATTCCATTGCCAACCTTGAGGTTAGTGATGTTGAGAGTGGCGAGGAGGATTGATTCATGGACCACCATAAACCTCAACACACTTCAGGTGCAAAGCACCGCCACCGGTCTCGGTTCGCAACCCTCTCCGAATGAGAGTATCCAGATGGGTTGCAGAACAATCACGCCGAGATCCACAACGGCCGTCCCGTCCTAAGCCAAGAGACACCATTGCAATGCTGCACTAGATGATAGCTGATCTGTCTCGGTTGCGTATACCTACCCACAAGATACCCAGTCGTCGATAGATGACGAGAATAGACTATGAATACCTAGGTACCTTATAGAATATCTTACTCCCATTCGTACTCCGCTCCCTCTGATGAGTCATCTCTCACGTGCCTCTCCACTTCCATCATGTGTACGCCTTACGTTCACTCTCTATCTCAACCCCTTCTGAGAGATGTATCCCGCATCTCCCAATAATGGCGGATGACGGCATGTCAATTATCCCCTACAGTTCAGCCAATTCCGATGTCGTGCTGTAAGCCTCATTTTGCTTCTTCCATAGCCCTGGCCGTCCCTGATACTCATCTCTGAGCAGACGGCACAATGACTCCATCGTCGTGTTTGATCGAGACTCACAACAGCTGGTCCTTCGGAATGCCTCCGAAACTGATGCTGATCTGGGTCTAGCCGACTGCCCCTACTGTCATCGACCGCTAGGAAGCAGGACTGCGGGGCAGGAAGGCCATCATGGAAGTCCGGGGGCGCAGCCGGAGTTTATCAATCCAAACTACTTCCGCATGCTCCACAACAGCTTACCCAGCTCTGCAAGCTCATCTACCCCGCCATCACCGCGCAAGCGTCTAGTGCAGCCAGCTCTTCCGGGTGGTAGCCCTGGCGATACCCCCTCTTCTCAGGGCATCTCGTCCGCCGCATTCATTCCAGATTACTTCAAGAAGTTCTTCGTCGAAGAACGTGTGCTCGGTAAGGGCGGGAAAGGCGTAGTGTTGTTGGTGAAGCATGTACTCGATGGCGTCTCGCTTGGTTATTATGCATGCAAGCGGGTGCCAGTCGGCGATGACCATGAATGGTTGGAGAAGGTATTGGGCGAGGTTCAGCTGTTGCAGCACCTCTCACATCAGAACCTCGTCTCGTACCGGCATGTCTGGTTAGAGAATGCAAAGATAAGCACGTTCGGCCCGAGCGTGCCCTGCGCCTTCATACTTCAACAATACTGTAATGCCGGTGACCTCCACAACTTCATCTGCGGCTCCATCCAGACGTCCACGACAGCCCAGCAGTTGAAGGATCGCCTGAGGAGAAAGTCTCGAGGCGAACCAGATCCGCCCATTGGTCTTAGCCAACCTCGAAAGCTCAATTTCGAAGAAATCTATTCGTTCTTCAAGGACATCACCTCCGGCCTTCGCTATCTCCATGTCAATGGCTATATTCATCGAGATCTCAAACCGAATAACTGTTTACTACACGAAACCAGTGATGGAATCCGCGTGTTGGTCAGCGACTTCGGTGAGGTGCAATCCCAGAACGCCATGCGTCGTTCGACCGGCGCAACTGGGACAGTGTCCTATTGCGCCCCGGAAGTTCTGCGACGTGAGTATCCCGACGGGCCGTTTGGAAACTTCACCTTTAAGTCCGACATATTTTCTCTGGGGATGATCCTATATTTCCTGTGTTTCGCGCAGCTCCCCTACTCCAATGCGGACCTCATCAATGAAGAAAAGGAGGACCTTGACCGGCTGCGGGAAGAAATCAGCCAATGGACTGGATTCGACGATGCCCGCAGGATGAGGCCCGAATTACCAGAACAGCTGTACATCTTCTTAGGACGTCTTCTATCCGTCGACCCCGATAATCGGCCATCCGCAGATGAGGTCCTCGGCGGTCTGCAAGCTGGTGCCACGTCAAACGAAACCCTACGAACTCGACGGCCCAGTTCATCGAGCCCGAATTCACGAATTCACCCTGTCGACAACCCTAATACACAAACATTCTCTAGGGCTTCTCGCGCTGCGAGGCCTTTTTCCCGCAGTCCCGTGACCTTGCGACGAGGTGCGCAATACGAACCCAGTGGAGACAGCCTCACCCCCGTCGTCGAAGACGTCGACCACGTCCCGGACAGACGGGTATCTCTCAGCCCCGAGCGTGACCTGATCGTTCGATCGAGGTACTCCGGAACTCCGTCCTTATCTCCCGCCCAGAATGAGACTCCTACTGAGGTACGTCCGGCGCGCGATCCTCTCCCCCAGCTTCTCCCTCCGCCTCCGCGCCGATTCTCGCTGGCGAGATTCGTCCCGGCGGGTCTATCAGACTTTGGAATTCAGCTTCCTGCGGTACAAATCGGATTATTTCTTGTTAAGGTCGTCTCAGCGTTTCAGCCTTGCACTCCACTTGCGGTCAATCCGTGGGTTTTTTATCCATTGCTTCTGCTGGCGACTTTGAATTTACGCACACGTAACCCTATGGTTCAGACGAGCTTTCTTATTTTACATGTTATCATAGTTAGTCTTTGCATGAGATGGGGGGCTTTGTGCTTGTGGCAGCCAGCAGTTTTCTTACGATGATTATGATTGTGTCAACAGAACATCGCTTCTCATTCCGCCCTTTCGGACATAGCCCAGAGGACCAGATATTCCCGATTTCTAATATTGGCTCTGGTCTGTGATTATACCTAGGTAACCAATTACTAGAGTATACACCAAAATTTTCCTTTTTCTTTTTTTTAATGGATTATTAGTAGCGTTATAGGTTTTGGTTGCAAGATTTGTTGCAAGATTTCGTTTCTTTTTCATATTTATGATACTATATTATACTGTAATTTATAAACATTAACTAATATCCGGCGGATGTAGTGTAGTGGTGGTATGTTGGCGAAATTTGATATGCTCTAGCCAATCATAAACTAACAGAGATGACAGAGCATCTTCGCTTCCCAGTTGGGAACGAGCGAAGGACCCGAGTTCGAACCTCGGCATTCGCAATTCTTTTTGCCTCTGTTGGAGGCGATGGTGTGGAGGTGTATGCTCACTCGTCAATCGAAATTAATATTTCCACAACTATTTACTGATGTTTACAACTGATACTGCCCGCCCTATTGCCGCCGTCGGCGTCGTGAGAGGATCCGTGCTATGCTCCAGTGTTCCAACTCAGGTCGCCAAGGCGGAACTCAATCGGGAGCTTGGAAGACCCCGATACGGAGCAGTCGGTTCCATGGTACTAATCAATGGCTTGCTTTAACGAAAGAGCATTAAATTAAGGCTATGTGTCAGATTTTCAATGCCGACAAACCGGCTCTGTTGTTGTCATACTTCGTGTTGATCGAATACGCACAAGGTGGGCACGTCCTTCTTCTATTCAAGATCTATTCCGACCAGGGTTGGATCACTGGAGAAGACATGGAGGCTTGCGAGGTAGTAATTTTTCGTCTCTCGCTCGAACTAGTACTCAAACCCCATGGTCGCAGCTTCTGGCGTAGTGATAGTAATTGGAGGTGCTTACTCTGCGGATCCATGCCAACACTGCTGTCTCATCACGCTGGAGCAGGGGAAATATCTAGTTGAGACCCCTCTTTATAGGGTTTGTTACTGAGGAGCAACCAACCAACCGAATTGTTTGAGCTGCTGAAGTTGGAAGCTTGAAAACATCAAATGCCCTCCCCTAACCCGAAATAGAATTCACCGTTGGGGAATTTCAGGAGAATGAAGAAGCCTTGAGATAGCGCTGTCTGTCTCATACAAATATACTTTATCTATTATGGCTCTGCTGGGGTTGTGTCGAACAACAGATCTTATCGCGGGGAGAATCACCGACATAACAGCCAAGCCATAATGAAAGTCAGTGCGGTTAAGGTTAGGGTTCCGGCATGAATGTGTGAGAGCAAAGCTAATTAGCTCCGAATATCCTTGTCGTTTTAGGACTAATTAGAGGGTCTACCTGCCTGATCGTACCTTGAAAGAATCCCCCCTCAGTATTTCCGGTTCGACGTGCTATTATTGAGGAAAGGCATGATGGACGAAGTCCAACGACGAATTTGGATCATGCTTACAAAGGCCTAGTTAGCCATGATAATTGGACAGCCCGAATCACTGCCTAGGGGAAGACTTGTCTTTGTACTCTGTACCTTGGAACGGAAAGGGCCGTGGTTCCTTTCCCCCCAAGACATCCCTTGCTGGCTACTCGTCCCGTTGCCAGGACAAGCAGCTCATAGCGGTGTCTGCGGATGTTGGATTGCAAAAGACAGTATTACTGGTTTATGCTATACTATTGCCCTTCTGATGCTTGTGATGAAATACGAAGCTGATACAAAGTTTAGGAACGTCTTATTGTACATATACTGCTGGGGTTGGATTCCATCCCTTGACCAGCACCCTACTCTAATTTTGGGAACGTGTTCATAGAGCCAAATAGGGTTGAAAACCCACGCGTGTGGCATTTTCGGTGGCGCGGTGTAAATTCCAAAGGGTCCAGGGATTTTGCGCAGTAGTCCTTATGGACAATGAGGGGCCTCCCTGTTTGCTAGGTTATTAGAGTAGGCAGGGTTGGGCGTTCCTCTGAAGGGCGGCGGCAGTACGCAGTATTGAGAGTGGCACAATGAATCAGCAGTGCCTACTGGCACGTAGGATGGACCAAGGAAGCGAATATGATTTCTATAACGGCAGAAATATGATAAATTGCGCTAGCCAAGTGACCAAAGTTTTTTATAATAAGGGAGACCATATGTTAACCAATTTCCTCCGAGGCTTCCGCGGGAAGGGGTGAGGCTGGTACCGAGCAACGAAGAGAGAGATTAACAATAATAGTACCAAAAGTCTCAGTCCCGAAGGGATGGAAAGGTGAGACCGAAGAATGTGCAACACTTGGGTTGAAACCGAAGAATGTGAGTGGGTTACATGTACGACAGTGAACTGTATCAGTAGCCGAATATCACAGCCATATCCTTTAAGATAGGAGCTGTTCCCTTGCTATCTCTCCCTGGTTCGAGACCGACCTCACACAAAAATCGTGTCATCAACGCTCCTGACCTGACACACATCATGCAAGGGGTCTGAGGGGATGTGAGGATGCTGCAGGTATATGTATTCCAGCAATTTCTGGCTCTAGTCAATTCTGTTCGAGATGATTAGATTCAATCCCCAATAAACTCTATCTTGCGTTGATATAGGATGGGAGGAGATGAATCCATTGTGTCCGACTCGGTCGATGTCGAAACCCCTCCAAATGAAAAGACATCAGACCTAAGGATTGCCAATGGCATCGTTTTGGAACCGCAGCCTTCCTCAGACCCCAAGGACCCTCTCGTGCGTATTCTATCCTCTTCGTGATGTTCTATCCTCTTCGTGATGGAATACCGTCTTATCTTGCTAACGTCTAAAAGAACTGGTCTCAGTGTAAAAAATATGTCACTATGGCCATATGGTCGTTCGCGGCCTTTTCGAGCCAAGCGTCTATCACGAATAACATACATGGTTTCTTCTTCCAAGCACCAATGTTCAAAAAGCGCCCCCAGGATCTAGTCCAATCAGTATGCTGCATTGCGTGTATACGGTAGCTTTGAACCATTCCTGACGACACTTTAGATTCCTCTTGCTTTTGCAGGCTATATCTTAGGATCCATCATGGCGGGCCCACTCGGCCGACGATACGGCACTGCATTCTGCCTCTTGTGGTCGATGCTGTTTCTCGCGATCGCGGACATAGCTTCATACATGATAATGATGCCACAGTTTGGTTATGCGATATTTATGGCAGTTCGCTTCTGGGCCGGCATACTTTCCTCCATGCCCCTGGTTCTTGGATCTGAGGTCGCCGTTCAAATATTTTTCCAGCATCAGCGCGGACGGTGCTTGAATATTCTCCATATCCTGTACCTTCTTGGTGCAGCAGCTGGCTCAACTGCGGACGCGTATATCGTTTCCGTGACTAAAATGTTCCCGATTCAGTACTGGTGGCCGGCAGCAACAAACGGGGTTGTGTTCTTGTTGGTTCTGGCTGTCGTCGAGGATACAGCATACGATCGTACAGCAGAGGCCCAACAGGAACATACAGAGCAGCTGTCTAAAAATCGTCGCTGGAAAACATATTTTCGTGCTGCTGCATTGCCTCACCGTGCTTCCTGGGGTCAAATTGTAGGTGAAATCTCCACACACCCATCGACTGCATCCCACCAACTGTTGACTGCGACAGTTTCGCATTCTGGCCGATGAGGTATTAATTGGTTTAACTCCAGTTTCCATCCTCATGGGTCTTTTTATGGCGATCAACTTTGGCCTGGTTGTCTTAACCTTTGTGCTCTTCTCCACCCTTCTCGAACAATCCCGTTCAGGCAGTGGTTATGGCCTGTCGAAGATGGCATTTGCATCTTGTAAGACCCCAAACTTTGTTTTCATCGGGAATTCGACTTACGGTTTTCAGTCACCCTAACCCAGGCTATCGGCCTCCTTTTCGCTGGAGTGTACGGCCATATTGTCAGCGATCGTCTCCCCCTCCACTTACATCGCCGGCGCAGAAATTACACCCCTTGGAAACCAGAATACCGGTTGCATTGCCTATGGCCTGCTGCAATTTTCATTCCTATTGGTCTGGGGGTCTTTGGGGCCGGAATCCATTACCATCTACACTGGGAAATCCTCGCCATCGCTGCGATCCTCATGTCGTTCGGAGCCGGGTCTGTGCTCACTGTTTCAATGACCTACCTCTCGGAATGTTTTCCGGGACATATGTCGGAGACATCGGGAATCATGACCGTACTGCGAATGATTGTACTCGTTTTGGGGGCGTTGTTTTTCACGCCATGGCTGGAAGGCGTTGGACCTGGCTGGCTCCTTGGGACAACGGCGTTATTATCGATTCCAGCCTTCATACTTGTCTTGTCCCTTATTTTGAACGGACTACAAATTCGACAAATGGGGTTCTCTAGGATCACTTCAAGGGTGGATAGTGAGGAATAGGGGACTACTTATACCTCTGGGTCATATGTTGTATATAAAGCTTAAAATATCCAATAGAGCCTTGCAGATTCATTTTTTATGTCTATTGTTAGACACTGTTCAGTCTATGTGTGCTGCTATGGTTAGAAGCTTAGTGATTGGAATGGTCTGCATTATGAGCGAACTCTTTCTCTTGAATTCTTGCCGTCTAAACGATTATGGTACAGTTTCCCTCGATTTTCCTGTATCACTTTACCCTTGTAAGTCACTGGCTCGGTTTTATGTATAATCATAAAATATCTTCTCCATTGAGTGGTAAGGCTTTGCGCCAATTTCGTGTTTCCAACATCCAGAGACCGCTATTCTGGAGAAGAAGACCGCCGGAGGCATTATGCAGGTAATGCAAAAAACTTGGAGAGAAACGACGATCCGGCTTATCTTCAGTGGAAATACTCTGCTAGGTAGCCAGGAACAAATATATTTCCACCATCCTTTATTTCCTCTAGCTACATAGCCCAATGCCGAATCAGCGTATCCGCCGAAATATCAATGGCTTCTTGTCCCACACCCATCCATATGAAGCAATCCACTCGCCGATGACCACTCCCTTTGATGAGACCAGACTCGGTTCTCATGAGCTCCTTAATTATAACACTTCACAGGCAATAATCAGGCACAGTGCTACCAACACCGCCACACCCATTTTCACAAAAGCCCTGGTAGGTAATTCCGCCGCTCTCGATGCAGTTAAAAATACTGTTCACAACGTGGGTACGGTCGGTAGGCTGTCCCTGGCTAGTGAGGACTTCTTTGATATGGTTCTCATAGTTTCCTGTGGTCAAATGTTGCAATTAGTTGAGGGTGACTAAAAGAGGCCTTTTCTAGGTAGGAAGGATGGACATACCCTTGTTCAGGAGAGACTGGCCACAGTAGACACCGCCTTCGTTGCAGGAGTCCGCAGAGACGTAGATCGCGCTTGCGAGAATGGCAATGACATTGAAGACCTTCATGATGAATGTTTGGAAGTCAAGGAGGTTGAGTAAAGAGTTGTCTTTTGATATCGATGTGGTAGAATGGAGATTGATGGAGCAAAGATATCATCTGAAAGGCAGGAATTGACCCCCTATTTATACCTTTCTATTTTCCCATGAACTAGAATCAACATATTCATCTCACGTCAGATTTGGGGCAGGGAAAGGTAGCAATTCCAGGTACAAACCAAGTCGAAGCGAGGAGCTTTGGTAGTTTGAGCATAGAGTCGATCTACCCCAATTGCGGGCATCATCTGCTTGTGGCAATACGTTTGCTTGAACTGGACCCACAAAGCTTACGTCTCTGATAATTCTCGTCGGGCATGTGAGTTAGTTCATTAATCATGTAGTAGCATTTTGTCAGGGTACGATCACTTGAGTATATCCAGCATAAGGTACGGTGTAGAAGCCGCCCCCAACAGCGAGATCCACTCTTGTGTTGATCTTCTCCTACTATGGTATCACGAATGCCTTATTCTGTGCCATGAAGGCTGTATGCTCAAAATTAGCTACATCAACAGAGCAGTATAATTTTGGCACCTAATCCAAAGGCCTACCCAGGATAGCGACATTTTTAGGAGTCATCTAGGTCGGTAACAGAGAAAATGTTTTATTCACACGCAGACTTCCAAGCCTCCTACTTTCTAGTCCCTGCAAAATATAATCAAGACCACTTTACGTAAATCAGAAAGTTGTAACAGAAATGCTAAACTTGGGAGAGAAAGTCAGCATAAAAAGGGGAGGAATATCTTTAGGAACGTGCAGGTTGTCAGACAGTAGCTAAGACAGCACCAAAAATCTGACGTGATATACCCGTGCCCCAGACAGAATTGTAGATAGCGGTAGGTTTCATTGGATAGACGCCGAGTGTTTAAAATGGACTTGGCATAAGATTAAGCGTTGATTTTTTGTCCTTATTGGCGGAACGAATCTGATACCGAAAAGAGATTAGGTAGTATAGTAGGTGAGAGAGCGATGTACTCCAGAGTATGCTGGAATGTGCTCAGCCCCGGTTCCTGCTACGCCCTGCTGGCAGTTCCATTGTTGGGGGCCAAGCGGTGACCGGCTCACCAGGTCAGGTATGCGAGCAAATTCAGTTTGCTCGCCCTCTAACTCGATAGATCCATCAACCCTATGGTAAGATTTATTTAGTAAGAGCTGAGTATGTACAAGGAGAGAATAGCTTACTGTTCCGTAAGGTTACTTAGTTGCATCCTCGTCTCGAGGTGCGCTGAAGGCACTAATGTCTCAGGGATAGCCAACATCAGAGCTCATATTGAGAAATAATGAATAGTAAAGTTTGTAGACTATTCAATAGTCCCCGTACATGAGATTCTGAACAAATATAGACCCCCGCCGGTATTCTAAAACTCTGGAGGTCAGATTAGCCCTACGAGATGGTACGCCGATCAAACCCAACAAGCCACCAGAAGTATTAGTTCATCTATCCCTTACTACTAGTACTCTCAACAGACAACCTCAACATGATTCCCTATCTGTCTTCCACACAGAAGAAGATCAATATTGAGCACAAACAGCACTGCTAACTCTTTTAAAAATAGTATAAGATTAAACGATAATCTAAAAGGACATAAATCTAGCGATCTGGAACTCTTCTACGCTAACGGATATACATATCATGGTGGAGAGAGAGAGAGAGAGAGAGAGAGGGAGTTGGATAAGAAGATGATCAAGTAAGAGAAGAAAACAACATCTACGAGGGCTACACGTGCCTTCACGACAACACAGGCTTGAAGCCTCGAATTCAACCGTTTGGGGAATCTGCTATAATGTCCCATGTGCTCTCTTTGCATCCAGAATGACCTGATGATTTGTCAGATATAGATATTGCAGAGGTTTATATGGAATTGTGGTAGTTGGTGCTTGGTGGATATACGAGACTGATTCGCGAAGTAAAAGTTGACCATCGTATAGGACCCCGAAGGCAGGTCGAGATTACCGGTGAATACTCCCAGTCCGCTGGCGATATGATCCCCTTCTCTGCTCGGTGTATCTGCGTTCCAATCCATAATTTTCCTCCTTCTCACCCGGAAACCGAGGAGGCCCGCCCAAACTCGCCAGTACGGCGCCGTTGTTTGCGGTCAAATCGTCCAAGATATCCAGCTCCTCCTGACTGAACCATTTCGGGATGATCCAAACACGGAAAGGAATCAACGCGATAATGAGAATGGGAAATCCTGTCCGGTGTTAGTACAGCTCGTGTAATTAGGAGAGGGAGAAGACCGATACCAATAGCAGCGATTGTCTGCGAAATAGCCACACAAGCAGCCACCCCGATCGCCTGGCAAGAGATATACAGCAGGATCTTCCTGCGCCTCACCTGTAACAGCGGCTCATCCCGCTGGATGAACCGGTTCTCGCGCAGGAGAAAGATCGTCTTCTGCAGGATACCGTTTGATTCTATGGAGCCCCAGCCCACAATGAAGAAGACGCCTGCAAAGACGGCAGCCGGCATGGTATGCAGCACGATCAGCAACGGGCCTGTCATGGTGCCGATGATAGCCAGCCCCATGAGAAAATGCGAAACACGCTGCTCGACTACGGCTGTCGCTTTGGTGATCGGTCGACGCAGTTCGGCGCCTTCGCCTTCTTCTGTTGCGATCAGACATAGCTCGGTTTCGTAGACAGTGAGAGAGTCTGTATGTACTGGGGCCTGCTGAGATTTAGCATGCCACTGTAAAAACGAATGGGATAGCACTACCTGTGGGACCAATCCATTAGGCATCGGTATCCCCGTGATCCCTGCCAGGAAAGTAGTGCAGCCCAAAAGAAAAAAGTCCCAGTGAAATCCAGCCGGCTTCTTCAGCGGGAATTGTCTTGCCTGTGCGGTGAGACTGCTGACATTCTATGGAAATCAGAACCTGTTGAGCTAGAGACAAGCAGCACACCTACATGATCGTAGTAGAAGAGTAACATGACTAGGAACCCGAATGGCAACGCGGCGAAGACCCATTTGACGTCAAGCTCCCAGAAGTGGATCAACCAGCCGCGTGGCTGGGTGGGATAGAATGCCCGACTGATGGGAACAAAAGATATCGGGGTCGACTTGAGGTTCCCTGGGATGTGCGAGAAACCGACCCAAAAGATGGTTCCGATCTTTGATCGTCAGCATCATCTAGGAACGTCTCATTGATACATACCACATAGGCGTAATCAGCAATCAGCCCGCGGAACCACGGCTTCCAGATAGTGCTGGACCCCAGCATCTCCAATCCATAGATCGTCAGGAAGTATAGAATGGCAATCATGCAACTCATAAACCCAGCTGTAGAGTCATATTCCGTAAATTCATTGACAAGTTCCTCCACTCCCTTGACTGTTTCTGTCAGCGATCTCCCACGCAGCTTTGAGTTTAGACCACTTACTGCAATAGATGATCCCCACATAAGCACCGAAAGATTCAGAAGAAAAATCCGTCACATATCGCATGTAATCGCAGAGGTTGCAGACGGCAGCAATCCAGTGGAAGATGGCCGCCCAGATGGCTGTCCAGCACATGAAGTTTGGGTATATGGCTGGCTCGTACTGTACGACAATATCATAGATAGTGTAGTTGAAGAGCGATATGAGACCAGTAATGCCGACTATTGTGAGCGGCTGAGCGCCCAGAATACTGAAGATCATGGCAGCCAAGGCAGACGAGAACAGTGCCTCATTAATGCCATAAAATTCACCCGTCCGACGGTACATATCCAGTGTGTAGGCAATCGCGGGAAGGATGCTGATTTATCAGTATACTTATAAGTTCGTCGTCTTTGGTAACTCACTTTACAAAGTACATTCGAATAGTGCTCGCGATTGTGCGGTAGGTAAAGGCATCGCGAAGATCACTCCAGTAATACGGCAAACGACGTCGCACATCGTGATACATTCCCCGGAAGGGTCGTAAGGGACGCAACCGCTTCCATCCGGTCAGGTTATCATACGTATAAGAGACAGAGGATTTCGCGCGGCTTAGATCAGAGGGTTCCGCCATGGCTGCAGTTTGGATACAAGAATGATCGAATGCAGCCAAGGGCAGGATGACGTTTTATATTTACCGACAGCTCGTTCAGGGGCGATTCTATTGCATGCCATTGGCTACGAATAACCTGTTGAGGATGATCAGAAAATTTGTGCCTCGGTGGGGAGGAGTATACATACCAGGGGATTGTCGAGGGCGCATATTCTCGATGCACTTCTAGTCGTTATCAGGGACAGTGCCGCAGATGAATTTACTCGTCTAAGGGCTCATAACGCATATCTATACATATCACCACGAAATTGCTCAGAGAATTCTCATGTAGAGAGTGACATACCGTGCTGAGCCTAACGTCATGGTGAGGATGGCTGACTCAGCCAATCAATTTGTGGCAAATCCAAGTATAATGATGAAATTCGATAATGACTAGACGGTCAGGTACTGTCTCAGCTCTACTATGATTGACTGAGTTTGGTGTGTTTGTAAGGAGATTCATGATCCCTATGCTAGCATCTATACCCGCGGCATGAAGATACATTGTATCCCGAGGAGTAGGATCATCTCATGTGGAGTTGCTTCCGACAAATATTCTCCCGGGCAGATTTCTTGGCTGATCAACCGAGTCATGTCCGGTCCAGATCAAAGCCAGTAGCTCTACTGCGTACTTGAATCCCTTCAATCATCAATATGGACTCGTCCATACTGGGCCAACTATCCAATCTTCTCCACAACCCGAACCTTGCATCGCAACTCTCGTCGGCCATTCAAAGGATTCAGGGAGAGCAAGGGCAGAATACCGACCGTTTATTTCTACAGATTGAAGGATCGGTGTCAAGGACACCCGCCGCACGCGATGGAGCATTTCTCATGGTAAGAATCTAGTATAAAGATGCGACAAAGTACTAAGAACACCCCAGGGATGTATTGACCTTCAGATGGGACTTCCACTGCCCCAAGGAACCCCGACAAGGACACCGAGTCCGAATGTAAGCACGACCAGACAAGAAGCCATATAATGCATCGCATACTAAGCTAATCAGGAACCTCCGACGAACGATCCTCTGACACCCCAATCACTTCCAAACAATGATATTGACACCCGACAAGCCAAGCGTCGCAAGACCGTCAGTGGTCTACGATTAGCACCTACAAGGCACGCATCTACCCCAACCGAAAGGGAGTTGAGCAGTGACGACCAAGACCCTGCAGCCGCTGCAGCTACACTCAAACCCTCCGTTCGTCAAGTTCACAGCGACACTAGATTCCCTCAACGCAAAAAACCAGGCCATGAGTCTGCCGCGCCGGTCTTAGAGCCTACGTCAACCGACAAGCTGATAGCGGGCATCTGGCGGCAGGTATTCTCCTCAGTTCAACTAAGTCGAATCCCCTCGGTATTTATCTCCACTGCCAACTTCTACGAGCCTCAGCTCAGTGCAACCTAGGTCATTGAACCCACTGTCGACATTCGCACCGGCGTGAGTGGAGAGGTAAGTCATACTAGTCAACGCCAATCGCAGCATACTAACACCTCCCAGGTCTTCCGGGCGATCAATACGCTCTGCCTAAAATACCACAACCAAAGCCAATCCTCTCGCGCGCTGGAGATGATCGTACAGGCGTATTGGATTGAATGTTACCAGGCCCGTATTGCCGTGATCCGGCTAGAAAATCCCCACCTCTCGACAACGGAAGCTCGGATGGTAGCTCTGAAGGAGGCGTGCACCACTCTCCACTGGAAGGAAAAGGACCTCCGAAACCGCATGTAAGTCGGCCCATCCCCCCCCCCCCTCCCCCCCTATTCACGCAACCTACCTCAGCTAACGTCAAACCAACCGCCCCAGCGCAATCTGGCGCGGGTACAAAGAAATTAAAGACGCGGGCGGCTGGGCCAGTCTCATCTTCGCCAGCGCCGGCGTGTACCGGTTCTGCAAATACCGCAGTGGTTTTGGCGATGGGTTCTCCACGCGCCTCCGGCATATCCAATCTAGCCTGGAGCTCGTCGCCGACACCCTCCACCCGGAATGGCGGGACCTCCTGCAGGTCATTGGCCAGGGATCGCCACGGCGATACCACGGCCACCCGCATGAATGGGTGACGGTCCCGGGCGGTCCGGCGGTACCGCTGGCGGCGACATATGAGCATCTCCAGCCGCTGCCTAATACCCGCGACGGGTTCCAGTATCGGTTTCTGGAAGAGAGCGTCGTTGACCGAGCCGTGTTCGGCACGGATGATCCGCGGGTGGTTCCCGGGTTGGACCCGGAGACTTGCCCCGCCTGCAAGGAACGGCAGTCGGACGAGATCGAGAAGAACCAGTGTACGTGTTTTCCGGCGTTGTTTGGCGGTGTTCGTGGCCATGTACCTGTGCAATTGTTCCACACTCCCAGTGGAAAGAACAACGGGGTGGTGGCCCGTTGCGTAAGCTACCCTCATGGGGCCGGTATGCACAGTGACTGGAGGTACTAATGGTCGATAGAACTTCGAGCGCGGCACGGCTATTGGTGAATTTGTTGGTCTCGTCACGAACGGTATCGAGGGTGTAGATGTCATGCTTGGTGGCTCTCGGAGTCGAAGCTACCAGATCTATCAAGGACGGATGGGGAATTTCACCCGGTTCATCAACCATTCCTGTCGACCGAATAGCCAGTTCCAGCGGTTTTACTGGCGGGGGAAAGAGCGCATTGTTGTGGTATCGCGTGGGATCCTGGCGGGGACAGAGATCACGGTCGACTATTCGGATCATTACTGGAGGCAATTGGATAAGGCGTGTCTGTGTGGGGAGCCTTGTTGCCGGTTTTCAAGGCGGTGATATACGCGTATATTCGGCTTGTTTGAGTATTCTCTCAAGATAATGTGGGATATTGGGATGCCATAATCAATAATGATGCCAAGTCAATATACCCCGGTAACCATCGTCCTTTGATGCTAAAGTAAAAGTGATATCTTACCGATTGCTTTTACCACCGAGAAAAAACAAATAGATAATATTCTTGTATGGAGAGGATGTCCACTGGAGCGTTTTCCCCACCAGATGTGATGATATCATTTTTCTGGTGCAATGGTTTGCGGAATAGGTACGGAGTATTCCGTCTGATACTTAACGCCACGATGGAAGCGACAACTCGCTCTCAAAAGGTAATGTACCTGCCAAATAGATAGGTCATCCTCGCGAGAGGTTCTAAAAAAGAGCCCTAATTATGCAATAATTTGGAGGCAAGGGAGGATCCGGGTATTCAAGTTATAAACACAGCAAGAATCGCAAACAGTAGCGACATGCATATTTCTGACACCAGAGGCATACAGCGCACACTGTACGCTAAACATGTCCTCCTCTGAAGAACGTCAACTTTAAACGAACACCAAGAACCAGCTACCACGCACCATAGACCGAGAACCGAATTCAATGTCCACCCTCTACGGAATATTATATAATAAATCATAAAATGCATCCTCGAGCCAAAACTGGCGCTAAATCTTCCCTCGAGCAAATGACAGTCCGTCGCTGCACGATCGAACCGATCCATCATCTCCTCCGAAGCATCCGAGCAGCGCTCCAGCCCTGGAGGCCGCCTCTACACCACGGTACCTCGCCCAACGCGCAGCTCACCAGCACAGGAACAAGTACCGGTACCTCGCGACCCCGAGATCACCTCACTATTACCTAACGGAGGTCGCCCACCCCCTCTCCTCCCAGGGCAGGGGGAGCCAGAAACGGGCCTCCGTGATTGGAGCAAGAGCGCGCGGCGAGCCTCTGGCATCGCCACCCCCGGGTCGTTCATCTCGCGCCAGGCCGCGACGAACGAGTTTCTCTGCTGCCTAGTTCCCCGGTGGATCCTGGCCAAAGGCCCCAAAGGACGGACGAGATGCAGGGTAGGGCGTGGGAAATGCGCCGGATGGCGAGCTTTAAATATAAGCTTATCTAGACTGTCGCCCCTATGATGTATGGCGTCTCTGAGAGATCTCAGACGAACGTCGACCGTTTCCTTTGCTATACACTTCGGTTTCCGTGGCTGGTTTCCACGGCCCATCCAGAGCGGAAATTTGGGAGTATACGCCGTATACATCTAGGGCTAATCACGTGCGAGATTCCAGGGCTATCGGCCTGGAAAAAATTGCGCCAGGGACCGAGAAATGCCGAAGAGAGTAACCAGAAGAGCTGGTCTGACGCCCGGCTAAGCGCAGGACAGCGGGACCGTGTGACACGGACATCGTCCGGCACATGAGGGACCGAGTAAATTGGTTAATAACCAGAAAACGAACTAAACAGCCCTAGGATTCCCACCAGGAAAGTGACCATGACGTGGCTACCCCCCGGGCGTGAGGGGATTGATACCGCCGGTAATCCATGCTGCATGGAGTAAATACAACGAGAGGGAAAAAGAGGGAAGTAAGAAAAAAATTTCTGCAGGTGATCGGCCGCCATTGGCGCTAGGAAACGGGGATTGATACATATCGTGATCGTCCTGGCGGTCGGTGCATGGCCGATGACGTTTGATAGGGACGATCCATACTTGCAGCGTGCAGACAGGGTCTCGTTTCCAGGTCTTATTACTTGTTGGTCGAGAAATGAAAAAAGAAAAGATAATCTTCCCCGTTCCGTTTCGTTGCGGAGTTGACCAGATGGAGTATACAAAAGGCAACCGAACACCCGACCCAACCTCTTTCGAACCTTGGTCATCAGAGGGACGATGCAGCACGCAGGACAGAAGAATCGCCGCAGGACAAGCCGACATACGGACCATTAATCAGCGGAAGTGGAATTACGGCATTAATTGCTTCCCGCATGCGCGGATAACCGGGACGGACAGAGTTGCCTGATCAGGCGCATCCCCTCCGTCAGAGCCGCCAAGTTTATATGTCAGAGGGGTTTGGAAGTAGAAGGTGACGGAGAGGTGAACCAGGGTTTGAGAGCGAGAGAAAATGGAAGTGGGAAGAAAGGAAAAAAATCCACCTAGAACCCAAGGAAGAGTGTTGTAAGGAGGGTCCCGAACCCGACCCGAAGATCCCTATAGGGCAATGATACTACACGATGGATCCGGTTCAGTCAGACCAAAAGTCCGGATATCCTGTACATAACTCCGTCGTGTTGGAGACTAAGAGCACTAGTTAGAAGATCAAGCATTGGGGCCATGCACTCTGTTCTGGAGTTTCTCCCTAAATGTCGGGCTGGTTCGACCCGTCCTTGACAACCGTACGGCGTATACGTAGTGGGTATGACGGAATTCCCACCTTTTTTTTTTTTCTTTTTATTTCTTTCCCTGCTCCACTCGTCCTGAACGTGCAGGAAACGTTCCCACAGGAGCTCTTGGCGGATCCAAGACAAAGAGCTTTGAGGGATTGCGTCGGTGGTTCGGGTTGGTCATAGTGCCGTGCCGGAGCAGTACGAGATGTATGTAATCTCATCACACGCACGGAGCGGCGCCGGGAGGGGGGGCAGGGAAAGGGTTGTGGTCTTGAGAATCGTAAGGAATTAAATGGAGTAATACTTCCAGCCCGAAATACTTGTTCAACCCCTCATCGGGGACGATCAAGAGGGGAAATCGGAGGTCTGTGAGGTGGCCGGCCCTGGACCCCTAACGAAGCTGTCGAGTAGTATAGGGAGCGAGTCTCATTGAGTCATCGCCGCCAACGTAGCCAGCAGGGGGCCATAATCCTGCGAGGGACAATCGCATTCGCATTGTGTAGCAGCAGCAGCAGCAGTAGTAGCGGTAATGATGGGTTCTGGGTCGTCTGCCGTCTCATCCCGTGTTGCTTTCTTGACCTCCCACATCCGATACTTCCGATGCTTTCCAGATCTGGTGACAATAATCCACTGTGGCCATCACTAACTCCCCAGGGCAGGTCATATGGCAAATCAATATTATTACGATCCCCCCCGGCACCACTGCGCCGTTGGATCAAAGAGGGAAAAAAAAATCTTTTGGGATGCTTATAAATTGGAGAAGCCCCGCTCTTTCTTCGCTTTTTTTGCATGATACTGTCTGACCGACAAGTATAACCTCAAGGGATAATAATAAGCAACCATCCGAGACAAATCATTCTCATCTGTCGTTTCTCCCTCTTCGCTCGCTCCGACGGATTCCCACGAATACCTGTCATACTCCTTCATAGCCTATTATCCCATCTGATCTCCGTACTTACCTGCTTACGCCTCCTTTTAAGGGTTTTTCGTTTTCTTACCGCTTTGAAGCTCAACAACCATTCCACCCCCACAGGATTTCTATAATGGCCGCCATGACGGAAACCCCGACAGAACCTCAGCCGGTATTGGCGTCACGAGACTCTGGCCGGAGCTCGGAGAGTAGCTCCCTGGATGCTATCGCGCAGGAGAAGCAGAAGTTGGCGGGCACCAAAGTGCGGGTCAGCCGGCGTCGTCATGACGGCTTGCCGGATCTGCACAACTCGGCATCGCCCAAGCGGTGGAAGACGTTCTGGACCGCATTCCGGTACCTGCAAAACCTGACCCCGAAACAGGTGGATGACTTCATGGCGTCGTATGTCATCTACAATCTGGACTGGTCCAATGAGAAGCAGATGGTGGAAGAGCTGGGCCCGGACTACCAGGCCAAGGTGGGCGAATGTCTGCAGGCGTACTATGGGGTGCTGAACCACCTGTGCGCGCTGGGCGATGTGGAGAAGATGTACATCCCGCCGTTCATGAGCAAGAAGGCGACGGTGCTGGAGAACCAGCTGCTGTACGAGGAGTCGATTGCGGAACACATCGACCTGAAGCCGGGCGACCGAGTGTTGGATTTGGGTTGCGGCCGCGGACGGGTTGCCGCGCACATGACGCAATACTCGGGCGCGACCGTCACGGGACTCAACATCGACCCCAACCAGATCGCGCAGGCGCGCACCTTCAACGAGAAACGCGGCTTTGCCGCCAACCAGTTCATCGTCCAGGACTTCAATTCGCTGCCGCTGCCCTTTGCGGACAACACCTTCGATGCCTTCTACCAGATCCAGGCCCTCTCGCTCTGCAAGGACCTTGCCGCCCTCTTCCGCGAGGTCTACCGCGTCGTCAAGCCCGGCGCGAAGATCTCCTCCCTCGACTGGGTCAGTCTGCCCGATTACGATGCCGCCAACCCGGAGCACGCCGAGCTCATGCGGCGCGTCAAGCCGCTCATCGGCGCCGTGGGGACCCCGACTCCCGAGATCCTCGAGAAGGCCATGACCGATGCGGGCTTTGTCGTCACGCGCTCCGATAACGCCTCCGTGGGCGGGCTGCAGGCCCCGCTCATCGACAAGGTCGACTTCTACTTCCGCTCCATGCGCCAGGTCATCCTGGGGCTGGTCAAGGCCCACGTGCTGCCGCACCACTTCAAGACGCTGATCAACCGGCTGTGTCTGGACGGACAGGCGTTTGTCAAGATGGACAACATGCGGCTGATCACGACGAGCTATCGGATCATCGCGGAGAAGCCCCTGCAGTAGCGGCCTCGCCTCCCCCTCCCCCCTCGGGACGGCCCCTAGGATGAGAACCCCCGAACGACAGACATGACATGCCACCCTTCATCCCGATCGACCCAATGCATCCGCGTCTTGTCCTCCGCGAGGAAATGCGTTTGCGGACTGGAACCGCAGGCTCGGTCACATCTGCTGGCTGGATGAGAGACGTTCCCCCCGATCAACGTGCAACGATTCGCCGTGCCTACTATGGTCGATCCTGATATCTTCCGACGCGAACCCGTCCCACCCTTTCTGGCCGTCTGTTCGAGAAACAAAAGTTCCTGATTTGCTTCCTTCTTCCGTCGTTCGTCCAATACCCATCATAGCGACCGTCCTTGTTTGTAATATTGTGTGTTATTAGATTTCAGGTGAGCACCGACCCTGGCGTTGGATGGATCTGGATCTGGATCGAGCCGACTCTGACTGGCGACCAGAAGGTGTTATTTTCTTGCATCAGTACATATATTAATGGGGTGGTTGACTGGACCGGCTGCGGGGAGCATGTTGGACGGTCGATACCTGTGGCCGCTGCGTGGCTGTATAGAGTGTGTACTGCATCGATGTTTGGGATTTAGCTTGGACGGTGTTGCATATGGAATGTTTGGGATGTCTGACGATGTCCATGATAGATAACTAGTTCGATAGACTAATGCTGACTAAGCCTACTTACTCCCTCCTCCCTCGACATCCTCACTGCTCTCTCTCTACGACATACATAATCTCCGAACTATCTCCTTCGGTCCACGCCAACCATGGACGTCCGCATCCCGTTCCTCTGGCGTGGGTCCCGGCAAGAAATCACAGCCATCCATTTGCGCACGTTCCCCGCGGGAGATCCGCCATGGGTTTCCTCCCCTGTACGTTATCCCAACACATGGCAGAATGGATGGTTTCCACCTCCTTCGAGGTCTCCGGCGTACGCGCGTGGCTGTTCCGTCCCCACGGCCTCTGGTCCAGCTCCAGATCACAAGAAAAGCCAGTCGATTTCTTCGTCCGAAGCGTCGCTGGCCGATGACCCTGCACCGCTACATCTCAAAGAACCATGACGACAAAGCCCTCCCACCCGTCGATCAACTCTTGGTTCCACCAGATCGTCAACCTCCAGCTGTCAGGCCATTTTCATCGTAACCGTTACGCTGAGCTGAGCTGAGCTGGGCTGGGCTGCGAACTGCACGCTGGATATACAGCCTGCACCTTGGACGATGAGTCGACCGCAGTCCCTCCTCGAAGCCGACGACTGGCCGCTGCCCCCCGCGCGAACGCCCAGCACCATTTCGGCCTCAACCCGCTCCTCCGGTTCCGCCAGTTTGATCTCCTCGCCGCAATTCCCTCCGCCGCTCAGCCCGGCCACCTCGCCGGGGTCGTGGTCCCGACCGTCCCCGGCGAACTACTACGATGAGATCGTCCGGCTCCCGCTGAGCCCGGCGGTAACTGTGTATGTGGTTGTGTTGGAGGCACAGACGATGGGCATACTTCTAACAGACGGTCAGGTCCTTTGTTCGAAGCAGTAAACTCTTCCGGTTACGATACACGTATATCGACGTCCGCAAGGACGCCGGGGGCAGTCTGAAGAGTCTGGAGCTGGGCGGGGGGGTTGGCCAGCAGACGCCTTTTGTGCATACATGTGAGTCCTCGTGAGGATGGGTGGTGGCCTTGGCTCATCAACGCAGTCCACACGACAAAACTCCCGGTCCCCCATTTGGAACACCCCATCCTCCCCGATGAACCCTGCCTCCGAATCTCCTTCCTGGAAGACCAGACCATCCAGACGGCGCATACGGTGTTTACGACTCAGTTGTCCTACACATTTGAGGAATGGCAAGGTAGGGTGTCCGGTCCTGTCGGTTGTCGGATGCTGACCGTCCGCAGACTGTGTTCAGCTCCAAGAACTGATCCTGGCGTCGAAGCTGGTCTTCATCGCGGGGATCGCCGAGGCCAAGTCGAAAGGCCGGGGGGAAGAGTGCATCAGTCAGAATCTGAGGATCCTCCGGGGGTCTCATGGCCGACAGGTGATGTTGTTCTTTGCGAATGCGCAGCGACGGGAGCTCAAGCGCTACGTCTCGATCCCGCGTAGGTCTGCGAGTGATTTCCGGAGATGAGTGGCTGCTGACGGGCGTTAGTCAACTGCGTGGGCAGTGTTACGCCCCCGAGACGAGCCGGACGCCCGGTGGTGCTGGACCTGCGGCCAAACTTTGAGATTCTGGCGGAGATGCGGACGCTGCAAATTCAGTTTCTGGACGACGGGGGTATGTAATGTCGGAGGAATCAAACTTTCGGAGGACTCGTGCTGACTACTGGACGGCCTAGATCGCATCCGTTTCTGCCAGTTTGTTGAGGCGACAATATAGTCGCGCTGCGGCCAATGGCAGGCCGGATCGCCCGCATGTTCTCGTGTTCTCCACCCACGTGGAGTCTTGACTGGTCCGCCCGTTTGGCACCGCGGGGGCTAACCCCAACGGGTTAGTCGCCTGCCGCATCATCCTTCTATGGTGTATAAACAATCCCACCTCTCCTCCTGCTCCTCCTCCTCCTCCTCCACATTCTTCCTGCTGTCATCGTCTCCCCCCTGCGTCATGTCCCTGCGTCATGTCCAAATTCCGTACTACTCGCCTCTATAAGACGGATCGGGCCCGGGATTTCGACCATGAACAGGTCCGGAGTCTCTCTTTGTCCCCGTTGCGTCCCCGGCTAACGTCCCCCGCAGGATCGCCATGTGCGCATGCGTCAGGTCTACGAGACCATTGATCGCCAGTCCTATCAATGGGTCGTTGTCTTCGTAGCCGGGGTCGGCTTCTTCCTCGATGGTTATACCGTGGGTCATATCTTCTCCGACGAGTCTATCTCCTTCCATCGTCTGACTCCTCCAGCTCTTCGCCAGCAACATCGCCCTCCCCATGCTTTCCTTTGTCTACTGGCGCGACGAGGTCTCCTCCATGCATCTCACCTGCATCAACATCGCCACCCTCGCCGGAACCCTGCTGGGTCAGGTCCTCTTCGGGTACCTCGCCGATCGCAACGGACGCAAGAAGATGTACGGCGTCGAGCTCGTCCTCCTCATCACCTCCACCCTGGGGGTCCTCATGTCCTCCACCGGCGTCCATAACAGCATGAACATCTTCGCCTGGCTAGTCTGGTGGAAGATCATCGTCGGCATCGGCGTCGGGGCCGATTACCCGCTCTCCGCGGTCATCACGGCGGAATTTGCCCCCACCAAACACCGGGCCCGCATGATGGCTTCCGTCTTCTTCATGCAACCGCTCGGGCAGATCGCCGGCAACCTAGTCTCCCTTGTTGTCGTCGCCGTCAGCCGAAGTCACGGCCACGACGATCTCCCTCGCACCGCCGACAGCATGTGGCGATGGGTCATTGGTGTCGGCGTCGTTCCCGGCGTCATCGCGACCCTTTTCCGATTCGTGATCCCGGAGACCCCCCGCTTTCTCCTCGAGATCGACGACGACCCGGTCAAGGCCGAGTTCGACGCCACCACGCTCTTCAATGATCCCACCCCGTCCATCACCACCTCGCCCTTCCCCGACAGCGACAGTTGGAGCCACCTCCCTCTCCCGGCCATCTCTCTGGCCAGCCAATCCGTCTACGAGGGACGCTCCCCCTCGCAGACCGCCATCGTCCAGCCCGCCACCCTCAACTCCCACTGGCACCTCACCAAGCGCGACATCCTCCAGTACTTCTGGACGGAAGGCAACTGGCGCACGCTCCTCGCGACCTCCCTCGCCTGGCTGCTCCTCGACTTTGGGTTCTACGGCATCGGTCTGTCCAACCCGCAGTTCCTCGCCAAAACCTGGGGGTCCCTGCACCTCCACGGACCCGCCCCGATCTGGCAAACCGATGACGCCCCGTCCGCCGACTTTTACCAGATGTTCCTGGACTGCTCGACCCACGCCCTGGTGATCCTCAACGTCGGCAGCTTCGTCGGCGGTCTCCTCCTCATCCTTGTTATCCCCAAGCTCGACCGCGTCGGGCTCCAGAAGTATGGCTTCCTGGCGCTGGCCGCCCATTTCATCGCCCTCGGCACCATGTTCATCACGGTGCACAAAGAAGGGCCCGTTGCAGTGGTCCTGTACATTCTGGGCCAGGTCCTGTTCAACTTTGGTAGCGCTCCTTCCTGACAACGAGGATCTCGTCCTGCTAATCCTTTGATAGGCCCCAACGCAACCACCTACATGATCCCGGCCGAGATCTTCCCCACCCGGTACCGCGCGACATGCCACGGCATCAGCGCCGGGGCCGGGAAGCTCGGCTCCATCCTGGTGCAGGTATTCTCGGCGTACTACAACTTCGGCACGGGCGTGGGTGACGAGCCGACGATCCGGCACGGCTGGATCCTGATCGTCTTCAGCGCGTGCATGATCCTTGGGGCGGTGGTGACGCACTTTTGGATTCCGCCCGTGCAGCGTGGCCCGGACGGCCGGGGTCAACTCTGGGGAGGGCGCAGCGAGACGCTGGAAACGTTGGCGCTGGGCCGGATGGGGTGGAAGAGTCAATATGCTGTTCGGCTACGGGGGCGGAGTGCGAGTGGAGTGTAGTATAGAGTATATACCCGTGTATCTAATGTTTTGTTTTATGCCTTTGCAGCGAATAGAGATGATTCCAACAAAAAAAAAATGGAGAGCAAAAAAGAATGCATCATCCGTGAATCGAACACGGGCCTCATCGATGGCAACGATGAATTCTACCACTAGACCAATGATGCTGCTTATTAACCGGTTCTCGGGATGATTTATAGATACGGCTAGTCGAGTGTCTCCTATATACTTTCGTATACTTCGTCCTTCTAGAAGTATGCATATATATATATATCTTTACTTTGTAGGTCAGGGTCCTACTCCAGCCCATGCCGTGCTTCACATCAAATCTCAGATATAATAATCCATCAGATATACTCATACCCAATGCTACAATCTAGATGCACCGATTCAGCCACCAGACCCGCCCAAGCGGGGTAGTCGACTATATAAACCCCGCCAGATGCTTCATACTTCATCCTCTCTGCACCTCCTCCAATAACCTCCCACTCTCTTCGCCATGACTATCCCCTCCAAGGACCGCATTGAGCCGGGCTCTTTTAATGTCCCCGTCGGCTCATTCCCTCCCACTTGCTCGTCCACCTCCGTCGACGCTGACCAGGTCGCCTCCGCCATCCTCGACCAGCTCAATGCCGCCGCCGCCAAGCAGGACTACCACGCCCTGTCGCAGCTCTTTCTAGACGATGGCTTCTGGCGGGACCATCTGGCCATCTCGTTCGACTTCCACACCATCAAAGGCCGCCAGAACATCGCCGCCTTCCTGCAGGAACACCACCCCGCGCCGTTCCAACTCACGCTCGACCGGTCCTCGCCCCTGCGTGCACCGCACGTCGGCCCCATTGACGCCTTTGGCGACGTCACCGGCATCGAGTTCTTCGTCACCGTCACCGCACAGGTCGGCTCCGGGAAGGGCATCGTCCGGCTGGCCGAACCGCGCCCGGGCGACTGGCGCATCTTCACCGTCTTCACCTCCCTGCAGGAGCTCAAGGACGTCGCCGAGAACGTCTCCCACCGGCGTCCCCTTGGTGCCCAACATGGCGCCCAGCAGGACCGCAGAAACTGGCAGGATCGTCGTGCCGCCGACGCCAACTTTGACGGCCAGGAGCCGCCGGTGCTGATCATCGGTGCCTATTCCCCTACCCATTCCTTCCCCCCCCCCCAGCAACAACATATCTACAGAGTGCGGTAGCTAACGACACACAGGTGCCGGACAGGCGGGCCTCTCGATAGCGGCACGCCTCAAGATGCTCGGCGTTGACGCCCTCGTTGTCGACCGCGAGGCCCGCATCGGCGACAACTGGCGCTCCCGCTACCACCAGCTGGTGCTGCACGACCCGGTGTGGTTCGACCACCTGCCGTACCTGCCGTTCCCGTCGACGTGGCCGGTGTTCACGCCCAAGGACAAGCTGGCCGACTTCCTCGAGTGCTACGCGCAGCTGCTGGAGCTGAACGTGTGGACCCGCACGACGCTGCAGTCGGCCGGGTGGAGCGACGACACGGCCAGCTGGACGGTGGAGCTGCACCGCGGCGGGGACGACGGCGTGCGGGTCGTGCGGCCGCGCCACATCATCCAGGCGACGGGCCACTCCGGCCCGAAGAACATGCCCGCCATCCCCGGCATGGACCGCTTCCAGGGGACGCGGCTGTGCCACAGCGCCGACTTCCCCGGGGCGTCGGCGGACGCGCGCGGGCGCGGGCGCTCCGCGGTGGTGGTGGGCAGCTGCAACTCCGGGCACGACATTGCGCAGGACTACCACGAGCGGGGGTACGCGGTGACGATGGTGCAGCGCAGCTCGACGTGCGTGGTGTCGTCGGCGGCGATCACGGAGATCGCCCTGAAGGGCCTGTACGAGGAGGCGGGCCCGCCCGTCGACGACGCCGATCTGTTCCTGTGGAGCATCCCCGCTGAGCTGTTCAAGGCGCAGCAGGTGAAGGTGGCGGGCGTGCAGGCCGCGCACGACCACGACATCCTGGCCGGCCTGGCGCGCGCCGGCTTCGCCGTCGACCGCGGCCCCAACGACGCCGGCCTCCTGATGAAGTACCTCCAGCGCGGCGGCGGCTACTACATCGATGTGGGCGCCAGCCGGCTGATCGCCGACGGCCACATCGTCGTCAAGCACGGGGTGGAAATCAGCGAGGTCGTGCCGCACGGGCTGCGCTTCGCCGACGGGTCTGAGCTCGCCGCCGACGAGATCGTCTTTGCGACCGGGTATCAGAATATGCGCACGCAGGCGCGCGCGCTGTTCGGCGACGCTGTTGCCGACCGCGTCGGCGATGTTTGGGGCTTGGACGCCGAGGGCGAGATGCGCGTGATGTGGCGCCGCAGTGGTCACCCCGGGTTGTGGTTCATGGGCGGGAATCTGGCGCTGTGTCGGTATTATTCGCGCCTGCTGGCGCTGCAGGTCAAGGCTGCTCTGGCGAAGTGAGGCTTCAGTGAGGCTTCAGTGAAATTGCGTCGAGTACCTACTGCGTATACACACTTGAGTACGAGTCCCAGACAGAATATCATGCCAATCGTAAGCTACACGGCGTTTATCCAGCCCTCCCGGGCAGCCACATACACGCCCATCGTCAACACCCACGTGTAGATGGTCGCCTCGTCGGCCGCGAGATACTCGCGCTGCGGCCGATCCCAGGGGGGCACCTTGAGCCCCCGTTTCGTCAGCGTGGCCAGCCACGGACGCCGTAGATCTTCCGCCGCGACAATGCCCAGTACGAACCGATCGCCCTTGTCTTCGTCCGCCGACCGAGGTCGCTTGGCCCATTCCAGGATCTTGCCGCCGTCGTCGCCCGGCAGGTGAAACCGATAGCCGCGGGGGGTCGACGTGATGGCGCAGGGATCGGCGCACGAGACCAGATGCAGCATGTCCCGCGCCGCAGACGCCGACAGCGCGGGGATCGCGCCGACGACGTCGTATCGCCCGGCGGTCGCATTCGCGGCGAGATGCAGGTACGGCTCACTCTGCGCGATGTACAGGCCGCGGGCGGAGAGCTTCACGCGCGAGGCGGCGCCCCCGACGTCGACGCACTTTGCCAGCCGCGACGGTCGCAGCACCTCCAGCACGGGCACGGGGCGACCGGTTGACGGGGCGAGCTGCTGGATCTGAAGCACGAGGCGCGGGGTGAAACGCAGACATTGCGTGGTCTTGGGGGGCGGGTGGGCCAGGGGGAAGATCTGGCTAAAGGATACGATCACTAACTGTACGGGGCAGACCGCGACGACAGACATACCTGGCAGGGCTCTCGGGTTCACTGGTCATGGCATCATTGACTGAGAAGAGGACAGATTTCGTTGCTGCTCGCAGGCAGGCAGCTTAAATAGATCTCCGCATCGTATTCGTATCCGCCGTCCTGGACGAGATCGTCCCGTAAGGCTGGCTGCCTGACGCTACTGATGCTTGGCAGGCCCGTCGTATTCGTTTATCGAGAATGTCTCACTCATGGCATGGCTGCTATATAGCTGCTATTATATAGTCCACTGTGCTGGTACCTCATTTGCCTGTCTAGGCTCACCGGGTGGTGGAGGCGGAGTGCTGTGAAGCAAAGCGGACTATCGTTCTCGTGCACTGCATCTGGTATACTTCGTCGACTGGAATAGACGTGCCTACCTGTATAGCCTAATCAGCGGTAGCTTCCTCAAGCAGTCCTTCAATGTGCCTGCCAAAGTGATAGTAGCTTCATCAACTTGTGTCCACGATGCTTTCCAACCCATTCATCCCCCCCATCTTCTCTCCAACTTACTCTCGCATTCCATACTTCCAGTCAACACCCGAATCATGCCTTCCCGGGAAGACTTTCTAGGTGTTCTTAAACTCCTCGCCGTACCATGGCAGGTAGCATTTGCGTCTTTCGTTTACTTTGTTACTCCGCCTACTCCTGTTGGTAGAGCCTCCAACTGGCTTGAGGATGAGATTTTCAAGGTCATGAATCTTATGAGACCGGTTCACCCCCCCAACCCTCAGGAATGGTGGGCGATGTTTGACCAGCTATCCCTCGCCCAAAGGTGCTGGATATTTCTGCACTTTTCCATAATGCCGGAGTTCATGATTGCCCGTGCGGCTCTGCATGCAGCTTCGGAGTGCGCACAGCTCATGATGCAGTACGTAGAGTTCCTAAGGGGGATGTCGGAGGATGAACAGGCAGTGTTCTTAGGAACCGTTGTTGATGGTCTCCTCCACTTATGCAACATATGGGGATATTACCACCGCGAAGCGAAGCATCGGTTCAATCGGGTTTATAGTCTACTTGCGATCACTATGGACAGTTTCTTGACCGCTGTCGGCGATATCGGCACTCTCTGGTACGAATTCCTTATGGGGCATGACGTTGCTGGGGTGGACTTTGATCTTGGTGTTCGGACTGGTGCAGAACCCGATCCTAGACCTGGTCTTGATCATGATGGAAGAAGATCTAGTAGTGAGCTTGATGCTGGCGCTGCCAGTGGTGCTGCTGGCCCTGATCGTGGTCCCAGCCCTGGACCTGCACTGGCGCGTAACAATCTTGGAGCTCATTCCGGGAACAATGACGGGGCTGAGACTGGTGACAATCGTGCTGCTGATCCCGGCCATAGCGACCTGCTCTATCCGCTTTATCCCGAAGACATCTTATATCGGGTTGGCCCTGCTCAGGTCATGGGGCCGACTGCAAGACGTAGACGACCTACATGATCAGGAAGCAGACGCGATATGGTTAGTGAAGCCCTCGATCTGGACTGGGTACCGCTAATATAGTTCCAGGAGGTGCGATCAAGCTTCAGATCCAGGTGCATAAGTTTGGCAATGGAGCCGAACAGTCATCTTGGCCTGATCCGCCTTGCAATCACTCAGATATTGTGTAGTTCGCGACGATGCTGACAACTCTATTGGTCCTGTTACAGCTGTTCAGCCTGCAAGTCCATTCAAATCCTTATTACTCCCACCGACCTTGTTTGACTCTCTGGTCACTCGGGTCTCTTCGAAGCTTTCACTATGTTAGCTTGACGGCTTCATTTGTGTACCCATTACAATGGCTATTCTCATTACTATTCTCAATGCTAAAAGTGCCATATCTTGGATCGGCTGAACATCCCCCAATGCCCTCCTAGCCTATCCTCCCGTAGACCTCTTCTACCCTCGAGGCCGCAGCATACACCACCAGCTCTATTGCTTCACTTGACCTGGGTCTAAGTGCTTTCCTTTCCTCCAACCCCAGTCTACTATTCTGAGGTCGACCATCTTGGTTATGTATCAACTCTGACTAGTCCTTGCCTTGATACATCCTCCCGACTCGTCATACATACCCACTTGCCAATCATGCAGAGAGCCCTCATTCGGCCACGGTCATGCAGCTCCTCGGTCTTACAAAGTCCCTAACGGCTTCCTCAAGAAGTCTGCAACGAGTTTGATCTCCGTCCCGTCACGGGCTACATCGGCCCATCGCGCCTCCGACTTCCACCGGACATACCCGCGTCGCTCATACCAATCCACCGCACGCACTCGCGGCATTTCCGTGCCAAGGCTCTCCCAGAGCCCCGTACCCTCGACGCCCGCCGTCGCATCATAGAAATACCGCTTACTCATGGTCGTCACAGCGACATACTTGCACCGCGGGCTGCCATAAGGCTCCCGGCCGGCCATCGCCTCGGCCATGTCCATGGCCGCACGGCCCAGCCCCAGCGCGCGGAACTCCGGACGGATGAAGAAAGTCTGGATGGTGAGGATGGAGCGGTCGGCCTGGGCTAGTTCGGGGTCGGGAGGATCAGCGTAGGCATCGAGGGAGATATGCCCTGCGCGGATGACGCTGGCGGCTTCGTCGTCACCCGGAATGGCGATCCAGAAGAAGGACTTGAGACCTGCTTCTTGCTTTTGGCGCCAGTTGAGTAGGGCTCTGTCGGTGTAATCCCAGCCGCAGGTGCGTCGTTGGCCTTGCAGTTCGACGTATTCCCCCGGGTGGTGCAGGTTTATGGGGACGAGGGTGGGGGTGGGATTTTCTCGGGCTGCGGCCATGGTTTGATCGTGGAGATCGGACGGTCCGACGGGGTGGTGCTGATTTATACATTTCCGTCGACACTAATGGCGCGCTAGTTAAGTCAGATACGAGTTGACTCAGATTGAGGAGCGTTTTCACGTCGTCGACGACTTCCTATCCCCGTTGCATATTGTATGATGCGGAGCGGCGTGTTGTTACGTCCATAATGGGGTCTTCTGCAGAAATGCAAATAGTCCGTGTCCAGAGACGGATTATCCTACTGCAACGGGGCTGCCATGTTGTAGGGTCTAATGTCGTGTTCTTGGAGTATCTAGAGAACTGTGCAGGTAGCGAAAGACATTGAGGAAGCATCTGCGAAGGATATAGATGACTTAAGGCGTGTCTCGGTCGCCTTGCATACTTGGAGTATAAGGCCTAGGACAAACCCCGACGGCCGCTCCAAAACCCGCAGAAGCCGAGACACCAGCAAGTCCTCCGTAGCAGTTATTCTCCACCACCGATAAAGCTAAGTTGTCAAGAGAGATCAATCGGTGGATCTCTGACATCCTTCGTGGCTGACTGGATCCAATGGTGGGGAGTAATGGCGTCACTCCCTAAGCTGCCGGAAGTATAAAACCCCCTGCCTGCATCCTGCTGCAACGTGCATTCCCGGCCCAACCCCGACTTCGATTGTCTTTCACAAATCGCAGAGCCCAAAATGAGTACATGTCCGACCGGATTCCGCGTCGCCCAGACCCTGGGCTTGACCGGCGCTGCCTGGCTTTCCGGTACGCCACTCACTCACACCCTCCACGAGATAGTCCGGCTCTAACCGCCACAGGCAACATCCTCTCCTGCAGCATGCTGATGGCCCCCGCCATCCTCAAGACTATCCGCGAAGATGCGCTGCCCGCCGGACTGGGCGTGAAATCCTGGCGCCATATGTACGAGCGCGGTAAAGCACAGAATCCCCCGATCGCCGCTGCCACTGCGGCCGCGTTTCTCTACTGCGCATGGGCTGTGCGCGGGGGCACCTCTTTGGCTCCGTTGACGCCGCGCAATGCCTCGATGCTGTACTGTGTGGCCGCGGCACTGACCTTGGGCATCGTGCCGTATACGCTGGCCGCGATGATCCCCACGAACAACGCCCTGATCGCAAAGGCGCAGTCTAAGGGGGAGCTCAGTGCCCAGGAGAGTGCGGAAACGGAGCCGCTGCTGGAGAAATGGACAAAGCTGAATGTCTTGCGGGGCTTTTTGCCTTTGGTGGGAGGACTACTCGGGACGGTGGCTGCTGTGCCGTGGCCATTGGAGTTGATCTGAGAAAGATCGTGAGGGTAATATGTACAATATGTGTTTGTTTAGTATGTATGAGAATGAAAGTCCGAGACCCCAAAGCCTGAGGTCTATAAAATACTTTGCCAGGGCGTTTCGCCCCTAGAATTTTGTATGTTGGGAAGAGGTTAGGGTACTACTCTTCAACACAATATCCACGCCGTGTCTTACAGCTTCCTACCATCTCCTCCCCTGGTCCCTTGACGAGGAAAGTCTTGGGTTACAACACTAACCTTCACTAATTGACCGTTGATAAATCCGCGTCGTCTTGGCATGCATGCCAAACATGCAAGGATGTGCTTCAGACTTATCAATCTGCGGGTGCAACACTCCATTCCCCCTTTTCGCATCTCTCAGTTTAACAGATTCTCTTCAGTATGAATGTAAGTGCGTACACTGGATCAAGGTCAGCCTCCCGCTGATAAGTTGTATGCAGTATTGCACCTATGCACTTCTGCTCGCTGGCTTCATCCAGGCCATCGAGCCCCCAAGAAAGCCATACCCGCCAGCGGGAAGTGGCATACAACGGTTGACCTTTAATGAGACGGCAGTGGACGAAGTGATCTCCCCTTCGACCATCGCTCTGAAGTGGATCGCTACCGACGGCGATGGAGAATACGTCCATAAGGACAAGGACGGAAGCCTCAAGGTCGAGAGCATCGTCACCAATCAGTCGCAGACGCTTATTCCATCTGAGCGAGTTCCAAAGGATTCCTACAGTTACTGGATCAGCCCTGATCTTTCCTCTGTCCTGTGGGCCACGAACCACACCAAGCAATATCGCCATTCCTATTTCGCCAACTACTATGTTCAGGACGTGGCTTCTTTCCAGACAACTCCTCTAGTGGCTGATCAGCATGGGGATGTCCAATACGCAGCTTGGAGCACCACAGGAGACAGCATAGCTTTCGTCCGGGGCAACAACCTTTTCATCTGGGCCAACGGCACTGCGACCCCCATCACTAACGATGGCGGACCCGACATGTTCCATGGCGTCCCCGACTGGATTTACGAAGAAGAAATAGTGGGAAACCGCCATACCATGTGGTTCTCTCCAGACGCCAAGTATCTCGCTTTCCTGAGCTTCAATGAGACCGGAGTTCCGACCTACACAGTGCCATACTATATGGATAACAAGAAAATGGCTCCTCAGTATCCGCGCCAGTCAGAGATCAGATATCCCAAAGTTTCGCAAACGAATCCACAAGTGAAGCTGAACATTGTGCGCTTCAGCGACAACAATCTGCGAACCATTCCGATCCATGCGTTTGACCCTAGCGAGTTGATCATCGGCGAAGTGACATGGATTACTGACACGCACTCAACCTTGGCAGTTAAAGTGTTCAACCGCGTGCAGGACAAGCAGAAAGTCGTCGCAGTGGACGTTATCACAGGGAGTACTCGGGTCATTCAGGAACGAGACGGTACAGATGGTTGGCTGGACAATACCCTCTCCATGAGGTACATCGGTTCTCTCGGTGCATCCAGTGATTCCTATTACGTTGATCTCTCCGACCATTCAGGATGGGCGCATCTGTATCGGTTCCCGATCTCTGGTGGCGACCCAATCCCCTTGACCCAGGGGGGATGGGAGGTGTCTTCAATTGTAAACGTTGACACCAAGCGCCAGCTGATCTACTATCTCTCGACTCAGCACCACAGCACGGAACGCCATCTGTACTCTGTCTCATACAACACCTTTGAGATAACGCCTCTTGTCGACGACACCGTGCCCGCCTATTGGTCTGCGTCGTTTTCCTCAGACTCTAATTTCTACCTCCTAACGTATGAAGGGCCCGATGTACCTTACCAAGAATTGCGCTCCGTAGACCGCGAGACGCCACTCCACACCGTCACCAGCAACGCGGACGTGATTGCAAAGCTCAAGGGATACGCCCTGCCAAATATCAGTTACTTCGAACTGGCGCTCCCTAGCGGCGAGACTCTCAACGTCATGCAGCGACTTCCAGTCGGCTTCTCCCCTGCAAAGAAGTACCCCATCCTGTTCACCCCATACGGCGGTCCAGGCGCCCAGGAAGTCAGCAAGAAGTGGCAAAGCCTCGGGTTTAACGCGTACATTGCCTCCGACCCCGAACTCGAGTATGTGACCTGGACCGTCGACAATCGCGGAACAGGGTACAAGGGACGTCAATTCCGCTGCCAGGTCACCCAACAGCTCGGTCGCCTGGAAGCCGAAGACCAGGTCTTTGCCGCGCGCGAAGCCGCGAAAATCCCATGGGTGGATGCGGATCACATCGCAATCTGGGGGTGGAGCTTCGGCGGCTATCTTACGGGCAAAGTGCTCGAGACGAGCAGCGGTGCATTCTCGCTGGGGCTGCTCACGGCGCCGGTCTCCGACTGGAGGTTTTATGACTCGATGTACACTGAGCGGTACATGAAGACCCTGTCGACCAACGCGGAAGGATACAATGCGAGCGCCATTCGCAGGACGGCGGGGTTCAAGAACGTCAGCGGTGGGTTTCTCATTCAGCATGGTACCGGGGACGATAATGTACATTTTCAGAATTCCGCCGCGTTGGTGGATCTGCTGGTGGGAGAGGGAATCTCACCGGAGAGGATGGCAGTGCAGTGGTTTACTGATTCTGACCACAGCATCAGGTACAACGGGGGGCGAGTCTTCTTATACAAGCAGCTGGCCAAGCGGCTGTATGACGAGAAGCATCGGCGAAGAGAAGGACAACACCAGTGGATTAAACGAGGGTCTCTGCTCGTATAGTTCCCTCATTCTAGTACAGTAGATTTACCGTAGGGAACCAGTAATGCTGGCAATTTTCCGAGCTCAGCAAGCTACTGTGCTGGCTTGTTTCGGACACCATACAAAATACGTATCTAGCTATTGGAAACTTACGCTTCGAAAACCTCCCGTTCATATAAAGTTGCCTACATTAGAATACGTAAGTCTATGGTTAGGCAATAATTACCCACTAGTACTCTAGGCAAATAATCTAGCGAGCCCCGTTAGTTGCCTATACGAGCATCGATCTACTGTATCACGGGGGTAATACGAGATGGCTCCTGCAGAACATAAGCACACGTCGGCCACATCTCTGTGTCCCAACACCACCGTAAATCATCTCCATCGTCGTCATTATGGCTGATATCTCTACATCCGAGATCGAGGTCAGTAGCCTCTCCACTAAGTCCGTCACTTTGACGTCGTATAAAGCGACCGTCGTGCGGGAGATCCGCACAACCATCCAGGTACGTCCGCCAGCGTGGGAAGAAGCAAGTACAGAGAGCTCATAACCTCCAGCCCGGTCCAAATGAAATTACCCTCCTGGGACTGGACCCTAACATCAACACCGACTCCATCCGCGTGGAAGGTACCGGGTCTGCGACAATCACTGATATCCAGATGGCGATCGTCGCGCGCGGGGAGCAGTTCGACGACGTGTACCCACCGGACGAGGCGGCAACCAGCGATGACAACGGCAGCGATGATGAGGACGACGAAGAGTCGTCCTCCCAGGACGCAGAAAGCACCAGCCACGAAGACCGCGCGGAGCTCCATCGTCTCCGACAAGAGATCGCACGAGCCGAAGCGCGGCTCGCCAAGGCCCGCAATGACAAGGTCATGACACAGACCATGCTCGAGTTCCTCGACACGTACGGCCGCAACATGCAGCCCGAGCACACGAACGCCGAGCAAGTTGGGGAATTCCTGGCGTTGTACGCGCGCCAGCGCTCCGCCGACGCCACAGTGCACCATGCCGCCATTGCGGACGAGGCCGAGCTCGAGCAGAAGCTGGCGCGGTTGCATGCGAGACGTCTCCGGCGGGAGGAGAAGAATAAGAAGGCGCGCGAGGCGGCGCTCAAAATGGTACGGCGCAGGAAACAGCTGGTGCTACGGAAGAAAGTGCAGCAGCGTGAGCGGAACGAGCGGCGCAGGCTCGAGCACAAGAAGTTCTGGACGGTGAATATGGGGCAGGTGGTTGTTCATCTGGATGGCCATGCGGTCACTCCGGCCGGTACCCCTGTATCGGGAAGTGAAGCCGAGGACAACGAGGACGGGCTGCCCGTGGTGTTGGTGCTGAGTTATGTGCTGCCGCGGGCGATGTGGGCGTCGCGGTATGAGTTGAGTATTGTTAGCACGCCGTCGGCATCGGCGCATCTGGTCTACCGGGCTGAGTATTTTAATACCAGCGCTGAGACCTGGCAGGACACTCGCGTGACGTTGTCGACCTCCGAGGCGTCCTGGTCGAGGTTCGACGAGGACGTGCCGTCGTTGAAGCCGTGGCATATTCACTTGGATGCGTCACAGAAGAATGTGAACGACAGGTCATCATGGAACCGTATCTTGGACGGTGATAGGAAGCTGCCGGCTGCGCCCAAGCCTCTCTTTACCCCTGGTGCTCCACAGCCAGCCCTGACAGGCAGCTTGTTTGGAGCGCCAGCCCAGCAAAGCGCCGCTTCGACGAAATCCTCACTGTTTGGATCAGCGCAGAACCAAGCGCCTCCGTCCACTGGGGGTCTATTTGGGGCCTCAGCTCCACAACCAACAGGAGGTTTCGGAGCACCATCAACATCACAGGCACAACCGCCCGTTGCATTCGGCCAGGCAGCACCTCAGCCACCTTTAGCTACAGTCGGTGAAGCAGCACGGCCGCCCCCTGCCGCGCCATTAGATATACAAGAAGAGGACGAGGAGGATGCCCAAACCGTCCTGAGCCAGACTCTTGAACATCGTGACTCGATCAAGCAGGACCACGGCATGACTACAACGTACGAACTCCCGGGAGTCCGGACCATTGTGCCTTCGACCAACGGCCGGCGTCACGTTCTGGCGGAGTTGGACCTGACAGAAGTGACACTATCACACATAATCGTACCGAAGAAACGAGAGGCAGCGTTTTTGCACGCTCGCATTAAAAACACCTCCTCGATGAAGCTCCTGAAGGGCCGGCTCGGCCTGACAGTTGACGGCACTTTCCTGGGCACCTGCACGATGAACAACTGCCCTCCGGGCGACGACTTTCAGGTCTCGCTTGGCATTGACCCGTCGATTCTGGTGACATACGCGAAGCCCATGGTCCGACGGGTGACGGGGGGCTTTTTTGCCAAAGAAGATGCAGCGGTGTTCCGGCGCTCGTGTTGGGTCAAGAACACGAAGCCAATCCCCGTTGACATTGTCGTGTCTGACCAGGTACCCGTCAGTCAGGATGAGAAACTACGGGTGACTATTGTCGAGCCAAAGGATTTGGAGAACAAGGATGGTGCCGAGGCCACGATCGAACTACCGGAGCACACGGGAAGTGGTTCGGCGAGAATGATGAAGGATGGGGAAATCAAATGGACAATTCGTTTGGAGCCTGGGAAAGATGTCCGGCTGGTTTTGGAGTATGAGACGAGGGCACCGCTGGGCAGTGAAGTGGCTGCGTAGGCGAAATTCCTTGAAGGGTAGATAGACTTAGTTGGACGTGAGATATGCCGTCGCTTCTGATAGTAATGGATGTAAATTTCAAAGCATCGGTATTGTGTTCTATGTTCAATGTCTGAAGTAACGCCGTACTTCATGAAGTACAATAAATGACATCATAGCTCAGAAACCCATAAATTCCATACAAAAATTGCAAGTCAAACGCCATATAATGCCTCTTTACAGTCTATTATACCCCATCGTCACCAGTCGAAACTCCCTGGCATTCGCTGATCCCCTTTCTGCTTCTCCGTCTCCGTCTCCTTCTTGCCCCCTTCAACAGCTCCCTCTCCCCAACGCTCCCTCCAACACGCCAATTCCTCTCTCCATAGGTCATTCACACATGGGTCACAGGAGCTCCCGCAGCACTCCCCTAAGCCCGGTGGCGGAGGGGGGTCATCGTGCGCACGCTCCGCTGCGCGGAGGAGCTGTTTCAGCCGGGTCCCAGAGAGCCGTTTGGCTTTCTTTTTGATGCTAGGGACTTCGGCCGGGGCGTACAGCGGGGTGGGGGGAACGGCCGCCGAGGGGAGAGAGGAGATCGGGGCAGTTAATGAGGAGATGAGGTGGGAGGTGAAGCTGGGTTGCGGGTTTTCTTCCGTGGTGATTTCGATGGCCATAGTGGGCCGGCATGTATCAGTGGAATGGAGGTGGTCGCGACGAGGGCTTTACATGTCTACTGCTGTATATAAAACTGGACGAATTCGCCTGCGATGAAGCCGAGGAAAGACCGGGATGAATGCTTATCCCGATTTCGTGCTTAGTCAGGTCGGGATATCTAAGTTAACTACTCTGTAGTAAGATTGTGTTTGCATGTACAGTACAATGCTCCATAGGTTGCCAGCCGCTCATACGATAGATCTTAATAGAGTGCAAATATATAGATACAGCTCTTCGCTATCCCATGCTGCCATCGACCACCCTAATGTATCCTTGCGTTCACATGGTCGGAGAGCAAACTCGCCCGAGATCACATGATCCATAAACACCTAACCATGGCAAAGGAATACGGATGTCCAACCCTTCCTCCCATCCACGCTCTTCTCTCCTTCAATTCCAAGCCATGGCTTCGAACAGAATCCAGCCCAGGTTGCACAAAACTCGGTCCTCCCGCCCATCCCGCAAGGTGGCTGCACTGGCTTGATTCCGGCCGTGATCCGATCGTCGCAGGGATCGGACACAGGGGCCAGCGAACTGTTGAGTGGACCTGCATCAGGATGATCTGATTGGGCCTGCAGGGACCGGAAAACCATTGCTCTTGGCGCAGGTTGAAGGAGCTTCGTGCATTGCATGTCCGTCTGCCGAGGGAAGCTTCCTTCCAAGCTCCGGTGTAGCTGGGTACGCTGCAAATGCAGGCATCCTGCAGCGAAGGGACTACGAGTCAATTATTACGCCTATATCTGCGGCCATACCCGTCAGGTGAGGAATTAGGAAGCTAGAATTAGTGGTAGCTTTTTATGGCGTCTCAACCAGTCTGGCCTGGGGCCACGCACCATTGAAAGGCAACCGGTGACGTTCACGATCCGGATCGCCGAATTCCAGATCCACAACGGCACACCCACGGTGTCAGAAGGGGTTTTCTCTTGTTTTTTTCGCCCTTCCTGTCTGAGTCCCCCGGCACGGAATACCCAGACGGTGTGCGTGGCTGTCTGTCCGTTAGTCCGGTCCCCCTTTGCTCGTTGTTTCAGGTCAGGGACCTCGCTGTTCCCCGTAGTACTCCGTACACGGTAGGGGTTTGCCATAGACATTAGGGTTGTCTTCTTGTTTGTTTGGGGGTTTATTCTGGTGAGATGGTGGAAATAATAAATAACAGAATTTGGTCGTGCATTCCACACGTCCATCCTAATCAACTGAGGCAGGGAGCTCCTCCGCCCATTCCGGCCGGTCTGACCTAGGTGGGCTCTGCCTTCCGGGTTATCCACCCACGCTGTTGTGAACAGTTGGCGCTGTCTAGGAGCAGCCTCATGGTGTAGTTAGGCTGTCTTGATTCTACAGCCCCCTATGGCATGACGTCTAGAATCGTAGCTCATCTGTAGCTCAATGCCAGGCCATCTAGATCTGGCTCCTAGTCTGGGGTAATCATCATGTCTAGTCAAGTCATGGATAGAAGAACCGAGGAAAGGTATGAAAGCTGGTTGGGGGTTTTCAGTGGCCATTTTAAATTCTATATGTACAATATATTGGGGATGGTGTAGATGATGCCAGGAAAGAAGTAGTACATGATATATAAAAAGACCACCACAAGATTACCTCCTAATGAACCGATGAAATGACCCCGGGGAAAGCAGCACAAGCACATTGTCACCAGTTCATTGTACAGCCTAAGAGAAAAACTTGACACTTTGCATTTGCCTCATACATATACCGTCTTCACCCTGAGATCCTCCACAACGAAATTTTTCACCGCAGAAGAGCCGAGGACGAAAACGATACCGTAGTGTTTGGTTGGGTGGACATTGGGTGGAATTGCGTGGTCCACACCGTTTAGACGTACTTGCACATCATAGCAACCATCAGGTCGAACAGACCAATGGCCTCAACGAAGGCAAAGCCCAGAATGGCGTAGGAGAAAAGCTGGCCACGGAGGGCAGGGTTGCGGGAGACACCGAGGAGGAGGGCACCGAAGACGAGACCGATACCGATACCGGCACCACCGAGACCAATGGCGGCGGAACCCATACCCATGTTCTGGGAGACCTGGACCATGGCGTCGGCGATCTCAGAGGAGTACTGGCGACGGCCCTGGACGTTGGCGAAGACCTGACGAGCGTTGGCCTGGATGAGAGAGGGCTGCTGGCGCTTGACGGTCTGGAAGGGGGTCATGGGGAGAGCGGTCTTGCGCTGGGTGGTGAAGGTGCGCTTGGGGGCGGCGAAGCGAGTGGCCGGGCGAGCAACCTTGGAGGTAGCAGCCATGGTGGAGGCCAGGCGAGAGGCAAAGACACGAGAGGAGGCCATTGTGATGGTGTTTTTTTTTAGGAGATTTCTCTGTGGGAGAGGAGAGAAAGGAAGAAAGGAAGGAAAAAGGAGGAAGAAGATTTGGGGGTAGAAGTTTTTTTAAGAGAAGGGGGGGGGTCGGAGGGAAAAAAGCTGGAGAAAGTGGCCAGCAGAGCAATAGTGGACATAAATACTCTCCCGCTAAAATTTCGACCTATTTTTTCCCACACACAGCCGGGGGGGTTGGTTCCCCTAGTTTCTTCCACCGCGTCAAGCCCTACAATGGGTGTAGGTGCGTGTGTGGTGGACGAGTGAGTGTGTATATCCCTATGCTTCCACGCACAACCCTGTGACTTATCGGGTTCATTCGGGAGGGGGCCAAGGGAGGATTCTTCTGGTCCAGCCAATGACACTCGCTTGAGCGAGGCCGCGCAGGTCCGCGGATGGAGCTGGAGAGAGCTGGTTTGACGACATGGCGTCCACAGTTGGGATGAGCTCCATCGGCCCAGTGGAGGGAGTGGACTGTCCCAGGAGAGTGCGTGGTGACAATTTTTTACGCTGCTACAGAGCAATTGATGCTGTCACGGTCTAAGGGAGTGTACTCCGTGCCAGCAATCCCCAGCAGGAGGCATATATCCTTTCAATGCCCTCCGTAGAAGGGCTTCTACAGAAGAGAAAAATCAGCCGAATTTCCCGCAGGTGGATCAGCATTCATACACTGGGTCCAGCAGAGTGGATAGACCCACTTAGCGTAACCTAGGGCTTTCCTGCTACCCAATCGACTGCAGGATTGACGTGCTAATTTCTGGCTTTCTTCTCGGACTTCATCCAAACCGGGCCGAATCGGGCATGCGGCTCCACCAGCACCGGCGTTTCCCTTTTTTTTTCTTCTGGCTCGGCTGGAGGCATTGGGACGCTTCGTCTCCTGCGTTTCCCTCGGGATGGCTTCTAATCCACTCAACTATTCCTTTTAGTCCCGTATTGAGCTCACCGATCTCTCCTATTTGGTCTTCGGCCGTTTTGGGTCAATCCGTGGCCTTTCCCACCCTCCTACGAAATCCGTCCTTCGTTCGGTTCAAGCCTAGAACTGCAGCACTGGAATGCTGCTGCGGCGGCCACCTCGACGAATTCTCCCCGAGTCATTTGGCATCCCTTCCGAGGGTGGTTGTCCAGGTTTTATATCCTTTGGACACATCAGAGACCCGGTGTCTCATGGAAGATCCCGCGGCCATCGACGAAAACGATCCTTGGCGGATGACCGAAAATTTTTTCTAGCGCAACACCAGAATATTAATTCTGAGAACACGTACTCCGTAGGACATCAGTACTTCTCCCCAATATTACCATGGATAAAACCTGTAGGAACGCATATTTTTGCGGTGTGGTTGGCATAGGTGTCCCCCTTTCTCATCTGCAGGAACCAGCTATCCCAGCAACAATCCCTAGATTCCTACTATGCATGTTCTCTCACCCCTGCCGGAAATCAAATTTCCTTATAGTAATAATAATAAAAATAAAAATAAAAATAACCCCTTACGTAACCAGTCATCATCCGGAATCCTCCTACATCCCCGACAACTCCCTATCGTCGCTGTTGGGACGAACGGACAAGGGTGCAGCAGATCCAGATCAAACCTGCAGCAACATCCCGGCATACTTAACCTAACTGATTCTAGCTGCGGCTGCAAACGTTTTCAGGAGCAACGGGTTTCGCCGAGTCTTCCCGAGTCTCTTCCGTCGCGGATTCCCCCGTTGCTTGCTTTTGTTTGTTTGTTGGATCTGTTCAATTGATCTATCAACAGAGCGGTGCATCCACATACGCTGGAGAGTAACTTGCTAGTGTCCTGGATTATTTCCTATCACTTATGGTGTACAGTGTAATATGATTCAAATTGAACACAAGGAGCCATGTCCATCTTCATCTCACCGAAAAAGGAAACATTACCGCTTACAGTTAGGGTAGTGCCGTCCCTCGGCAATCGTCTGCATCCTTCGCGCCTTCATGGCCAAGTAGGCAACTTCATGTGCTGTTTCTAAGTTGAAGGCCCCGTTGGAAATAAGTCTCCTCGCCGTGGCACTACAAACCTGTCGGATCTCGCAAGATGGACGTTTGTCAACATAGTTGCTGCAGGGGGCTGGAATGTGGTATGCGGGTGCGGATGCAGAGATATATTGCGCGTAGCTTTGGCTTTCGGCGCCCATACTGCGCACATTTTTAGGCTGAATGCGCAATTGAGTTTGGGCGCTCGGCCAAATCTAACCTCACCCAAAGTATATACATCGTTCAGCGCGGAGTATATGAACCCATGTCCATATACGGTGTAGATAACCCTACCGTTTTACGTGCTGTCGTAACCTTCTTCTCTCCATTCTGGAGCCGGAATGCTGGCTTCCAGACGTTGGAGACACCCCGTACCCCACACATTCCCGTCTTTGATGACCCATTCTGGTTCTCCATCCAGGGCTCCAGGTATTCTCCAGTCTGTCCCGCGGGCCAATGGAAACGGGAGGGAAAGCATTCAAAAGGAAATAACCTAGTGGAAATGCTGGAAGAGTACGTATGCGTAGAGACAGTACGAAAGGCCTGCCTGGCTTTGCTCAATTGACTGGATTCAGTGACGGAGAGCATGGCAGTTTCGTTCCCATGCCGTTCCTCCCTGCAATGTGCTCGGCCATTCACCCAACAGTGATTTGCCTTGAAGGCCGTGGTTAAATCATACAGATTTTGCGTATGTCGGACCGCCGACCGGATAGTAAGTCGATATATTATCCACTTCTGAGGCCCGCCGGTTACGTGTTTTTAGTTGACATACACAACAAGCTCATGTACTCAGGCCTGACAATCAGTCGAATTTCGCAAATCTGGCCGCTAGAGGTTCAGCTTCTAGGATCAAATCTTAATTAACTTCTCCAGGCCGACAATAAACTATATAGACTACTTCTCTAACGGCCCTACATTCCAATAACAACTGTTCAGGCTTTAAAGCTAGCTATATTCACAGAGCATAGTGTTAGTAATAATTAATACATCGCGCGTTCATAGACACTTTTGTTTAAATGGAACTGGGTTTAGGGCTAGTACAGGTCACCAGTCAGCGAATTAAGCATCAGTAAGATTTCGGCCCGTGGTTGCCTCTACCTCCACACCATATAGGGTCATACGAGATGCACATACTATATTTCTAATAAGAATAATGCATTGTGACGTAGATAATGCATGCCTCTAGACAATATCTAAAAAATGCGAAAATATGGTGCGATACCTAGAACATGCCCATCTCAAATATCGTGTGATTTCGTCATATGTCCCCGAAATGTTTAGTTATATCGTCCAGCTTAATAGGCGACTATCCTAGGCTTGATATAGACCCTCACATAAAGAGAATAATAAGACGCGTTAGGAGGGTTGTTCCTTCTAACTCGGGGTGTCCGGGGGTAAATTCCAACTGCTGTAGGCAGAGTGGTCAAACCCGTACACGGGCACGTAGTGGTGGGTGTCGAAACCACAGCGAGCTGGTCCCCTACACTGTGACCAACGGACTCGGGCTCTAGGGTAGACATACTTTGCAGCTACCGGCGGACAAAGTCATCGTGCATTGTGAGCTGGCTGGACATCGATGTCTCTGGGGATTGGCGGTGGATGGAATGCGCCCATCTCCAATGCACGTTACTGTCTATTAGCACGCTATTACCTGTAGGAGTTAGTGGCAGTTGACGTACTATTTCCGGGACTACTTTCTGCAATCGGTGAGGGAATAGGGCTCACTTCACTTGCTGGCCGATCTCTGTGGCAGACTCTGCGCCCCCAAAGACAATGGCAGCCGTAGCCACATTGTGTATGAATGCCCCCCTATTTACAACCTCTTTCGCGTTTCGATAGTGCTTTAGATCGCCCTACTAGTAAAACCGGTATTAGCAACTCCCCGGGCGAATCCCTAGAATACAACGACGAAACCACCTACCCCCCTGGGCCTTCGTCAGTCTGCAGCGTTACATGGGTCAGGTCGATTGTTGAAGGCACGTCACGCGCCTTCGTGATCAGACCGTTGGATACCGTGATATTGACAACGACGCATTCTAATTGAAGCCTTCCGGAGTCTATTTGTCGACGAAAGCTCCAGTCAAGCACCGGCCCAGGCAGAGAGAGCGTAGCACTAAGGTGTGGGTGCAGGCCAAGTTGAGGGATGAGTTTGAATTCTCATTGCAGTACTTTCTATATTTGAAATGGAATAGAAGAGTCTGACGGGTCCAAATAATATTTTAGTCGACGGCTTTATTTGAGATGGGCTCGTTTCGGACGTTGATGTGAGCCGGGAGACCGTTTCGGACGACAGGGATTGCCATGAACCATAGAGGGCATATGCGCCCACCAGCAAGAGCTTCTGTTCGTCCATTCAGCATAGACTGTGTCGTGAGGAGCAGTTGTAGGGCGGTGTCGCATACACCTGTCCCCAGTTTTGTAGAGGAGAGGCTGCGTCGACGGTAATCTTGAGAAGCTAGATCAACCATTTTCCTTCATTCCAAGTTGCTTTTTCCAGCTAGTGGTAGAGAATCTCCCACCTCAGAAGGGATACTGTTCGGCCGAGTCGTATCGTACTCGGGAATACATCTTTGAACTCCCATTTGTCCCCCAATCAGGTGATATCATGAGAAGGCGGAGTTGAGCGCCGATCTGATCATGGACCTCATCGGTTTTCGAATTCGGAAGAAATACCTACTTCTGATCAAGAGAGCCTCCGCTCAAACAAACTCGTCATGCAACCTCCATCCAATGTTTATTATTCCCGTCCCTATTCCTTTTTTTGGCCCGGCGTGTTCATCTTCGTTGGCGCCTTCTCTTGTGCTGGTCTAACGGACACTGTCAGCCGAAGCGCCAGCATTTTCCTCTGGACCGCCTACATCCTCGCAGTCCTGGTTATCATGGCCATCGACCCTTTATGTGTTTTCGAGAAACAAGAGATAGACGAAAACGGGCGCTCGGTCCCTGTTCGCCGCCCACTGGTCGGATTTCGCTCTTGTGAGCAGGTGATTCCTTTGGAAGTCCTGGAGCGGAGACTATATCGAACAGAGGATGGCGAGGACCAGCCCCGGCTTCAGGATGGGTATAGATATGGGTTGGCATATGTGCGCATCTAGAGACTGGTAAACGCTGTCTTCCCGCTTGCTGCGACGACAGCTCTGGGACATTGAGCGCTCAGCCCCTACTCCAGGTCAGTGCTCTCCTGCCCATGTATCATTAAATACTGGTTCTTAATCATTATGCTAGCAAATTGTACGGAATTTTTTGACATATTCATGGTACTAACTTATTTTCCTAGAAATATAGAGAGGCTATGTAGTCGTGGCCGGGTGGTTAAGGTGTCTCTGAAACATTATAGACCAATTTCTCACCACTGACCTTTCCATCTTTCATCAACTGCAATCCCTCCAGGACACCCTGCAGACCCTGAGAGCCTACATTGGGCTTATGAGGCTTGATATTTCCTTCCGCCAACAGCTGCTCCGACAAGGCGCTGAACTTCTCTGCAAACTCTCTATCCTCAGGCTTCGCGGGAAATACGGTGTCATGAATTTTGAATTCTTCACCCACAGCGGTATACCCGAGCGTCCAGCGGGAATTCACATTTTCCCGTTCAATGCCGATATTCAACAAAGCAGTGTAGTGGCCACCCTGCGTCGAGATGGCATTATCACAGTATTTGGCCGTGGGCTCAAGCGAAATAGTGTCCAGTACCAGTCTCAGATGGTCCTTGGTATATTCACGGATGGCGCTTGCGGAGTCAGGGTCCCGATAATCAAAGACAGCATCCGCTCCAAGTTGCTTGACCATGTCGAAATTATGCGGGGAGCACGTCGCCAACACTTGATATCCCGATAATTTAGCGTACTGGATAGCCAATGCTCCCGTGGCTGTCGACCCGCCGTAGATCAGAATCGGCTCCGGCTGGGAGAGGGGACCTGTTGGGGGAGCCAGTTTCAAGCTCTGATAAAGAGCCTGGCCGACAGTGACAATTCCTACACCCAAAGTGGCGGCCTCTTGAAAGCTCATCGAGTCGGGGATATGCATCTGGAGGTCACCCTTGACCACGATGTATTCGGCAAACGTGCCGTCTTCGGGCTGCACGCCGTTGGAGCCGTGAGCAAAACCGCAAACACGGTCTCCCTTACGGAATGGTTTCGTGACATTCTTCCCAACTTCCTCAACAATACCAGCGTAATCACAACCGACGAGAACGCCAGGAGAAGCAAGAAATTCGATATGTTTCCAGTCCGTCGGGTTGAGAGCCACACTCACCGTCTTGACGAGAATGTAGTCATCGCGGAGAGAGGGGATGGGACGCTCCGTGATGGACGCCTGCTGGGGAGCGGTGATGACGACTGCTTTCATGATGGGGTAGTTTGTTGGCTCTGTCTGATCCTGATCGGTACCCCGTCCTGATTGCAGGGTTATATAGTTACATATAGTTCCTCCTGCTCAAAATGTCTCCGGATTACAAATCCAGCAGCGGAGATGAGTCAGCCGCCCCACGGCAATCTATTCTATGAGGGAACGGACGCCGTCTACTAGACTAAACTACTACAACCTTTTCGCCGTGCTCCTGCCAGAGCCCTACTCGGTAGGTTTGTTCTACCGCATCCCGTTCGGGTCTATCTTCCTTTCGGAGACATGCTGACAGCATCACAGCCCTTGGTCAGCCCCTCTTCCTCCTTGGACAAGGCATTGGGCTGCAAACCATCGATCTCACCGCCTCATCGTGGTTGATCGTGATAGATCGTTGAAGATGCTGGGCACATCGGACCAATAATAGCCCGGCTCACAGCATATCCACTCAATCACCATCATTGCCATAAGCCTTGCTTACAAAACAGCCCGGCGGAGTTGCTCTTCGGTCATTCTATACAGAAATCGGACCGATTACTTGCACTTTTCCGCTTCATTCCCCCATATAATGACTCCCTCTCCGCGAGAGCGGGTCGCCAGGGCCTGTGAACACTGTCGTTCGCGGAAGATCAAATGTAACGGCGAGCATCCATGTAATGGTTGCTCGCGACACCCGGAGCGATGCGTGTACCGCACGGGGCTCATCCGCCAGAGGAGGAGTCGGCAGATTAAGGAGCCGCGCAAACCTCCGGCAAGCTTGCTGCCTGCCACCAAGTCGCCGGGGACCCCCAGTGGTGACCTACCGCATGTCATCCCCATGGATGACCCGGCACACTATAAACGACAACATGAGTTAAGAGCTGGCATTGGAGTGGCGAACCCGAAGACAGGGAACTTTCAGTTCTATGGTATTCTCATTGCCCTAATGTATCTCTGGTGCCCCCAAGGATTGACATTTCGTAGGGCCGTCATCCGGCTTTTGCTTTCTGCAGCGTGTTTATCAAAGAATCATGCAATCAGCATCCAATGAATCGCTCCTCAATCGTCGGAGCTGCTCCATTCCTGACGCCCTACAGAAATGGGGCATGGAGCGATTTATGTTTGCCGCCGATACGGGGGCCGGCGATCCACGTCGTGGCCCATGGCCAACTGAGGCATTTCTCCCTCGCGCCTTAGGAGACCACTTCATCGATGCGTATTTCAAAATCATGCACCCGCAGATGCCGGTTCTCGTCCACTCCGAGATCCTCGAATCGTGGGACCAAATGTGGGAGACGCCCGTGCGCGGAAGGGCGCTAAAAAACCAGGAGATCCTGTTCATGGTTCTTGCCATTGGCTCACGAGTAGTCAACCTGAAGGGTAAGGAGCCCGAGGCTCGAGTCGAAGGATGGGCGGAGTACTTCTCAAGTCGTGCTTCAGAAGGACCGATATTTCTCCAAGAACCAAGTGTGAAGGGCATGCATCTACTGCTACTCAAAGTACGTCGTTCTCGATCTCCCTCTCTTCTTCCCTAACCAGGCCAGACCATGTACTCCCTACAACTAATGCGACAAAATGACGCCTACCTCTACCTCGGACACGCCTCCCGAACCGCGATGGTGCTGGGTCTGCACCGATCACAGGTCACCAACGGCCGAGAGCCACACATGCACCGACTGCGGCTAACTTTCTGGATCATGTTCGTCTTTGAACGGATATCGTCAGTATACATGGGGCGACCATCTGCGCTGTCCGAGAACCAAATCGACACCGCCTACCCCGAAGACCTGCCCTATCTCAGCAACGACCGCTACCACTCGCCATCCGTAGAATGCGCCTGGGTGCGCGCCATGGCGGAAATTGCCAAGCTCGCCGACCGGGTGTCCATCGACATCTACTCCCCAGCCAGCATCAAGAGCGTCGCCGACATGGCCAAGGTGCACCAGACAAGCATTGAATGCGACGCCGCCCTGCAGACCATCACGCGGACGCTGCCCCCGTACCTGCACTTCTTCGACGAGTCCGTGCCCATCGGCGACGACTGGCAGGAAATCCAGCGTATCAGCCTCGGCTTCAGCTACTACGTCGTGCGCATGCTGCTCTACCGCCCGGCGCTGGTCCTCACCACGTTCTTCAACTCGACCGCGGAAGCCCAGCAGACCGCCGAGAGCTGCGTCGACCTGCGCGCGTGCATCGATGCGTCGACGTCCGCCGCGCGCAACCTTGTCAATCTCGCGTACGATGTGTATTTCCGTCGCTTCCCGGATATTCGCTACGACGGCGCTCTCGCCTCGTTCATCGTCTCCGCGTGCATCACTTTGCTGTACGACGTCCTGAACCTAGGTACCGACCCTGACCGAGCCCGGGGGACGTTTGCCGTCGTCGAACGCGGCATCCGCTGCTTGGATGAGATCGAGCATGCCGGGTATACGACCGGCAAGGCGATGAGCGTCGACCTGATGAAGGTGGCGAAGCAGGCGGTGTCGGCGGCGGATCCCGTCGTGGACACGAATCAAGCTTTGGTTGATTCGTTCCCGTGGTTGGAGTATGTTTTCCCGATATCTTCTCGACCATCTCTAGGCTAACCGATGCATCTGTAGTTGGACCAGCGGCACGACGGTGGAGAGCACCACCACCTCTGTTCCGACGCCGTACACGTTTCCGCAGGATGCTTCCCTGGCGGGAATCGGCACGCTGGCAGGTGACACTGCCATGCTGACGGACTCCGAGGTGAATTATCTCTGGATGGGGAATGGGTTTGATCCGAGTACGATTCCGGGGTGTCTATACTAAGTACATACATATATCATATCCACATAGTCTTAATCCATACACATTTATACATCGCCCTATGCATTTATACACCAAACTATATCGTACAATCTAATCACTACGCCTGTTTATCCCCGTACAGATCTACGTATTTCTGTCTCCAGCCCTGATCCAACCCCAGAACTTTCCCAGTGACAATCCCCTTGACAGTGAACAACGTCACCCAGATTGTTAGGGCAATTAGCAGGAGCAGCAGCGCGGTCGACCAAACATGGAACGCCGGGGAATCCATCAACTTCCCCAGTTCCACCGCCGAATTAGTATACACTCCCTACCGCACATTAGCAAGGGGACCCACCAACCCAGACAACCCACCAAGCGATGGCAGACTCACCCACGGAAAGATCAACGACCAGGTCGCCAACGTGAAGCGAGTCGCGCGCAACCCACCCGGCTGCACCGCCAGGGTGTGCAGAATACTCACGATGGCAAAGCACCACCAGAAGGTGGCAAAGCCCCAAGACAACAGGCCGGAGAATTGGCTGATGTAGCCGATGGGGTCGGTGGCGCGGGCCGTGAGCAGGTCGCCGCGGTCGTAGGCGGCGAAGGCGCCCTGCAGCACGGCCTGCCCCAGAGCCTGCAGAGCAAAGCCGCCCTGGCCGAACGGCCCACAGAGGATCATGTCCTGGTAGACCTTTTCCGGTGTGGGGTGGAAGTGGGAGAAGTGGTCGAGGAGTACGACGGCGGAGAAGGCGATGGCGAGGGCAAAGCCGGCGCCGATTTCTAGGTACGCCACCAGGATGGCGGGCACCTGGAGGCGGACGCTGATGTTGGCCGAGACGCAGACGACTCCGGCGCCTGCGGCGGAGGTGAGCGCGGCGATGACGGGGAGGAGGATGGCCGGGGGGATGCGCTCGAGCCCGATGGGCTGCAGCTTGAGTTGCACGTAGGGGATGGCGATGAGGGCGGTTACGGATAGGCCGGTGGTGATCCACCAGAGGATGTAAACAGCGAGCCCGGAGGAGGTGCCGTACTGCAGACTGGCCATTTGAATGATGGAGGTGAAGGTGATGGGGATGCTGGCGAGACAGGAGGTCTCGAGGATGTTGTCGCGCAGCTCACGGGCCATGTGGTGGCGGTAGAGACATATTCGGAGGCTGTAGATGGCGAGGAAGATGCCAAGCACGGCAATTGTGTAAATCCAGACAATCTTCGCTAATATTGGGAGCGCGCCGAACTGGTAGTGCAGCTGGTGCAGGAGCACGGCGATGATGCCGGTGCCTTGTGGGATGAGGAACCATTGCGGAGTAAAGTGCCAGACTGCGCGGGAGAAGGGATGGGCAGGCGGGGGATCATCTTGTATGGGCATCGTGGGGAGTAATGGGAGGAGGTATCGAGGAGGCGTTATGGCGTGCAGCTCCTATACAAATTGTTCCGGAGCATGAGGTTATCCGCGATTAGGGTTTTGGCGATATGTTGACGTCATGCATCGCGCTGGTCTACGAGGCATATAAACAGCCAATGATCAAATGCCGCATGAGGGGAAGGAAAACGTTGAAGTAAATAGAATAAATGGAATTTTACCCCTATTCTACCTACTTTCGCTACTTCTAATCTGTGCATACTTACTTGTTCTGGTCGAGGAGAAAACCCTCCCCTGTAGTGAGCGAAAAGAACAACCATCATAACCGCGTCCCCTTCCGTCGACTTTATGCGAGTTCCATTATCCAGTGAGCTGTGATCCGTATATCGCGTGCGCTGAAACCTTGGTAAAAATGGATGGTTCCCTGGCCCTATTTCATCGCGGACCAAGGAAAGCAATCGTTAAGGATGCTCACAGATCTGCTCATGGGCATATGGCTGCTGTTTCTTCGCTCGCGAGCGGAAGTACACTCGCTTGGCAAATTTCCAGGCCTCGACGCCCGCGAAGAAGAGAACAGCCTCGACGAAGACGATGCCCCATTCCCAGCTGATGGCGGTGTGCTTGAACACGTCGTGGTTGATCACAGGGATATAGATGATAGGGAACGTGGTGATCCAGCCAGCCATGATCGACCAGAACAGGAACTTGTTCCGCCACACGTCATACATCCACTGGGTGAAGTACTTCTTGGACTTGGGCTGCATACGGAAGAACGACCGCCGCATGTTCACCATCTCCCACGCGAGGAACAAAGCAAACCACGTCAAACAGACAAAGGTGGTGGATCGGGCTTTGAAAACCAATTCGCACTCCTCCCAGTATCTGGCGTTGCAGTCACGGCCCAGGTTTCCGTCGCCAAATACCCACATCCGCAGGGAGAACGCCGCCAGACACAGCGCCGCTGTCCAGAGGCCATAGACGAGAATGTCAACAATGACCTCCCAGGTGAAGATGCCAGCTTTGCTTTGGGGAGGTCGGTCCATGATATCGGGAGCGGCCACCTCCATACCGAGACCCATGTCGGGCATGCCGGAGGTGATCATGATAATCCAGATAATCTCCACTGGTGACAGGGGAAAAACAGATTGCCCATTCTTGTCCTGGAACGCCAGGCCGATAAGCAAGGTACACGCCTGCGCAATATTTTCCGACAAGAGATGAAGTACGAACTTCTGAATGTTATCGAAGATACGACGGCCTTCTTCGACAGCATTGAGGATCGACGCAAAATTATCATCGGTCAGAATGATATCAGATGCGTCCTTGGCAACATCTGATCCCGCCTGTCCCATGGCAATGCCGACATCTGCATGTTTGAGAGAAGGAGAATCATTGACTCCATCACCAGTCATAGCAGCAAAGCGCCCCCGCCGGTGAAGGGCATCAATCATACGCACTTTTGTCTGGGGAGCACAGCGTGCAACGACCAGAGGCAAGGTGGGAAGAGCATCGATTTCGTCGTCCGTTAGTTTATCAAATTGACCTGCAGTCATGACCATGGCATCAGAGACATCCGCCGCCACCGTGCTGAGATCTGCAGGAATGATTCCGACTTGCTGTGCAATTGCTTTGGCAGTTCCCGGGTGGTCTCCGGTCACCATGTGCACAACAATGCCCGCTTGGTAACATGCCTGAATAGCGCCGGCAGTCTCAGGGCGGGGAGGATCATACAGACCGATCAGACCCAAAAAGCAGAGATCCTTCTCGACTTCCTCACGGTTGATGTCAGAGCCTTCAAGGAGTCGAGACTCTTCCTTGTAGGGTCGATGAGCCAACGCTAAGACCCGGAGTCCCAGCTTGGCAAGCTCCTCCATGTTCTCGAAAATCTGCCTGCGATGATCCTCAGTCATTGCCACAGGGGTGGACGAATCCTGGTCCCAGATAACAGACGTGCATGCATCGACGATCCGTTCGACAGCACCCTTGGTGAAGACCATGGTATGTTCCTCCTTCTCGACAAACTTGCTAAAGATAACAGACATCTTTTTGATGGTCGAGTCGAAGGGGAATTCCGCTTTTTGATGCCAAACCGCACCTTCGCCTTTGGTCCATCGGTCGCGGTTCCAATTGAAACGAGAGGCAAACACCTCAATGGCAATCTCAGTGGGCTCGCCACGAGCACACCATTCGTCTTCCTCTGATTTGTACACATGCGACAGGTTAGCCATGGAAGCCACATCGAGAAAGTCTTCCAACTGGCGATTTCCAACCACGAGTTCCTCTACATTGTTTGCCGCAGGGCCTTCTTTCTCCTCACTAAACTGCAGGGGAGATACCGGTGTGAATGTTACGTCACCGACCGTGGGGTTGAAAGGCTCGTTGGAAGTGCCCACAGAGTAGATGCCCTTGGAAGGGATCCAGGCTTTTTTGACAACCATCTTGCCTTGCGTCAGGGTCCCGGTCTTGTCGGAGCAAATGTCGGTGACTGCACCAAGGGCCTCGAGGGAGTCCAACTTGCGAACAATGACATTGCGCTCCACCATGCGTTTCGTGCCGACTGCCATGGTGATAGTAAGGACCACTACGAGACAGGCAGGAATCATGCTCAGACCAGTTCCGACAGCGTACAAGATCACCTCCGATTTATTGCTGAAAAGGTTTGCAGCCATGACGATGATGGCGAAAAGCACAGCGACACCGAATAGCAAGAGGGCAAGTTTGGAGAGCTTTCGCTGCAACGGGGTACCAACGTTCACCCCTAGAAAACGTCCGACGGCGTCGGTTCCGGTAAGGGTCCACGCCTGGACATACCACCGTTTCTTGGTCTCACCGTTGGGACCACGCTTGACGGGGCGTCTCTTACTATTACTTGCGCGCAATGCGGCGGCAATGGACCCGATCTCAGTGGACATGCCAGTGGCAACGACGACACCGCGGGCGCGACCGCGGGTCACTGTGCTCGAGCTGTAGGCGATGTTGAGACGGTCCCCAGGGCCGGTATCTTCCTTGAAGGTGGCGTCATGTTCCTTCTGTACAGGAAGCGATTCACCGGTTAGAAGGGCTTCATCGGTGTCGAAGTTGACCGCCTCGACCAGTCTGGGCAAAATTAGATCTGTTTAACCACTGCATGCCAGATGATGGACTCACCTCAGATCCGCAGGAACGGTATCGCCTGTCTTCAATTCGACCATATCGCCGGGGACAATATCGGTGGAGGGAACGGAGTATGTCTGGCCACCTCTGGAGACTATACCGGTTGGGGAGCTCAGCGAACGGAGCGAGTCCATAGTCTTCTCCGCATTGTATTCCTGGAAGAAACCGACGACGATATTGAGGAGGATGACGAAGCCAATGACGCCGCCCTCGATCCACGATTCAATACCGAAACTGACCGCCATGGCCAGGATCAGCACCTAGAACGACGAATTGGATCAGATTCTGGGAGTTCTCATATAACGTGGGAAATCAAGACAAAAGATAGTGGGTCCCTTAACTAGCATCATTGCGTTGGCCACCTGACGGACGAGGATCTTGACGACGGAGACTCCCTCGCCCTCGTCCAGCTTGTTGGGGCCATACTGCTGCAGACGACGACGGGCCTCGTCTTCGGTGAGACCCTCATCCAGATGGGTGTCAAGTTGCTTGATCACGACTTCATACGGAAGAGTGTGAGCGGGCTCCTGTAGAGGAGCGGCTCCCGAGCCTGGGATGGCCGACTCGGTAATGCGTTTGTCGTCTGGCATCGGAATGACAAGTTACACTTCAATCGACAACGGATTGACACGATGAGAGTACGGAAGAAATAGCCGGAGAGAGGAATGGGCGAGGAGGGGTTTTAAAGGACTTCTCGGAATCCCGAATGCCCAAGAAGAGTTTGAACATGTTAGTTCCTTGGCAGGAAGATACTGATTGAGCAATTGTAGGGAACGAATATGCCCCGTGGGTGGTGGGCAGAGACAGTCTTCTGGGCATCTCCGCCTGGAGAACCAATGGTGGTGGTGGAAATCCGTCAATCGCCAAGAGAGGCCTTGGCCGCCAAGTACATATCTTCTCCACCCTTGCCAGGTGGCTCTCAATCTTGCTTCCGGCTGCGTGGTCGATATCGTGTCCGGCGGAGTTGGTAGCAAATGAGATGTCTGGGCATGACTGATCCTGGTAGGCGGGGAACCACGGACTCGTGCTCTCCTACCAGAATTGCTCCATGCGGGCGGATTGGCAATCAAGCCGCTGAAGTCTGCATTGGGATCTTTTGGTGGAAGATCCTCTAGTTGAGAATACCGTATTCTTCCTTTTTGTGCCTTCTCTTGTGTCTCGTCCCATGGAGGATGCAACCGAATTTGGGCAAGGTGGGCGACAGGAGCGTCTTCAGACCTCGTAGGTCATCTTGATGCCCGGAATCTGTGCCCCCAGTCAGGGATGTACGCCGTAGCCAGCGTTGATCATATTTCCATGGAGCTAGAGAGCTGGAGAGCTTGTCTATTTCTTGTTGTCTCCTATGTACGCAGTAGTGTTGCATCGTGTGTTGATTAGTATGCTCAATCCTCGGCCCGTTCAGATCCTTGTGACATCTGATGTCATCCGGGAGGAATGTTGTCTGCCTGGGCCATCACAGTGACAGAACGCATTCCGGTCAGAGTCGACATAGATAGAACAGAGCACATCAAAAGACGATTGGGATCACCCCCAGCTAGATACGTCCGTGGGGTGGTGGTTGTTTCAAATTGAAAGAGTATCAGAGGGTAAGAATTTCCCACCCCCTAAAGGCGGTGAGTCCGAAGGCTCTTCCGCCCTGCTATGTTTCTCCCCGCAACTGATTGAACTACGTCAGTTTCCTCCCAGTTTCACCTCCCATCCCGTCAAAATGAAGCTTCTGTACATCGGAGTATGTCGTTCTCATCCTGATGCCCCGTCTAACAGACACGGAATTAATTTTCCCCAAATAGATTCTCCAAAATGCCCAGCAGCCCGCTGTGGAGCTCTGCGCGGAGCGTGAGCTTAGCAGCTACTCGCGCTTCACCAGAGGCAGTATCAGCGAGTTCATGACCATGTTCAGCAAGACTGTGGCGGAACGCACAAAGCAGGGCCAGAGACAGGATATCCAGGAGCAAGGTACGACAGTCGTATCCCACTCCGACTGCGAACCCACCCCCTGAACGTCAGCTAACGACAAATGCCCCCTAAAGACTTCACCTTCCACGTGTATGCGCGAACCCAGGGCGTGGCCGGGGTGATCATCAGCGACAACGAATATCCGTCGCTGGCGGCACACCAGATCCTCTCAAAGACCCTCGACGAGTTCCTCGCTCAACACCCCAACGCCGGCACCTCGACCGAGCCTGTCTCCTTCCCCTCGCTCAAGACGTACATCAGCGCCTACCAGGACCCGCACCAGGTGGACAGCATTCTGAAGATCCAGAAGGAACTGGACGAAACCAAGATCGTGCTCCATAAGACTATCGAGAGTGTATGTATACCCCGTGTAGGAAGGTGGATCCCCTGCTGACTTGTTCGACCCGGCCAGGTGTTGGAACGCGGGGAGAAAATCGATGATCTGGTGACGAAGAGTGAGGGACTCAGCTCGCAGAGTAAGATGTTCTACACGAGCGCCAAGAAGCAGAACAGCTGCTCTGCCTGCGTGGTGATGTAGACGAGGATGGATCTATATCCGAACGCTATGACTGTGATTTATTCGGAGCGTTTGACTGGTTTTGCTTTCCTGTTTCCGTACTGGGTTATAGCCGTCCTTCATTTTAGTGCCACTGATGATTGTTTTGCCTCGATAAAGCTTTGTTTGAGACGGGAAGTATACTGGGGATGGTGCCGCTTTTGGCCTGTGGGGTTTCCTGGGTCAACTCGTTCGCTTTAGACTTAATATAAGGCTGTTTGTCTTTGGATGTTGGCAGCATGACGACGACAACTCATGCGATATGAGGGAATTATCTAGGTAGATATTAGTATGGTTCTATGAATGTACGCCGTCTACAACTTTACTGCGTACAGTGGACCCTTGCTCCACCGATACCGACGGCGTACATCCGGCTACCTAAGTACTATCTAGTACAGAGTAGGTAGGTACAAGAACACAAGAATGTACCTAGTATTATCTAATCCTTTGCAGACGACCACCACAATACTTCCGGCGAAACAACTACTCCGTCTGGATTAGCATCGACTCGTAGATCATGCGGAGATTAGGGCTCAGGGCCGGATTGGGCACTGGGGTAGGGCACTGCCCCTTTGGGCAACTCCACCCGGCAACGGCGGGCGATGATTCGCCTTCTGGAATAGAAGCAGTTTCCACGATTGATCGTGAGTGGCCGATCCAGGGTCTCTTCTTTGCTGCCGTCCAATCGCCGACGGTACCCGGGTTGCCGGCCCGGTCCCCGCCCTCATTGGCTGGAGGCGCCGAAATCTCATACTTCTCGACTTGCCTGAAGATTGTCGGTGGATGTGGATGTGGACATCAGACACTTGGGCGTCATTGACGTGCTTTCGTTCTCTCCTGTAACCCGTTTCACTCCTTCTTCAGCCCCTCCTTCTCCCTATCGTGCATATATACCAGCATACCGGCATTCACGCGGAGTCCAGGTGAGCACCAGAAGCTCTCGATATATCCCTCCACTCCATTACTCTAACCGCGTATAGAATTTCCATTTTCCCATCGTTCTTCTCTTTTTCTTCTCTTACTCCATCGTTTTGAGCGTGCATTGCATCCATTCCCTCCACCAGCGTCTTTCATCCCACCTATGACTTTGGTCTAGAGTTATCCTACGATATGGAACATGATCTAGCTATTCAGGCACTGCCTTTTGGCATGAAGAGGAATCGGCTGGCCGAATTCCTCACGGCAGATGCTCTCGTTGCTGCAGGCTCAGCAGCCTTGGTCACTCCGGCGGTGATGATTCTTGACCGGTGAGTCCACCTCCCGAATGCCCACCACACTCTCCTAACAAAGATAGACTCGTCGTCGAAAAATCATCCCATAACCAGCCTCTCCTGCCCGCATTCCGCCGACATCTGTGGCTGTCCATCACCCAGCCCGCAACCTTTCTGACCTCCCGGCCGAGTCTCCTGGTCTGGTCCCTGTACACCGCAACGTTTGCAACCGCCAATGCCACAGAGACGCTCCTGGGCGAGGTCTTCCCCCACATCGACCACGCACTCGCTACCACCTCGACCTTCCTTTCAACCTTCGTCGTCAACTCGTCCGTGGGCATCTGGAAAGACGTCCGCTTCGCCCAGCTCTTCGGCCAGAACCACAATTCATCCCTCAACAAGACACCCACGGCCTCGCCGACGACCCCTCCTCCCGCATCCCCCGCTCCTCCCACCAGCAAGATCCTCCGTTCCGCCCGCTCCTTTCGTCTCGGCACCTACTCGGCCTTCTTGATTCGCGATGCCCTCACCATCTTCGGCTCCTTCAGCCTGCCCGCCATGGTCTCCGCCTCCATCCCCGACTCGGTGGCCTCGCGCGAATACCTCAAGATCCTCCTCGCCCAGCTCGCCATCCCTGCCTCCATCCAGCTCATCAGCACCCCGATCCACCTGCTGGGCCTCGACCTCTACAATCGCCCGATGGCCTTATCAGCACGTGACCGGTCGAGTCGCGTGAGCCGCGACTGGATCGGGGCTTCGCTCCTGCGCATGTGTCGGATTATCCCAGCGTTTGGGCTGGGCGGGTTCGCCAACACGGAAGGGCGGGCATTTTTGCACCAGCAACTCCGGCTCCACGATGAGGAACATGCGAGCGAGTGAAGAAGCCGCATTCCGTTCCATCTGCGGTACGCTGCATTGCCAAGCTGGAGGCAATTTGGGTTATCTGCCGGCCCGGATTGGCTCCCCGGTGACCAATCCGCCCCACCCGCCACCGGAAGCCCTAAAACCTGCCCTCCCAGTAACCCTAAGCCCTAGGTGCTTGGCCCGATGGGGATATCTGCTTCTCCACTGCCCTGCTTGACCGGCCCGGTTTACAGGACCTCACGCCGGAGACTGCTCTTGCTTGCCGTTGTCGGTCACGACCGGATATCCCTCGGTATGGAGGCGGAGATGACACCTGGACTGAGGGGTCCGAATCACTGCGGAGGGGTTGGCCCCCCACGTCTGGGACTGTCTAGTTCGGAGGCGATCGATCGTGGTGCTGGGTGTTGGGATATTGTTAATAAAGCCAGCTATAGATCATGCATAGACGCTGTACATAGTCGACTTCAATAGACCCTTTGCATCAATGAATAACTATGAACTTCATGAATCACAGAGACTGACGCTGTACAAGTCAATCTTACATCCTGCACCTAGATCACGAAGCACATGCTGTTTCTTGTCACTTGGAGCCACAATGATCGAAATACTGTACGGAGATTGGGGCAGGAAGTGTTGAACTACAGTATTCATTTAAGGTACCAGGTACGGAGAGAAGATCACCGATGGAAAGTGTACACAAGTTATTATGTACTAGTTAGTAATGTGGCCATTATGTAATCCATATGCATGGCTGCACGTGCCGCACGCCTCGACGCGTCTCTGGGGATTCGCGACAACGGCTGACTTGCCTTAACTTCCATGACCCTCACCATACAATAACAACAATGGAACCGCCCCGACCAACGCACGCTCTATACTTGTGAATAATATAATCTCTCTGTCTGCTGGTTCGCTACTTATAGAAAGGCCTCTCGAAGGCCTACTCGTGTTTTCGATTTACCACCTCTCCCAGCGCGTCGCCTACGGCCATGTATCTCCCGCGCCAACTAATCTCTCACCTCTACCTCCAACTCCTCCAATCGCACCACCCGCTGTCTCCGCCGGTTCTGATCCTCGTGGCTCTTGAGCCTGACGCGCTCTGCGCCTGCCGCATCCTCACCGCGCTCTTGAAACGCGACTATATCCCGCACAAGATCCAGCCCGTTGCTGGCTATGGTGACCTCGCGCGCGCCGGCGAGGAGCTCGTCAAGCCCATGCAGACCACCCATGGCGGGAGCGGTGGCGTCGTCGTCTGTCTCGGCGTGGGTGGCCTGGTCGACCTCAGCGAGATCCTCTCCCTGACCAGCCCGGAGGACGAGGTGGAAGACCTAGGCGGCGTGGAGGTCTGGGTGTTTGACGCACGCCGGCCATGGAACCTGGCCAACGTCTACGGCGGCGAGCCCCAGCCGCTGGGGGAGATTGACGCCAGTGCGCGGCGGAAAGCGCGTGGCGTCGACAAGGGGTGCATCACGCCGTCGTATCGGTCTGGCGGCGGGGGGATCGTTGTCTACGACGATGGCGACATTGAGGAGGAGATGGCGGGTGAGCGTGAGGCGTATTGCGCGTTACTGGAGATGCCCGAAGTGGAGGATGATGAAGAGGACGATTTAAGAAGCGATGAGGACGACGACGCCGATCACCCTGCGAGCTCGGACTCGAGGAAACGCAAGTCGTGGCATGAGGAGGATGAGTCGGAAGAGGAAGACGAGCCTCCACGCCAGCGGCGACGGAGCAATTCGGTACGTTTTCGATGTCTCGATGAAGTGAGTCGAGTGCTGTTACTAATGTCGCTAGGGATCTTCACTTGCCTCGTCCCCGACTCGTCAGCGACGGAGGCCGCATGATTCTTCCAACTCGTCTCGTTCCGTCACCCCTGCGTCGGATGCGCCCTCGCCCGCGTTGCCGAAACAGCCTTCGGCGCGTTCGTTGAGGCGCCGGCTTCTACGGTTGAAGAGGAAGCATGAAACCGTGCTGCAGCGATACTATGCGTCGGGGACGTCGTACTCGGAGCCGATCTCGTCGCTGGTGTATTCGCTTGCGTCCGAACTGGGCCGCGAAGATAACGATCTCCTCTGGCTGGCTATCGTCGGTGCGTCTAGCTTGGAACTTAGCGGCCGGACCATGTCCGGGGTTGGTATCTCCAACGCGTCGGAATCCGGGGGTTCTGCTGGCTGGGGTGGGGAGCGAGGCGAACGAATACGTCAGATATTACGCGACGAGGTGCACCGTCTGAATCCCCCAGATCCCAATGAGCGTGACCGCGATATCCGTGCGGAAATTACCGGAGTCATACCCACCACGGCGAAGTCGCCCACCGACAAATCGATACGAATATCACCCGAACCGCGTTTTATACTTGTGCGACACTGGTCTCTGTATGATAGCATGCTTCACAGCCCCTACCTCGCATCGCGACTCCGGGTTTGGACGGAGAATGGCCGCAAGCGACTGCACAAACTGCTCGCGAAGATGGGAATCAGTCTGAGCCAGTGCCACCAAAACTACACCCACATGGATATGGAGCTGAAGAGAGTCTTGCGCCAACGGCTGCTAAAATACGCCCCGATGTATGGCCTGGACGGTCTAGTCCCTCCAGAGGCATCTGGCCATGCCTCTTCTCGTGAGGGGTGGGGATTTGTCCGCTGTTGGGGCTGGAAGGCGTGTCTATCTGCGACTGATGTCGGGGTGATTATCGGCGCTATTCTGGAAGTTGGTCCGGAAGAGGCTCCTGGGGCGTGGGATAACAAGCGCCTGTCTCGGCCGTCGAAGGAAACCCGTCTTCTGGAGACGTCTACGGAATCGGATTTGTCGAGTCTGCTTCCCCGCTTCTGGAGTGCCTACGATGCGTTATCGCTCACGTCGGAGTCGCCGACGCTTCTCCAAGAGTCTCTCCCTCTGGCACAACACCTTCATCGTGCCATCTTACGGACTGGCACGTCCTTGCTCTCAAAACATCAGATTCGGCACCTGAGAGCATTCCGCATTGCAGTCGTCAAAGACGGTCCCGATGTCAAGCTATTTACAAACCCTGGGGCCTTGACTAAACTTGCCCTGTGGATTGCAGAAGCCATTCGCGTCCAGGAACGGGAGCGAGGCGATTCCAAGGTTGGGTCGAAACGCGCCGCGGGTACTCCGCTGGTTCTTGCTGGTCTCGACGAGGACAGAGGACTTTATGTGGTTGTGGGCACTGGTGGTGGCGGTGGTGTGATCGACTTTGCGGCTTTATCTAAACGCCGAGAAGAGCGTCGCAAGAAGAAGGAGGCCAAAGAGAAGAAGCGGAAGGAGAAAGAAGACCGCCGAGCCAAGCGCGCCGCCGAACGGGCCCAACGAGAGGAGGATGACCAGGAAGAGGACGAGACCGAAGAGGAATCCTCCGAGTCCGACTCGGACTCGGAGGATGAGGATGAGCCTCGCAGCAACAGTCATATGTTGCGGAACCGGTTCGGCATTGCGTTCCAGGAAGTTGTACAGGAGACCAACACACGGGTTCGTATTGACAGCTTTGAGCACTGTGTGGTTGAAGTGCAGAAGGAGGATCTCGGAGGGTTTCTGGAGGCGCTCAGTTTCCGCAGTGTCGTCGGTTAAGCTGCTGTCGTCCGCTCTGACCAAAGCTCAAGTGCTATAGCACGTGCTTGCAATGCTTCAACTCCTTCCAGCGGGTGTCTAATGATCTATTATTGACCTGACTTGTTTTTACGCTTCTTCTCTTGGGCAATGCGTGATGGACGCGGGGAGTGCACGGAAATGGTTCTGCTTTTTGTCTGGATACTGGGAGGGTATGCGTCTGATATTGCTTTCTGTGGTTACTGTTCTTGACTTTATCAGTTTTGGATTTGCCTCTCATCAGCATCTGTGCCCGGTGGTACAGCTCTTTCGACCGTGATGACCGTTTTGCATATTCTCTACTACACATGTCCCGGCGCTTGTGGTGTTTTTTCTTCTCCCTCACCGGAGACGGATTTACTGTTGTCATCTGCATGGTGAATCTTCCTGTTGCTAGCGTTTTCATCTACGAGCAGACATGTTGAATCGAGATGTTTCTATATCCGAGGCCTCCATCAGCTGTACAGAGTACCTTCGGCCTTCTCGCCGATGTTCCGCCCGCCACGGAACATCCCCGCATCTTCTCCGCCTCCATAACAGAGTCAACGCGGGGATGCTTCTTCCCTCCTCGCTCTCCCACTCCAGCCCAATTGCTGCTGTCACACACCTCTACCTATCTTCACCTTCACACCATGGTCTTCCCACGCGAATACCCTGTGATTCCGCGCGAGAGCACTCTGGCTCAATTGCCTCCGGAGTATCCCACCGACGCCCAGAACGACATCACCCAGACCTTGACCACCGCGAACGTCAGCCGGCTGGTCGTGCTAGACGACGACCCGACTGGCACGCAGACGTGCCACGACATCTCCGTCCTCACGGTGTGGGACATCCCGACGCTGGTGGAGGAGTTCCGGCAGGACTCGCGGGGGTTTTTCATCCTCACCAACTCGCGCGCCTTACCCCCGCTAGATGCCGAACAGCTGATCCGCGAGATCTGCGAGAACGTCGCACGCGCCGCCGAATCCACCGGCCAGTCCGTCGACATCGTCCTCCGCGGCGACAGCACGCTGCGCGGCCACTTCCCGCTAGAAGCGGACGTGGCAGAGTCGGTGTTCGGTGCTGCCGACGCGTGGGTGCTGGCGCCGTTCTTCTTCCAGGGGGGCCGCTACACGATCGACGATGTGCACTATGTGGCAGAGGGTGAGAATCTGGTGCCCGCCGGCGCGACGCAGTTCGCCCGCGACGCGACCTTCGGGTATAAGAGCTCCAACCTCCGCGACTATGTCATGGAGAAGGCGCCGGGACGGTTCACAGCTGCGCAGCTGCATTCGGTTTCGATCGCCGATATCCGCGAGGGCGGGCCACAGGCCGTGTATGAGCGGCTCATGAGCTTCCCCAAGGGGGGCGTTGTGATCGTGAACGCGGCGGCGGAGTCGGATATGCATGTGTTTGTGGCGGGGCTGTTGCTCGGTATGGTATATTGTGGTTTTGTTTGTTCTCTGTGTGTTGGGTTGTGGCTGACCGACTTCATTCAGCGGAAGCACAGGGCCGGCGCTTCCTGTACCGCACCGGCGCAGCGTTCGTGTCGACCCGGCTGGGAATCCGGTCCAAGGCGCCCATTAGCGCGGCGGAGCTCCAGCTGCCCAGTCCGCGCACTGCGGGTGGATTGATCATTGCGGGGTCGTATGTGCCCAAGACGACGGCGCAGCTGAAGGTTCTGACGGACCGGCGTGGGGGAGCGGGCCAGCTTGCGATCATCGAGATGGACGTGGAGAGGTTGATCGCGTCGGCGGAGAGCGCCGCCGAGGTGGTCCAGCAGGTTGTCCAGGACGTGGAGTCGTACATCCAGGGCAGCAGGGACACGCTGGTCATGACGAGTCGGAAGCTTGTCACGGGCGACGATGAATTGTCGTCCTTGGCGATCGGTTCCAGCGTCGCCCAAGCGTTGGTGAAGGTGCTTCAGCAGATCCAGGTGCGGCCGAGATATATCATTGCCAAGGTAAGGGGTGTCCCTGTTTCCTATTTGACATGGTCGGAGGTGAACTCACGATCCTAGGGCGGTATCACTTCATCCGACGCGGCGACTAAGGGACTGAATGCGAAGCGAGCTTTGATTGTTGGTCAGGCGGCGCCGGGGGTGCCTTTATGGCGATGTGATGAGGACACGTCCCGACATCGCGGCGTGCCTTTTGTCGTGTTCCCTGGAAATGTCGGTGGAGAAGCGACGCTGTGTGAATTGGTGGAGGCTTGGTACTGAGTTTAGGGACATTGTATATATCAACAGGTAGATAGATGTCCAATGGCTTCTTTGGACGTTGCCGAAGGTATACAGGTTTAGTTTGATGTTCTTTGGCATAAATTGAAATGTATATACTTTTGATTGGAATTTATGCGGGCTTACATGCTCTATACAATAAGTTACATATATGGAATAGGGCTTTGGCTTGAAAAACCAGCGATGAACTCTAACTTAATATATAGTCATCATATGTATATAGATTTGGTTTGTGTCTATCGATGCTTCTAGTGTTTGTAGATTTGCATAGCCAACTGGGTTCGTGCAGCAAGGGACTGGAGTAACACCTTGATAGAGAAGCAGAGAAATTCACATTCTGAATGCCATCTGTTTTTTTTTTTATCGCCCTATTAATACAGAGACATGTGCTCATTGTGATCCTACCTACATTCCCCGGGTCTGGATTGTGTAATATCAAGGAGCCTATTCCTCCATTCCAGCCAAAGCCCGATGGGCTAGACATGGAAGTGGAATGTTTTCTCTCAAATGCTTCTTCCACCTTGAATATTGACCCTGCATTCTCTCCTAACAAACTACCGAAATCACAGACTGGCATAGGGCATCAGAACTTCACCGTGTGCCGGTTCATACCCCTTAGCAGTGGGCCTTGCGTTTACAAGCAGTATGTCTAATTACTGTCGCATGCATCCCTTCTATCCTGAGGAATGCGAATAAAACATAACATCAGCTACGTATGTAGATGCCCACAGATCCATACGGAACGATATTCCAGTTTAAATCCTGCATCGTTCCCCCCTCCAGGTTTGGACTCCCCAGATCGCCTCCTGCCGACAAAGATCACCAACGTTTCTATTCATTGACCATGCTTTTCAAAAACATCTTCACTGTTGCAGCTTTTGCTCTGTCGGTCGCTGCCGCGCCGGCTGCCAAATCTGATGACACCAATCCTGACCTGCTGGCCGCGTCGCTCCAACGACGCTGGGCTAGTTTGGACACCGGCTTTATGGAAACCCGAGTCAAGCTCGAGCGATACGCCAGGGAGACGGAGAAGATGACCGACCCTCGAACTGTCACGGGAGAGGTAGGTGATTGAGCAGTGTTCGATGCCATCCTTTTCCCTAATTCGGAATAGGATATCGTGAGCGCATACAACCAGACAGTGGCCAAGCCCCTGGATTACAAGGCCATGAAGCCAAAGGACAAGTTCAGAAACGAAACTCAATTAAACATTTGCACCAACTACCACCATGTGAGTGCGCTCTTGCCACAGGACAATTATCCACCCCATCTAATATGATGTAGACCATTACCACTGCCCTCCTGATACACGGTACCTTCTCGGAGAAGTCGAATGAATTCACGACGAAGAAGCAGCGTGATGACATGCAGATCGCAATCACTAAGTTTAACGATGAGATGAGCGTGAGTAGCTACTCTCAGATCTCGATACCGCATGTGGCCGTATGTGCACACTAACCGTTTTTCAGGCTCCCTTGATGGAACTGAGCGAGTCTCTCCCTTTGTGCATAAGCACTATGCAAGATGATCAGAAGATATTCAACAAGTCCCTCCTCGAAGTGGCGAAGGCCTTGGATCCCGCGAATGCCAGTGAGGATGAAGACACGAGTGAAGATACGAGTGAAGATACGAGTGAAGACACGAGTGAGGACACGAGTGAGGACACGAGTGAGGACACGAGTGAATGATCGGAAGGGCTGTCAAGTGAAGAATGAATAACCTCTTCCGTGAAGAATTGGATTCTAAATTCTCTGATTGTATTTATACTGCTTAGTCTTTATCTAATATTCATGTGGTTATCATGCCCAGTAAACTGTCCCACGTGCAGTTGATAATGACGGAGATGAAGACGTCGTCTTCCGCGGAAATGTAGAGATATATGGAGGTATACATGGATATAGACCCGATCCGTTTACTTGCAGTTTGACACGCTATTGCCCATGGAAATGATAGGAAGAGAAATTTCGGATGGTCCGCCTCCAGCTTATTATTGGGAACACGTATCATAAGAACTTCTATCATCCTGTCTCTTCTATACTGTCGGAACCAGCAGCATATGAGTGTCATTTGTCTTAAGAAACAAGGTAAAATCCTGACTACTAGTATTGTCCTATTTGGGATGCATGCCCAATCGGGATCGAGAGCAGATGGATTAGATCATGCAAAAGAAATATCAATAAAACCCCGCAGCAGATTTCTAATCATCCCCAATATCTCTTTTCATAATAGTATCATGTTCTGAATTCATCATTGCACCGAATACACCGAGTACTACAGGTCTCTATTGTCATGTCGTCAGCTTTGGTCCAGGCCGTCCATTTCGATGTTGTCTCTCCAGCATCCTCCAGTCCACCTCCGCCCTCAACCGAATCTATATCTCGGGGATCCCCGATTCGAGAGACAGGCGAATCTCCAAGGGAATCAATACATGGGAACAATCTTCCAGAGGAAGGGCGACAGGTTTTCACTCATGCCCAACTACGACCGACAACGAAGAGCCGTCAGATAACAATCACTGCGCTGATTATCCTGTCGAACTTGATTCAGGTGCGGCTCCTATAGATAGAGATGACAACAGCATTTAGTTTCCGCTGTGATAAAGCAAATCTAACTTGCATCGCAGATGACGGTGAATTTTGCCGGAGTAGCAGGCGGAAGACAACTAGGCACAGCACTCGATATCCCGGACACATATGCATCTTGGATTGCAGCCAGCTATGCGTAAGTAAACCATACTTCTCATGGCCTCACAGACAGCCCACACTGAACCACCAAATAAGGTTGACGCAAGGCACCTTTGTCCTCATGAGCGGCCGGCTGGGGGACGTATACGGTCATCGGAAGGTCCTTCTTGGGGGAGGCGCTTGGCTGGCTGTGTGTACCCTGGCCAGCGCATTCTGCAACAATTTCTATGCCTTTGTAACGATGCGAGCACTGTCCGGTGTTGGAGGTGCCTGCATCTTGCCAAACGCTGTGGCCATGATTGCGACCACGAACCCGCCCGGACGGGTACGAAACCTCAGTCTGGGACTATTCGGCGCATCTGCGCCACTGGGAGGTTACCTAGGAGCCCTCTTCCTCGGGGCGTTCCTTGAACAAACGGAGTGGAAGTGGTTTTTCGTCTTCATGTATCGGCCCTTTTGTGATTGCGACCTGCACATGCTGATTCGCCTATAGTGCCTGCCTTGGTGTTGTAACCTTCGTCTGTCTCTGGGCTCTCAGTCCCCCGGAGACCGCCGTCGACAAGCACGGGAAGATCGATTGGATCGGATCTGCGCTCGGAACCAGTGCATTGATTCTGTTCAACTTCGTCTGGAAGTAAGTGCGAGCACTCGCGCTTGTCGCACAGTCCTCTCGGAGAATAATGCACGACGTTGCGCTAACACAACGGCCTGCAGCCAAGCACCCAGCGTGGGTTGGTCCACACCGTATGAGATCGCCCTATTGATAGTCTCCGTGACGTTGTTCGGGCTCTTCAACGCCTGGGAGAAGTACGGCACGGCACATCCCATCATGCCGCTGGACATCTTCAAGGCCCCCTGCTTTCTCACCCTGCTGCTCGTGGTGCTGCTGAACTACATGGCCGTGGGAACGCTGATCTGGTACCAGGTGCTCTGGCTGCAGGACGTGTGGCGCTGGACGCCATTGCAATTCGCGGTGGGCTGGACGCCGTTCGTCGTCTGCGGAACGGGGGCTGCATGCTTGGCCGCATGGCTGATTCCACGCCTGGCGGCCCAGTGGATTCTGGCCATCGGCACGATCACCATCCTCGCATCAACAGTGCTGATGGCCACCGTGCCCCTGCGCCAGACCTACTGGGCGCAGATCTTCCCGTCTGTGGTGCTGTTCTCGTTCTGCCCGGATCTCGTCTACACGGCCGGCCAGATTATCGCGAGCAACTCGGTGCGTCGGCACCAGCAGGGCATCGCAGGCTCGATCATCGGTACCCTGAATCTCTACGGGAACAGCCTGGGACTGGGCTTCGCGTCCACCATCGAGGTGCAGATCGCCCGCAACTATGACGACCATGTACTGGGATACCGGGCGGCGCTGTTCTTCGGCGTGGGTATCAGCGCGATTGCGCTCCTACTGGATGTATTCTTTGTCCGGTTGGTGAAGGATGAACGTGAGGGATGGGAGGAGGATGTTGACCTGGTGGATATGGAGCGAAGCGATCGTGCGGCGGCCACGGGGGCTCAATTGCCTCCACGGCTGGAACAGACCCAAGGGATCGCGTAAGAAACTAGGCCAAGTTGTGTCCCCGGGAATGAAATGACGCTAGAGATCATAGAGATCATAGAGATGAAAATCATCATTCCCGATGAAGAAGGACAAACAATAGAGTTACACTCCATACCGTGTACGCCCGCAAGATTCTCAATCGACCAGTTTACTGTAGCTGCAATTCAATCTCACGAATCATCCACTTGAATGTAGTGTTTCTATGCCGATCCAAATCCTTCGACGTGGTCTCCTCACATTCAGCGACCGCAATCCGCTCAAGCCACCCACCCTCCTTCGGCACAGGTCCTTGAAACGAGCGGGACCCGCTGTATCCCAAGACCCACTGAGATCTTTTCTTCGATGGGATCTGCGCATCGCTTATCGAGCCGGAGCCTGACGAGCCACGGACATGCCGGGCTTCTTGCTATCGTGAATGGCTTCTGTGGCATCTGAGAAACACGGGCCAGGTGTCCTGTATCTACACCATAACATGTAGGTATCCCCGTCCCTTTCGGGGAGGCCCGGAATTTGACGACTCGCAAGGAGGCCAACTATATTCCTCAGGGTGGAGCTGACCTCCTTGCGCTTTCAGTCCAAAAGCAAACATTGATTATTCTCTCTGACGGAGCACTCGGTTCCAAGTGGACCTGCTCCGTCGAAGCGGGAGAGAACTTCTGTTCGCGTGGACGGCCCTCGATACAGTCGCTTGGATCTGACTCGTTCACTGCGGAAGCATTCATGTAATGAAATCCCAAGAGTCGGTGAGAAAGGGTGGTGTCTGTTTGTGTACGGCGTATCGGTCCGTGCATGTGTACACACATGCATCCATGCATGGTACGTCGAGGAAGGGGGAAAGGTCGTTTCCCAGGACACATTCCTCGATCCCATTCTCCAAGGGATTATTTGATAAGTCCCTTATCCACCGAATTTCGGAGGAATCCCTTCGACCATCTTGAGACTATATAAGACTGCCATCGCGCTGCTCCGATGTGAGAGGTCATGGAGCACCAGACGAAACCTGATGAAGGCTAATTGACGCCAAACCCCCCACCCGATCCTAGCAGAAGTGTAAATCAGAAGGGAAACGATCGCCCATATCCAATGATCTGCTGAATTCATGAGGTATCCTGAGATCCGTGGCTGAGACGAAACGCCCGATCCGTCGTCTCCTCATCTGCTGCTGCGGTCTTTAAACTCTTTTCCCTCCTTCCGAGAAACAAGAAGGCTGCTCCCATCAAGGCGCATATACCATCCGTGCCAGCCAGGCCAGGAAGAGACGCTGAAAATGCGCACCCAAGCTGAATACTGGAGGAAATACCTGGCGGGCAGCAGCCCCTGTCTGTTCCCCCAGCTGACAACCAAGGAGAAGAAGGACAAGACCAAGAAGCAGACGGCGCCGATAGCCCTTGACCGAGACCGCGAGATCCGCAGCTTCTGCCACCAGAATGGGGTGTCCCCGTTGAACGTCTTCCAGCTGGTCTGGGCCTCCATCTTGAGCCGCTTCGCCGCCAGCGACGACGTCGTCTTCGGGTATCGCGAGAACTCCACCTTCGACGGCACCCTGGTGCTGGAAGAAGAGTCCATCTATCGCATCCGCTTCCCCCTCGACAGCTCGATCCTGGGTCGTCTCCGGCTCAACAACAGCCGGTCCCCTCGCCATCGCGCGTTCCAGACCGGTTCCATCCCGGCCACCATGCGTCTGGCCGGCTACAAGGGCCAGCGGCTCTTCAACACCTGCTTATACGTCGAACCCTCCGGCGAGGGGATCACGTCGCCGATCCAGGGCTCGATGCCCTTCTCGACGCACTCGTCGTATCCCAGCCAGATGGACATGACCAGACAATACGACGTGATCGTCAAGATCACCGTCGCCGAGGATGCCACCACCTGCTCCATCGTGTATTCCAGCGCCTGCCTAGGCGAAGCACATGCCGAGCAGCTCGCCGTGACGTTCCGCAACGTGCTCGATGCCATTCTCGCCCACGGTGACGAAAGTACAGACGAACTGGACCTCTTCGCCCATGCCAGCTCGAGTGCATTCGCCATGGACGCTTCGAAGCATGCCCATATCTTCCCTCATAACTCAATCCCAGAACGATATCCGGACCAGCCTACCGCGCTAGCCCTTGCACATGGCGAAGGTCGATATCAGAAGCTCCAAGGGATGTCCGTGTGAAACTGTCCGACTTTTGTGAATTGCCTATTTACTTCTCTCATTTTCCTTAATGGCGTCCTCGGAATTGCCAGGCAGCGCTTTCTTTCTCTGCGCTTGTGCCTAGGATGATGTCTATCGCTTTTAGCTCTGTAATGCGGGTTCACATTCCCTCATTTGCTTCTATTCATTTTTTAATGGGCGTTGGAGTGGGTTTATGCTTGGTCTTTGGGTTATCACTTCTTTGTGCTGTATGCTGCCGTGGCAGTTGTTGTCCGGATGTTTGGCATTGACAAACATCTTCCACTTACGATATCAAGACACTAAGGAACATTCTAGTAATTCAATAATGTCTCATTTAAAATGCCTAGCCCGCTGAACCTTCACTTTCTAACACTTTCCAGCCTAAATGCCAAACCTACCTACGTAGAGAGTTTCACTCAATGTACGGATACCATCGAAAGCGCAGAGAAGCGGCAGCCTGTGTAGGTAGCAGTTACGAAAAGAAAGAACTTTTGATGGCCCGTAGGCCACTGGAATGTGCAAATTCATTGACTAAATCTAATGGGAGGGTACACTGGGACTACTGAACAACCAAGGCGATATGTACAGTTGCGAGCCAGCTGCAGTATGACCCCAAAGACTCGACATCTGCTGCACGTCATGCTGGGAAGATTCAAGGGAAACAGAGCGCTCCACCTCGACTAATGCAAACATGCACCCCCAATCCAGGATCCTGACGCCGCTAGCATAGCAACTCGAGATGTGAAAGGTAAAGAAAGATGACCACGTCCACGTATGTAGGAGGATATTCTCGAAGTGAAACGACAAGGAGAGGAAAAGAAAAAGAACCAACCTTGAACTCCCGGCCTCAATTGTTAGTTTCATCGCAATGGGTGAGCTAACCCTCTCAACTGGCCACCCAATCAATCAGCGGGAGGTCCTGGCCCGTCACTACATGGCCAAAATGGGGTATCTCCCATCGCTGCTCTGTTTGGTATCGCAATGTGGGGACCGGCCCCGGCGCGATTGTTGATTGTCTTATTAAGCGCTCATGCGGGCGTTGCTGTGTTCTGAATGCCGTTCGACGAAACCTGGCGTTTGGCAGTCGGAAGCGAAGACTCCTGTTCGACGAATAGTTGATATCAGTCATACCCGGATACTGACCTCGAGCTTCATGTTGCATTCGAAACTTCGAATCCTGTGTGGGGCTCACGGTGCGTGATCCACCCTGGCTTTCTTGCGTGCACTTACGTCTAATGACTCGATGCCACGTTTCTGGGCTGTGGCTTCGGTCTTCTTGATGACCTTCTTCTTGGGTCTTGTGGGCCGGGTCTCACCCGGCTGGAAGACATCATCGGGAAGATCGAAACTGAACTGTATTAGGTATTCTGGACAGGTCACCCGGGACATCGAAAACTCACTTGCGAACATGGGTGATCGTGATGTCGTTGATACCGGGCTGGTATCCAGGCCACGATGTGCAGGTGGATTTGAATATCTGCGCATCGGTGGAAATATCCAACGACTTGCCCGGGCCTTCTAAAGTCAGTGGAATCATGCAGGGGAAGTAAGCAGCGTACCTGGTGGCTGGGGCTTCATCTCCATGCCGATATAGTATGTCGTGGTGTAGATAGTCCAGCTTTCGCCGTTCGGTTTCGCTTCGACAGAGTCAGCCACCTCACGTTTCTCAATCTGGTTCTGTGCGGCAGCTTGATGAGCAGGGTCATTCGTCTCGTCTGTCATCTGTGTCTTCTGTCCTTTATCTTGGTACGCGGTCGAACCGTTTTTGACAGCCTCGGCTTCCTGTTCACTAGAGACAATATGAATCCTCTCGAATCCTTTGGGGAATGGATGAGCAACGGCAATAGTTGACTTCCTGTCCAGGGCTCCAACCAGATGACGGATTTTGGACTCCACCAGACCTGACCATACCGAGTCTGCCTCTTTTGTTGTACTCGTCGCGGTGATGCGGAGATAATACTTGTAATCTTTCGTGAAGAATGAGTGTCGGGCAAAAAGATCATTCCAGGTTAGTTGTTTCATGAAGATCTTATCTACCATATCACCTCCACGCTGCAGTTCCCGAAGAATGACATTTTTGGTCGACATAGAAACGTTGTGAGTGGCACACATCGAGGGATAAGCGGGTGTGATAATAGGCATTAGATGGAATCGATCGCCATGGTAGATCTATTGACTCGATTAGCGCAGTTTGGGGGACGGACTGCAAGGGATAAACCGACCTTTGGGTTCCAGACTTTGATCTGAAGCGGCCCGTCCTCAATAGGCTTTAGCAGTACCGGTTGGGGCCAAGCCCATTTGTTCATAATCCGAAAGAACTTGCCAACAATAACGGAGCCAGTGGCCTGCGGATAAAGCTGGCACACTCTGGCGACAAGCATAGCCCAAGCGACACCACCTGGGAAGCCCACAATGTTGGAGTAAATGGCACGGCCTATTGGAACAATGAGATTAGCCGGAAGAGGGCGGTGCGAGCCTTGGGCTGGACAACTTACGCTGCGCCCAGAGTTTGATGGCACGCAAGGCGAGCCGGAAAGTCTTCTGCTGGGGTACCAGTTCCAATATTTCATCAGTCACCCGAGTCCCATTCAACGAACGGACTTCCCGTTCGTCCAAGCCTCTTAGGTAGTCGTTGTTCTTCAGATCGAGGTTGATGGGAATCGACGGGACGATCAGACGGGCAAAAATCAGATCGATACTGATCCCGGAGAGTTCAAGTTTGATAATCGGCACGTAGGCATCTGGAACCGGGGTCATCTTTTCGATAGCCCCTTGGGGGGCCAATCTCTCAAGGACGGGAGGGAAATCAAGGAAGAAGTCATCGATCAGAACTTGTTTGGGTCCAACAACTAGTGTATCGATATCCGATCCTTTTGAGAGATTGATATGAGTCCAAGATCATATTGACGGGACGGAGGGCTCTGTAGCACTCACCAGGTCCATAGACACCCAACCGATAACTTCCATAGGTGAATATCTTTCCACCGGCGGCCTCCACCGCGGCCTCCGACAATCCCTTTCTCCGGCTGACAACCTTGACGAATTCGATCGTCACCCGTTGTAGGAGCTTGAGTACTTCTTTCCTACATAGTGATAGGGTTAGCGACAGCTGAAATCGAGAGAAGCCATTCGCAATCCTCTTACCTTTGCTCCGTCTCCGCGGGACTTTCAAAGTTGTTCTGAAGCTTCAGTTCCGCGATCAGATCATCATTTGCAGCAAGCTCATCTGAAGTGGGCAAGACAGTAGAGATGGGAGGAGTCACACCCCACTGTCGGACTGGCGGTGTTGCCATGCTGACAGGAAGATGCTCATGCGATAACGGCGCAAGGTTGATGCGCCGCCACAGACCTTAGGAGAGAGGTTAAAGCAAAGGAGTGAACGAAGATGCGCCAATATGGAAGCAAGATCAAATAATATAGAACCAGATGGGATTGTGAAAGGAAACTGAAAGGAGAGTAAGGGAGGGGAAGGGGAAGCAAGTTGGGCGGTTATAGAGAGAGAGAGAGAGAGAGAGAGATGAAGCTGTTGCCTCCGAATGTGGTCGGGAGCCTTGGCGGTCATGTGATCTCCACCATTGTCCTCCCGCATGGAAGAACCAGGGAACACTTATAGTTCATATTGGACAGCCTTAGCCGTGCTGGCTTTCATTGGGATATAGGCGCTGGCCAATGCCAAAGTGTATCTACAGCCTACCATCGAGGTTGGAAATAAGAAAGGGATATGTGTGTTGGTTTGAGGATGCGCGAATACAGATGGGATGGTGGGACGAGGGAATCGCAGGATGTCATTTCTGGAAGCTGAAAATCGTATGATTTGCAGTCAGTATTCCTGAACACTACGGAGTATTGCCTAGGTCTTTGCACCCAAACATTCTGCCAGCTGTTCATCAAGCCATTTGACATCATCCTTACTCTCTCCTGGTCCTCCAGCCCAATCTACAAAGCAAACAGTCAGTATGTCAGGAGAGCACCCCATCGAATGCAGCACACTTACGACCCCAGATCGAAGGAAACACTCGGAGAGTGCCAATACCCGGCTGCATGCATGCGACTTCATACTCTGAATCCTCGGGGCTGCAGCATGATTAGCATCTGGCATGAAGAACGAGCTGGGGACCCACGGGAAGTAAAGGTCCGTCTTTCCAGGCAGTACCAAAGTCTTCGCTCTGATAGACCCCAGGGCCTTTTCAAAATCGCCATCGTACGGCCACTGGGCGGCTACATTTCCGTTCTGCCATGTCCGAAGCATCACCAAAAGGTTATCGGGGTCTGATGACGGTCAGTTTGAAAGGGCATTGTGCGAGTATGTGGAAGATACCTTTTGACAGGGCCCATTTTTCCCAGAAATTCTGCATGAAGTCCTCTAGGTCCTTGAAGCCCAACACCGTCTCATACAGCCTCTCCCGATAGAACGCCTGGCTGAAACCCCTGCACGAACACGATTAGGACACCGGTCGACACAGCGGCTTTCGTGGATCCTCACCATCCCGCATAGCCTCGACCGAAGGCCTTGAGGCCGACTTCCCTCTCCTTCGCACTCCAAGCGCCCAGCGCCGTCTGCCCGGCTTCCAGTTGGCCGACATTACCCGAGCCCGCGGAAGGAACCTGCTTCGCAGCCAACAGGGCGCTTTTGACCCCCTCCAGGAATACCTGGTTATGTAAGGAGGTCTTCGCCGATCCGCAAAACGGCACTACGACATCCATGAAGTCCGGATACTGCGTGGCCCACTGGAAGCTCTGGGCGGCACCCATCGACCAGCCGACGACTGCGTGTAGATGCGTGATGCCCAGATGCTGAGTGACAAGTGTATACTGGGCACGGACATTGTCGTAGAAGGAACATTTGGGGAAGGGACCCGCCCCGGGGTAGTTGGTCGGGGATGTTGACTGGCTGTTGCCAAAGAGGGCCGGGATGATGATGAAATACTCCCTAGGGCTGAGCGTCTTGTCCTCTCCGATCAGCCAGAGGTTGTCCGAGATCACTTGATGGCACACGTCATATCAGCCCCTCCTGGACATGCGACCTCTTTTCGTCGGGGGATGTGGTAGGGTAGGTATACGTACAGCCAGAGAACCACGTGGGGTAGACGACTGCAGGTGATCTGGGGTCGCCAAAGGTCTTGTATGCCAGGTGGGCGTTGATGAGCGTCTCCCCGCTTTGGAGCTCCCAGTCGCCCAGGTTGAACGTCTCGTAGTCTTGCTGGGCCATGATGGTTTGGGAGCAGAACGGTCTCTCTGCCTCTGTGACCACACCGGATGACCCCTCTTTATACCGGATGATAAGAGAGGCTGTCTCCAGCGGTTTTCATTACCTATCGGGCACGCTCTGACCTATGGATTCGATGTCTGACAAATGAGCCGTCTATTGCTGGGTTCTCCGCATCTTGTCCTGGATGAGGGTCCTGCATGAATGGGGTAATTGGAGTTACATCGTCCATCCTGGCTGTCTACTGTCGGCATTTTCTTGTCTGACGTTTGCCAAATAGGAGAATTATGCGACGATGGTTATTTTGTCGTCGTCATTACAAGAGTAAGGAGAGGCAGTCGTCACCGGTAGGTATACTGTTGGTATAGTTACAGGTACTCCCGGTGATTACATATGCGCTCTGCTGCGGGGCAAATTCGGCCGCTGACTTGCTGTTATCGGGCCGGAGGTCGGTAGTGCACACGGTAATTCCACGCACTTCTACGGTGGGTTTATACGGAACAGGCCGTGGAAATTAGCACGGGCCTCATGATCCGCAAGTGGCATTATACCGGCTCGTCATCGTCGGCTCAACACCCGCCGCAGCCTGCCTGACTGATCCATATAACTTGCGATAACGTCCAAACTTATCGTCTCAATGCACCGCTCTCTGGTTCGGAATTGTTGGCGAAAATCGCTGGCTTCACCCATTCGAGCATCGTGAGTCCACGTCCCCTTTCGGTCTCCGAGCTGCAGAGGCCAGTCCAGTGACGTCGTCCGTTGCGGGCAGGACGATCGAGCACAAAGAGGAGGCAACGATTGCTGATTCTCTGCAGTGGTTATAGAACCCCTCTCTTCCCTACCATCAGCCCTTCGCGCATCCCTCTGGCCCCAATGTCGTCCAACACCACCACATCCGCCTTTTTCAAGACGGGGGACGACTTTGAGAAGATCCAGGCGTCGCGACCGGACTTCAAGCGAGACACCGAGGTCACCTTCTCGAAGCCGCCGAATCCGAACTGGAAGCAAGGCGACGGCGCCAACGACGGAGGCGAGAGCCTAAAGAAAAACCACATCGAGATCGACCCCTACGAAGAGGGCCGGCCGGCCTCGTCCAATTACAAGATCCTCATCTCGGGGATGGTTCCTCGCCCGATCGCCCTCATCAGCACCAAGTCCAAGGACGGGAAGACGTGCAACCTGGCCCCGTTCAGTTACTCGCAGGTCATCAACCACGACCCTCCCCTCTTTGCCGTCGGGTTTGTCGGCTCGCTCGAGAGCGCCAAAGACACAGTGAAGAACTTGGCCGAGACGGAAGAGTGTGTGATCAACATCATCTCGGAGCACTTTGTCGAGGCGGCCAACGCGACCGCCATCAACGCGCCGTACGGGGTGTCGGAGTGGACGGTCTCCGGACTCCACCAGGCGCCGAGTTCGGTGGTGCAAGCGGCGCGCGTCAAGGAGTCGATCCTGTCGGTGGAAGGCAAGCTGGTGGAATTCCGAGAGTTCGAGAGCCGACAGACGCCGGGGAAGAAGACCGGGGTGCTGGCCATTATCGAGGGGGTCCGGTTCTGGGCGCGGGAGGACGCGATTGACGAGGCGAAGAGCGTGATTGATCTGAAGGTGTTGAAGCCGATCAGCCGCTTGGGAGGGATTCAGTACGGGCGGACCACGGACGCGATTGAGATTCCGCGCCCCAACTTCTAGATTGTCCTTTTCCTGTTGCAGGGTGGCGAGACGCGGGGGTATTTTTAGAAGGGGGATAGAGTCCGAGTACGCCGTGCGGCATACCTCCGTAGAAAAGGTGGTTTAGACTTGGGTTAGTGAACGCAGATCAGTTCACGGTTCGAATGAAATCCCCAGATTATGAAGGCGCTGTCAGGCGAACGATGGGAAACCCTCCGCATTTCACTTAGTCGACCGAACGTCCATCCTGGTCCGTGTGCGTTCCCAATCAACCGGCGGGGGAGTCGAACCAGGGTGATATTTCCCTTCCAATGAGGACTGACCGACCACCATGTCGGTTGCGGAGGACACGGCGAAACGTGGGGACCGACACCGGGTAATGTGGAACGCGCGAGACAGGGACAGGAAGAAGGGCATCCACTTTTTTCCTTCCCCCGTTCCATAATCCCCGGAGTCCAGATGGGATCAGCACGACCGTGGAGTGCTTCGCGACGATGAGGGTAAAAGCCTCCATTCCTCGGCCGGGGACCTGCAGGAACGGTTTCCGAACGGGGGAAGTCCTGTTCTTGAAGGTGATTAGGAAATCCCCCAGCCATTCTTGGCTCGAGCGAGGATCCGATCTGGATCAGTCAGTCCTGATTCATCGTGGTTGATGTGGAGAGGAAGACCATACCCACTGTTTTGACCCCATGGGCCAACGGTAGCGTCACCTGAGACATGGGGGAGAAATCAAGTACGTCCAGAGTACGTATTCTGGACTTGTCAGGTCGACGTGCCCAGGACGACTGTTTCCGTCGTCATAATCGCGAGGATCATCGCAGGGTATGCCTGCATTCAGAGCGAGGGAGTCGCAAAGGCTGTTGGGGGGGGAAATTAAACCAGCTGGTCATGTTACCACCGCGTGGGACCGCCATTTGCTGGGCGGTCAGCTATAGTTACGCAGTACAGCTGATGATTCATGTGTGGTAGAATATTAAATTAATTAGGAGAATTCGTCTATGATATTTTCCGGAATTATTCCATAATTACCCCAATTTCTTGAATTTTCCAGAGTACGACGTACCGAGTTGGGGTCCAGGTCGACGGCGACGGTATCGTGAACCAACAACCTTAGCCTCACTCCCTCTCCCTCCTCATTTGACTTCCTCCTTCTCCCTCCCATCATCGTCCTCTTCTCTCTTGACCTCTCTTCTTCCCCTCTATCGTCATCATCTCCCCCCCGTCCATGGATCTCCCTCTTGGTCGGACGCTCTCGTATCCTCCTCGTTCCTCGGTCTCTCCGCTTCCTTCCTTTGCGACTCCCTCCGGCTCGACCTCTGGGACCGTTCCGTGGCCTTAGAGAGGAAATCCACCCCCCTGCCCAATGTGTTGTGACCACGGATGACCATTTGCTCGCAATGAGCCACCCTTCTCCCCAGAAGAACGGCGGCAACAACATCCCCCCTCCTCGCCAGATTCGCTTCGTCTCGACCGATGGTCAGCCCCAGACCAAACGCCGCCGAGTCACCGCTGCGTGAGTTTTGTCCTCTGTCCGATTTCCCGGGGACGATCCCTAACCGCGGCGCTCTCCCAAACAGATGTCGGACCTGTCGTAAGCGCAAGATCCGATGCTCCGGCGAACAACCAGGTTAGACCGATTCATGCGCCGGTTCCCCCGTGGGCCGAACCGCCTCGCTGACACCGCTGCCCAGTATGCAAAACATGCTCCGATTACAATCATGTATGCCTAGGATATAGCGAGCCCCCTAACGTCCGACCCGCCTCCGCCGCTCATCCCGTCTCCGGCCCCTCGGATCCCGCCAACGCACGCTCTGCCGTCAAGGCTGAAAGTCGATCCCCGGACTCCCCTCCACGGGCTACGATCCCCCTTCGCGATGGCCTGGATAAAGGCCCCGAGACCTCGAAACCAGCGGAACGGAAAGAGGCTCCCTGGTCAAGAGATGCGTTGCGCGCAGCCAAAGAAGCCGAACAGACGACCGCGGGGGAAAGTCCCGAGAGTAGTATGCTCCCCGGACGGTGGATAGTGTTCGGGTCAACTTCCCTGCTGACCACTCCTTCGCAGGTCGCACATCGCTAAGCTCCAGTGCCCGCACCCATGTCCCATACTTCCGGTATTTTGGCCCCACGGCCATCGTGCCCGGGTTCAAACAAATGGTTCGAAGATCCATCCGGTCTTAAATGCGCTTGATCTTAACGGGGCTACAGGTCGTTCAAGTTCGCGGGTCTCGTAAGAGTAACCCGTCTCTGTCCTCAGGTTTGCGGTCCCATCAACAGTGGTCGGAATGAGGTAGATGCTGATCCCCAGCTACCAGCCGAATCTCTCTCCCCCCTACGAAGTCCCAAGTTCGTCGATGCGGGACTTGCCCATATCAACGCCATCGCAGACGGTCGTGACAATCGCGATGCGAACACCATTCCCTTCTACGATAGAGACGATTCGATCCCAGTCAGCAATCTCGTCAAGCATCTATGTGATCTGTTTTTCGCACATTTAGGTTGCAACTTCCCGTTCCTTCAGCGGGAACGGTTTCTGCGAGACCTGAAAGATAAGAGGGTCGACACGATGCTCGTGGACGCCGTTTGCGCCTTGTCTGCACGCTTTTCTCCCCACCCGCTGCTGAGCCCGCCTCAAGCTCCGTCGATCGATGGCTCAGAACCCCAACCGGACGTGCGGAAGTCCGATCGGGGTCAGCCATTTACCCACCGCGCCATGGGCGCATTGGTGGATTCGTTATCGTGCCCGACGTTATCCGTCGTCCAGGCCTGTCTTCTCCTGGCTTATGAGGAATTTGGTTCCAACCGTGATAGTGGACTGTGGATGTACCTAGGAATTTCCATTCGGATGGCGCAGGACCTTGGGATGCAGAAACTACAGGGACTCGAATACAGCTATGGTCAAAGTGGCGTGACCCCAAATGCTGTGATGACTGGACACGCATCAAAACTGCGCGAGGAACAATACGACGATCCGCGGGGGCCACAGAGCCCTGTGAAAGGACCACCGGATTATAGCGAACAGCAGCGCGCTTGGGAACGGGAACGAGTCGACACCTTCTGGAGCATCTTCTTCCTGGACCGCGTGATATCATCAGGCACCGGAAGACCGGTGACCTTGCGGGACGAAGACATCGAACTGTGTTTTCCTCTGCAATCGGAGTCTCTACTCCCGAATGGCTGGCCTGCACCATTTCCCCCACTTATCCGCATCATCCATCTGTATGGACGAGTGACCGATCTCATCAATGGGATCCAAGACGTCAAGCATGTTACCTCCGACACGCTCAAACGATTGGCCGGAATGGAGAGTGATCTCACAGGTATTGCATTCAGCTCCTAGTCTCGGTACATCTCTTCCATTGCTAATCACCCGGATAACCAGGCATATACCAACGGCTATCGCCGAGACTTCACTTCAACGCCGCCAACTTCCAGGCGTATGTCAAGGCAAAAGAAGGAACGAATTTCATCCTTCTTCACTTTGTACGGTTCCCCCACGCCATATGCAGCTCCAGTGTCTAATCTTTCTATGGCTAGTGGTTCCATACATTGATAGTCTTGCTTCATCAACCTACGCTTCTCAATTCATTCGGCGGCAGTATCCAGCATCTCTATCCTAATAGCAGAGAGCTATCGATGTCCTCGGCGAAAACGATTGCCGACATTCTATCTTTCTCCGAGCTCGTTGATGGGAAGAGTTTCATCGGGAATCCGTTTACCAGCCAGCCAATGTACATCGCTGCGTGTGCTTTCCTCATGGAGAGTGCATACTATTCTTCACCCTCCTCAAGATCTGGCTCTCCCCCTACCCAGCCTTTGTTGGCGAATCAGTCCAGTGGTTTTGTCATGCCTAATATGGATCCGTCGAGTGGCTCTGACCGAAAGCCAACTGCCAAACATATTCTCCTGGCGTCGGCTGCCCGGGAAAATTACCAGCGATGTTATAAAGCCTTGAAGGCTTTAGAAACATACTGGGAAGGGACAAGATATATCCTCACTGTCCTAGATCAAAAAGCTAAAGGGATCGTTGATCCCCTGCTATACACCACGGAGGAGATGGAAAATGCCGCGGAGACGCCCTCGGGTCAACCCCAGAGTGCGCCTGACTGGCAACGAACAAAAGAAACCCATGGGGCTCCGGCTGACTCGGAGGTGTCCGGGAAAATGGCTGAGGTGCTCTCCGACGGAAAGCGTTCACCTCGAATTGATCCCGGCCAAGGTGAGTCTACACGATTTCACGAGCTCTGCTCGGCCTCTTATGATTCTGACTGTCTTTCCTCCAGCCATCGGGTGGGCTCTCACCGGAGCTACCAACTCATCGCAGCCAAATTTGAGCTTGCTATATCAGATGCCTGCCACCCACTCAGACTCTGTCTCCACCAAAGCCCCGGCCTATTCGTCTCAATATAGTCACAGCTATCCCAGCGTCCCCGTCCCGTCAAGCAGTGGCCAGAGTTCGAGTTCTTATGCGCAGTCGCTGGAACCGTCGCGAACCTCCGCTGCAACGCCGGGTTCGTCCGCGGCAACCGGATCGGACAAATATTCGCCTCTGAATTCCGCACGAGTGTCTACCTCCGATGCGAACCTTCTCTTAGGTCTCAACACTTCGTACTCCAGTTCTACCTCTCGCCGACCACCGGCCCAACCCGCATACAACCCGAACATGCCTTCATCTTCCTCCCGAATAGAAGCACAGGGGCCCGGGTATAATTATAATCTCCCTTCAGGGCCCGGGGATCAGCCAAGACCATCCGAATACCCCCCTGGTGTAGCGACACAATCTGGCGATATCTTCATCGAAAGCCAAGACATCGATATGACCACCCTTCAGCAACAGGAGCATCTACCGTTCAACTTCAATGGGGAGATTCTCCCGTGGCTCGAGTACCTTCCACAGGACGTTCTCAACTACTTCGGGGAGAACCAGAACTATGCATTGATGAGTCCGGGCGACGGTCCTTCGCGGGCCCCGCAGTGAGCCCGGCCCCTTCCTTACCCCTACCGTATATATAAGCTTCCGAGTCTATGTGTCCATGCCTAGCGATGTGTTGCTCTTGCCGTCATTTGGGCCGGTTCCTTGGGATCTAGAGGTTGTTACGAAAATAGAGGAAACGGGACTTGGCTTGTTTTCTCCTTTTAATTCCCTATGGTGATTATTTTTCCTGTCTTTAAAGCGTGGGTTCATGAAGCTCGCATTAGCATGCTTATGACTGCCAGTGACGTGCGTTACGATTGAAATAGCTGCATGACCGTGCTCATTCACTCTGTATCATAGGCGGTGTTGCTCATAGATGATTGCTTGTGATGAATCGTATTGAATACTGATAATACCATTTCGCTCGATCTTCTGCCTTCTGTTGTTCGGCAGCCCCGACGCCACGGACGTGATATTTCCTCCATATAAAACCTGCTCTTCAGTAAATCCTCGCGCATCTGCCATTTGTAATCCTGATGAGCATAATGTTAACTACATTCAAACCACGAGGAGTGTGCAGTCGCAAGTCCCGTCATGGCATGTATGCGGGTGTATACATCGGCGGTTGCCCTGCACGACGAGGCGGTGTACGTCACCGCCAACAAAGACAACATCACCAACCTCCAGACCAACCTCTCAATCTATCGCTCCCACGGACCGCACACTGTCTTGGATACCATGTTCGGTGCCTGCATGCGTCCAGACTGTCTATTCCCATGATCTGACGCAGTGACTGCCGGTAGTTCCCTCTGTAGCCCGGCTATGCTGAGAGATATATTGCTTACATTCCAAAGCCTCATACAAACACACTACGCTGTCACACAAGAAACATTCTTTCTTGCCCGCCAATTGATCCTCGTTACCTAGCCAGACTTCCATTCCAGATACCTCCCGATGGAGGATCCCCCTTATGAACCCCAGGAGCCCGATCTCCGCCGCCCATACTCCCCAGCACACGAGCCCCCAGACGCAACAGCATCGACTATCACGCAGGACCTCGTGCACTATGACGAACCCAGCCAGGTCCACGGGGAGATAGAATATCTAGCGCAGGACTGCGGGTACAATTCATCGGCATCGTCGGTCCAACAATCGTCCAGCGACCTCCTCGACGACGACGAAGACGAACATCGCGGCAGTACTCACTCGCGAGCATCGAGCCACTCCTCCGTGTCCTCAATTCCCAACTCCGTCCTTACGCACAATATGGAGGGGTTCAAGGCATTCGTCATGCGCGAAACAACCGCCAACGCACCCCCACCGTCGACGCCACGGGCCTGGGATGACCGCGACGCAAAGGGATACAGTCGCATCCTACATACGGTCCGCCAGCGGGAGGCTGCCTTTCGCAAGCCCAGCTCCGTGCGTGCAATGCAGATGCACACCGAAGACGAGGGCGACGACGAGTTCCTGACGCCCCCCAAGCGGAAAGCCGGTCATCGCTTCTCCGACATCTCCCTCCGCTCCGCCGGCTCGGGCACCTCGCCGCTGAAGCGCTCCCCGTACTACTCGCCGACCGGGTCGCTGGGCAAGCCCAAGCCCAAGAAGGAGTACCCGCTTGTGCTGCTGCACTGTAACCTGCTGCCGCCTTCGCTGCCGGTGCCTGGCCTCCTGGGCTACCCGGACCAGAAGATCCTCCAGGACGTCCTGCCGCCGGAGTACTGGAGGCGGTGGAAGCGGCTGGAGGAGAAGGTCGGCTCTGGGGTGCTGCGAGACCGGGGCGTGCTGATTTCTCATCCGGAGGATATGTATGATGTGCTGGAGGAGCGGCTACTGGAGAGTCTGGAGCTGCAGCGCCCGCGGCTCGATCATGGTCATTTCCTGGGCCATGACGCGGACGAGGAGAAGGAGGGCCACTCGACGACGGATGACGAGGAGGGCGAGGAGTGTCCCGACTGCGGGGGCCGCGTCGTCCATCAGACAAGTGCGAGTAGGAAGTGGGAGATCCGGGTCTTTGCCGCCAATGGGCTCATGAAGGCCGGCGCTTGGGCGGCCGCCTGGAAGGAGATGGAAAAGGTCGATGTGGAGGTTGGTCTGTGGTTACCCTCGGAGGTGAGGAGGGAACTGGAGAAGAGACTGCTGGACTCGCAAAACAATAGTCGCATGCAGACTTCCCAGCTCCAAGGCCCCGTGAGCGCCCTTCCACAGAGCCTGGAAAACCCCCGCTTGCGAGGACACACTCCTCTCCCAGCGCAGAGATCCTCGTCCTCGGCTTCAGGAGCGACCATGCGACAGGAACAGCAAGGGTCGAATGTCTTCGAGCCCATGAGACGACCTGCGGAGATAGACCTGCAAACCCTGCTCGTGAACTACATCCGAGTGCTGGCGGCCGACCGGCGCAATGTTGCCATTGTGGTTCTCAGCATTCTGGTGGTCTTCTTCGCGATCGATTTCAGACCCCGAGCTGCCCACTCGGAACTGCGCCTGTTTCCCCAGGAGATGGCGGATGTGGGCGATCACCCGGTTCTTTCTTTGGCTGCGCCCTCATCAACAATTGGGTTAGCCTCGTCCGTTTCGGCGGACCCGATCTCCGACGCTTCGCAGTCGTCTGTGGTGGTTGCTTCCACCTCTGTGCTGCAGGGAGACAATGAAGATCCCACACCGGTCATGGTGAGACCCATCGAAGAGGAGACTGCGGCCTTTGTGGAGGAACCATCGGAGCCAGTTGCTACGTTCGTTGGCTTCCCATTGGAGGAACACGCGTTTGCAGAGATCGAAAAAGAAAATTCATCAATAAACTCAAGAATGGAGGCAGATCCTAAAGTGGAGATTGGTGCAGCCGATCCCCCGGGCTTTGGTAACTTGGGGGATTCGATGATGGATCTCGAGCATGATGCTCGTACTGATGTTCAACATCCTGGTCCTGTCAATGACTGATATGAGAAGCAGCCGGTTCTCGATTTACGATGATATGTCATATGTTTTTTACCTGATGTCCTGGATTATAGCATTGCGTTCTTTTGTATTTGCACAGCGTACATTGATGAAGCTACTGTGTTTGCCTAGATTGTTCTCCCGAGTGATTTCAACCCCCTTAATGCAATACCGAGACACTAAGAGCAATATGAGATACGTATTTTGTTAGAGTTCTGCGGCTTAAGCTGGTTGTCCCCTTGGACGTGTCATTTGAACTATACCAAGCCCACTGTCGATCTCCGATACTATCTGCATGAGTTCTATTTTCTAGAACCTAAGACGCGTGCCGAGTATCTTTAATGCAAGGGTTTTCGGAGTGACACCTCAATTGTCCGTACGCAGTGCATCTTGAGTTATGTATTATACCCCAGTTAAGTAAGTTTATGTTCCTGCGTCAGCATTCTACTGCGTACGGCCTCGGTTACTGCAATTTGGATGGACTCTACGTCCAACCTCCGTCCATCCCATCAACATAGATACTTGTCTTCCTCCAATTGAGGGTTATTTTTTTGCGCGTCCAACTGTGTGCATGTGAGGAATACACCCTCTAAATCAACGAGTAATGTAGCATTATGGCAATATCGACATGCCACCCGTGGCCGCGTATCGATATCCCTTGCATCCATCATCGTTTCTCGACAATTATCGAAGCTGTGGTTTGCTATAGCCCAATCCAAGCAGTTCGTCAGTTTTAGTTGCAATGGAAAGACTGATGGTGAAGAGAAAAGCATATAATAAGGCCTGTTCGCCTGAGCAAGGGTTCTCACAGGACCAAAAGGCCAGTCAATCGATTCCAAAAGTTGACTTCTTGTATATGCTTTATTTGCAGTTGCCACTCTCCGGGGCCCTTTTTCCTGTGTATTATCTCTTCATCCTGTATATACTAGGCTCTTTCATTTGCCCCCGTGATGAAGGCCGTTCGAGCGGCAATGGGCCTCTTGGCCTCAGCGTGTTTGACACACTTGGCGTCTTGTGACGCGGTAACGTTCGACCTGAACCTGTCCTGGGAAGACAGGGAAGTCGCAGGTGCCGTGAGAAAGACCATCCTGGTGAACGGTCAATTTCCCGGTCCGACACTCCGAATGAAGCAAGGGGACGATGTTCAAGTCTTTGTCAACAACTCGATGCCATTTGGCACCACGGTCCACTGGCACGGTAGGAACTCTTGCTCTTGGAGTATACGCTATTGATGCTGACCGTCCACTTCAGGCATTGAACAGCTCGGTACGCCGTGGTCTGATGGGGTTCCAGGACTTTCGCAAGAGAACATTCCGCCCGGAGGGGAGTTCTTGTACAAATGGAAGGCCGTCGATTATGGTGCCTACATCTACCATAGTCACTCCAGGGGACATATAGACGACGGCCTCTATGGGGCAATTGTCATTGATCCGGACGACTGCGTGGAGAAGCCGTTCGATAAGATCACGCAGGACCCCGATGAGCTCGAAGCTTTACGCAAGGCTGAATATGAATCGCTGCCCATTATCATGTCTGACTGGCACCCGATGACATCCGAGGAGATATGGCGTGCCGAAGAGGTCACTGGGATGGAGAATTGGTGTGTCAGTGCCATTCTGATTAATGGCAAGGGCTCCATGATGTGTCTTCCCCAGGACCGAATCAATGAACTCACAACAGACACACAAAAGCAAGCGATTGGAAACCAGACGATGACAGACATGGGGTATGTTGATAACTCTTGATTGGAAGCGAGGGCCTTGATTGTGCCATTAACTAACTGTTTCGACTTTAGATGCTTTCCTCCCCTGGATGGTCTGCTGGGCTCCTTCGATAGGAAACCAGAGTTGGCTCCTCCAGGCTTTTACAAGGACTGCATACCTGGGGATGGGCCCACGGAGAGATTTGAGGTCGACCCTGCGGCAAAATACAGAAGCTGGGATCTCATTAGCATGGCTAGTGTTTCGACTCTGGTTTTCTCAGTTGATGAGCACCCGATGTATGTCTACCGAGTGGATGGGCGGTACATCGAGCCTCTTCGAGTCGATGCAGTTACTGTGCCCATTGGAACAAGATATTCCGTCTTTACCAAGCTGGATCAACAACCTGGTGACTATACCGTCCGCGTGGCCAATACCGAGCCCAACCAGAATATTAACGGGACTGCCATCATGTCCTACACGACATCAACGCAAGAAAAACGAGGCCCTTCTCGGGCTTCAATTACAGAAACAGGCACTAACGCAACTGCCACTACTGTGATGCTTAACGAAACCAATGTGGTCCCGTTCCCTGCCGTCAAACCTGCCGCGGTGGTGGATCAGACCTTTGTGCTGAATGTTGGCCACTACAACTCCTCTTACCAGTGGGAAATGGGGAATGACACTTACTCCCTATCCCTGGAGGAAATAAGCCCAGTCCTCTTCAACATGAGCTCGATGCCGTCCAAGTACACTATCAACACTCGGAACGGGACCTGGGTTGATCTGATTGTCAATATAACTACCAGCGACCAGCCCGCTCATCCTATCCACAAACATTCGAATAAGTTCTTTGTGATCGGGTCCGGTACCAGTGCATGGAATTATTCGTCTGTGGCAGAGGCCATGCAGCAAATCCCTCAGAATTTCAATCTGGAGAACCCCCAGATGCGGGATACATTCAATACCCCCAGTCCCGATCAGTCAACGGCCTGGCTAGCGCTCCGTTATCAGGTGGTCAATCCGGGAGCCTTCTTACTCCACTGCCACTTTCAGACACACCTAAGTGGCGGTATGGCTCTAGCAATACTGGATGGAGTGGATGCCTGGCCTCAGGTGCCAGAAGGATACCGACTGCCTGTGGTAGAAAGCTGAGTGAAATCGAGAATATGTACCGGATACATATAGGGATGATGGAATGATCCTTTATTACGAGTCGTCCTGCTGTACTTTATGCTCGTTTATGCTGCGTGAACAGGATGGATAATAAAAGCCGTAATCCTTCAGGTTCTGTGCCATTGGTATTGCGATCCCCGAGAGAGGCGAGGAGTAACAGAAGAGAGGCCTTAGGGTCTGATTGTGAATGAAGAACTCTTCCAGCATTAACTGGTTCAGCACAAACTATGCGTGCTTCCTCATTAATTGTAAGGGCTCAGCCATCACTATAGCTCTTCTGTTATCGCTACTCCATGCGTTTCTCTATTCACTGCACTCTACCCCCATTCAATTCATTGTTACGCACGCAGTTGTCCTCAGACTCTCTTCCTTGATATCCTTCTCTCTCCTCTCTCCCTCCTTTTCCCTCCATCGTCATATTTACCCACCCCGTTTGGAAACCCCCGATAGTTGGATAGAAGGCTGGATCCATACCGTACCAATCTCACTTTTTCACCGAGACGATCTATATCCTTTACCAGGGCCATCATGGACTCCAAATCCAACATATTGCCTGCTTCCCCCTCCAGCGATTCTTCATCTGTGCCCTCCCACTCTCGCGGACGCGAGCATGTTCATAGCCACTGTCTTTCTTGTCTTCCTTCCGAGATCAAGGAGAGCATCGTTTGCCAGGTAAATCTGTGGAGATGATCTCCCATTACGGAGATCAAACCTCGCTAATATATCCAGCTTGGCATTTGCGACCTCGCCAGTCTTGCTCGAGTTTCTCGCTCTTTCCACGAGCTGGCTGCTTCAGTGTTATATCGCAAGATCTCCCACACTTTCTACCCAGGCAGTGCGATGGACGACTTCTTCTCATGGCAGCTGTTCACCGACACAATGAAGCCGCTAATTACAAGTGCTTACAACTACGGCCAGTATGTGAGGGAAGTTACCATCAGTAGTATAGATGGCTTCGAGGTTCTCGGAAGGCAAATATACAACTCCAGATCTCCTGAATGCTTCGATCGAAACGGTCCATTGTCCAATGCCTTGCTCGCACAATTGGTCAATAAAGCACCTGCATTGGCGAATTTCCGGTATGTTCGACTAGCGACTTGCTATGCAAGACTGACGCTAGCAATATTAGATGGGGTATCAACATGGAACTCGATCCTTCTCTTCTTCTTGCTCTGAGCCACACGGATAAGCTTCAGTCGCTGCATCTTCGCCTGTCCCCGGATGGCCCTGCATCAACGCCTTCTGAAGCATTTCCCCTATATGGTACTGTACCATCGAGCATGCATCATCTTCCTGGCGTGTCGAATCCTGCCAATCACATCATTCCAACTGTTTCCGGACTTAAGAATTTGGCGATTCTTGATATCCCTTCTTTGGACTGTATCCCTGAGGTTGCTAGTTGCATTTCATCTTGTTATCCTACCATCAGAAACATCCAGCTGTCGTTCGCTGACAATCTCGCTCTAAAGAGATCAAGATTTATACCAGCGAACTCAGACCATCCCAACAACTCCAATGATGAACAGATATTTGAATTTGCCGATATGTTCGGATCAGATTCTGAGGATGAACCACAAGATCCTTTGAAGGACTCACTGTTTCTTGGCCCTACGGTGAAACAGGAGCTCGTCATCCAGCAAGACGCGCTAGCCTTTCTCTTTGGCCTCGGTCTCACATTGCCCTCTTCCAACGAACCGAACGCCACGAAAAGGCATGGCAGCCATTTTCTTCACTTGATTTCTGGCTTGACCATTCACGACTCTGCCCCGTCCAGCGCTGTAGGTGTTGAAGCGGCTATCAACGGTGTTGAATCGCCGTTGTCATCCATCGAACCCGCTTCCTTTGTGGAGTCCGGACCGAGCAATGCAAGGACTTCGATTTCATCCATGAGCGGTACAAGCTTTGCATCGACGAAGCCAAATGTGAAAACTGTGAAGGACTACGTTCGTGAAACCCACGGTCTCCCGGTCGAAGAGCTTTACATCTATCAGGTCCCAGTGACTGCGGACACTCTCACCCGTGGAGTTGACCTGTCCTCTCTCAGACACTTGTCACTGCTCAATGTTGGCCCCCAAGACCACATCTGGGAGGCAATGAAGCAGAGGCATTTGTGCAACCCGTACAATCTCAAGTCAATCCACACAGACCATGTGGTGGAATCCTTTCTAGAGTTCGTCCACAGCCTGCCCAAGATCTTGGAGCTATTCATTTTGGAACGCAGACATGGCTCGAAGCTCGTGAACACGCCATGCACAACAGTGGGTATGGCTGATATTCGGCGTTTAGTCCTGGAGAAGCACATTTCACACCTCGAGAGACTGGTGATGCGCCATGACGAGAACACAACTTGGGTTCTCGACCCCTCGACTACCGTTCTCATCACTTCTGCTCCAAACATGATCGAACTAGCCATCAGCATCGATTATTGTAGCTATGTAAGTAGGACACGACGGCTCCTCTCGCAAAAGCGCCCAGTAGCTAACCGCAGCAGCCCTTTGTGATCCGCAACGTGAAGAATATGATATCCCTCAAGGCGCTGCAAATTTTCTGGTACCATGAGTTCCCAGACAATACCTATTTGCGTCGGGAAGTTGCACTCTTTGTGGATCACATTCTCCGTTACGCTGAGCTGAGAATTGAGTACGTGGGAATGTGCTACGTCAAGTCTGGCCCGGTCACCAACTGTATTGTCCATGTTCCGTCTAGACTTGCACAGCTCCATGAGATGGAGGAATCTCATGGGCGCAGCGGGCGATTCGGAATCGCTTCTATATTCGAGGGTGGCTCTCGGATATCCTGGAATGATACCCCCCTTACGACGGTCCCAGATGAAGTCCGCGCCCGGAGCGCCGCAGCAGGATTTGAAGCAGATGAGATAGTCGGGGTGAAGATGTGGGAGCCGAGAACTTGGAGTTTGAAGCTTTGACGTTGAACTTTTGTTTACTAGCGATGCGTTTTTTCCTTGATTGGGAACTGGCGCACCGGTTGGACTGGCTGGCGTTATGTATCTCTACCGACTGAGGATCTCCCTGGAGTCTCCTGGTATTTTAGTCTTGAATAGGCGAGGTATCTAGGAACAAGATACCATAATGCGTATGATCGTTATCTTTTCCTAGCCGGTCCAACAGGCAGCGGTGCGCATACATTCAGAGATGCAAATCATGCGATGAAGGACGTCCTCTCGCCTGTAACAATTCTCGGAGACATGCACCAGTGGTCCTGAAGGACAACGCTAGTGCGTGGTCCCATGGCAAAATTGGATTGCTTAGCGGGTGTCACTAGACGAACGGAGAGAGTCAGCCACCACATGAGGGCAGAGTTGCCACTGGCTTGGTATGGATCCTCCTGCACCACGACATAAAATACATGACGCCCTCTTCCACCTTCATTTCACAGAAACTAAAAAACACTTGTCTTTGACCAGCTATGGAATCCCGAAGAAATTTCCCTCGGTTTCAAAAGCTCCCCATAGAGATCCGGCTCATGATATGGCGCGAGTGTTTACCCTCCCGAGTGGTCGAGATCGATTGCCCTGGAGATCGCGGGAGGCGATATAACTGTACCTTGGTGTGGCCGTACGAGCAAAATTGGTTACCACCAGTGCTCACGAGAGTATGTCGGGAGTCACGCTCCGTTGCACTAGAGTATCAATCGAAGGAGAAACACCCCAATGATCCGCACGGGTGGTTTAGCCCTAGACTAGACACAGTATTTATGCACTGGAAAGATGCCGACAATTGTGACTTGTTCGAGTACGTTAACCGCATACCAGAGTTGTTCTGGTACGCCGATCGTTGTCGGGCCGCCGGCATCGATGCCTCGATCATGCATCTCTTCTATGAGCAAGACTGGGGCACTGATTGGACTGATCCATTTCTGGATATTATTGCTACACGGAAGGACTATCTCGTCTGTGTGGAAGTAGTGACTATTCATACGAGTCGCGCTGCCGCGAGAGAGTCAGGCCTGTTCGGTTTGCTATCAGATGCACCCACACAGCTAGTCGACGCAACCGACACGAGCACGATCGCCAAATTTCACGAGTTGTGGGCATCAAACTTAGCACTGGATATGACACCCGCGGACTTCTTCAGGGACCAGGAGGCCTTTCAAGCACGTCTAACGCAGTGGCTCAAGGAGCTCTCAGCACTGTGGGTGTACAAGGACTGGCACAAGGCCTACTTGAATAAATGGCGTGGAGTTCTTGACCCTGAGGAGATTTGGCTAGGTCCTCGCATTGATGAGGATGGCGACTTGCGTGATATGCTGCTACCGGAATGTTTACACCGGCCCAGTGGTCCCAATGGTCCGTGGTCTTTTTTGGATTGTGGCTTGTTTTCTCCAAATTTGGACCATCCCTTTGTGCAGCAGGCTTTGGCAGCGATGCCTCGATTTCGACCGCGGGTAATGTTTCGATATTGTCCTCTAGACTGTCATTTACAGAGAAGAGATGACGTCGGACGGCCGTCTATTTGGTAGATGAATGTTATGAATATACACTATGTACTAGACCTGAATACTCCTGGTGTATGATTGCGACTCCCAGAAGGACTCCTAAGATCCAGGGCCATGAGGAGTATACTTGTTGGTAGTTGTATACAGTCGAATGTTATATAGTGATGGCTCGGAGATAGCGGAGTTAAGCCACCCAATGGTTGGGCCGAACAACCAACATCCACATCGCCGAATCCACGACACTCGTCATCTCTCCGTCCTTCCCCCATATTCGGCGCCATGTCGAGCTGCAAATTGCCCAATATCCCAGCTTTCCGTAAGCACCAACTGCTTCTGGAATTGTGAGTGGATTCTGTCTCTTCCTTGCAGCCCCTTACCAGGAATGTGGAGCTAACTCCAAGCCTCCGATCTCCAGCGCGAGCTTAAAACACGCCGCCCCTCCGGGTGTATATGTGAGCGTCGCGCCGAACGATCCCACCCTCTGGGTCGTTGTTATATTCGTTCGATCAGGTATGGACATCCTAAGTTGGAGAACGGCCTACCAGGCCTACAATTGAGGTTGTTCTCAAGCTGATACCCCCAGGACCATATGCGTCTGCCATCCTCCGCTCCCAAATCCGCTTCCCTCCCTCCTACCCGGACCTCCCTCCCCTGGTGATCTTTTCCACCGATGTATTCCACCCGTTGATCGTACCCCTCACGACATATACCTTTAGCACAAACGCATCCAGCGAAGACCCCGTCAGCGCCACAGACGAAGAGCGACTACCCCCTGGAGGGTTCAGCCTGCGCCATGGGTTCCCCCACTGGTTTGGTAGAGCCAAGCGCAGCGGCGTCAACTCGACGACCTCATCGAGCGCCGCGAGTGTAAATGGCGCAGGCCTGGGTGGAGTAGAGGGCAGCGGCACCAACAACACCGAAGACTCGTCCGCTGCGGAAGCGCATGATCCGTCGGTAGCCCCAGAAGCAACAACTCAAAGTGAAGGAGACGATGACAACGAGCAAGGTTCAACGGCACTGTCGTCAGAAGATAAGCCTGCCGAAACAAAGACTTCAGTCCCTGTGGCTCTCCTCCTAGATTACATCCGTTCCACCTTTGACGATGCGACTGTGCTCGATTCCCTGCCCCTGGAAGCTGCTGGGAACCCGAGTGCTTGGCATGCCTGGAAGGCGCACAGGAAAGGGGATAAGTCCTCGGGATATCCCCCGAGCGCGAAACGGGGAAGCCCTCAGGCGCGACAGCCCGGTGACTGGCATTGGGATGGGATCTGGGCTAAACGGGTTGAACATGAGATTGAGGCGAGCCATTCTGATGCGACTTTATTTGGGAATGTCTCTATGCGCGGCGGAACTGATGAACTGGTATGTACGAAGGAGGGCGATTCTGCTTAGTGCCGCACTAACTTGATAATGTAGATTCGATTTTCTCGGTTAGACGATGCTACGTTGACGTCTGTCAAGGATATGATCATCCCACGGGCGGAGGCGGAGCACGAATTATCTTGATCTTCTAGTTTATATACCCAATATGACCATTATTCAATCGAAGAACACAGCCACCCGTGGCATGGAAATCCCTCGGAAGCATTATCATCCTGATCGCCTGCCTAAGATACCTGGTAGTGCCTGTCGCGCTCGACTTAGGTAACTGAAGTACGGTATTGCACCTTCCTTAGAAGTCATCCCCAACAACACCATCTACACGGCAGGACCAATGGTCTCCCTGCAGCTACACCATTCTGATCGGGGACCGACAGACGACGTATCTTTACCCGCCATCACCTCGCATTGTCTATGCCCGTTAACTTCCTACATTTCTCAAAGCAAACATGCCCAGGAGTCTGTATGATCGATATAAGACCTCCATAATACTCGTTGCGTTAGTCCTCGTCCCGATCGTGATCCTCTGTTGCGTCTTTGTTGCGGCTCTGGCTTGCTCTGAGTACTGGAGCTCTGACCGCCGTCGGTATGGGTTTTGTTGGAGACGACGTCAACGGCTGCCTGAGACTTCTGTTGGCTCGAGGCAAAGCTCGACAGCAAGGCCTACTGAGGTGAGGCATTTTAATTCCTTCTTCTGGCAAGGTGTTGAGTAAAGGAGTCTGTCTAGTGGGACGATGACAGCTGGTCCTCTCCACGTCGACGTGCAAACACAGTCCTCGGACGACTGGAATTCTCAATATCCAACGCAGTTGTCCTAGACATCATTTGCGGTCTTTTTCTACCGGAGGCTATTCGAGAGCTGGTACAAACATGCAGCGTCGGATACTGGTGCGGTTTGGATGAAAAGCCCAGAGAACGATAAACCGGACTGACGCTGTCAGTGCTGAGAATGGACGATCGCAGTCGGTATTGTGGAGAGCACGATAACATTTCTAGGGCCATACCCAGTCGATCCTGTCTGATAAGGACTAATGTTTACCATGGTGCCCCCCTAGCCTATAATCACCTGTCTCGAGATGATTGTATATGAATGGATCGTTCATGTATTGGCTACCCATGAATGTGACAGGATTCTTTCTCAAACCCGGCATGGCAAGAAAATTCGTACTCTAAAGCGCACAAATTCCTGAATTTCGTATCAGATGGTAGTATACCGAAAGAACATCATGAGCCTGTCACTGATCTACAAAATTCCTTAAAATAGGGGCCTCATCGTCCGCATGCTTCTTCTCCCACATAGGCTCCCCGTCATCATCAAATTCAGCCCACTGGAAGAACCCACAGGACTTCTTACCCGGCGCGAACCCCGCATAACACATCCACATGTACCTGCCCCGGGACTCCCGCTTACGCTGCGCACACCGAAGGATGGCATGCATTCCGCACCGACAGCGCGGCGTGTTCCGCGGGTGAAGAGAGTCCCGATACCACCGATACGTGATGTTGATGCGCCGATTTCCCGCCAGAGGATGGGGCGAGATGGTCTGCGCTGGAACAATCGCATGTTTCCATTCCTCCTGCATCTCTGCATGCATAACAAGGAGGGAGTTATGTGGGAGGTGGATGGAGATTTGGCCCTGGGCGTCCCCAAGCGATTCCGACGGGATTGGCTTTTCGCCCTCCGCAGCAGCAGCAGCAGCATCGTCGTTCGCATCACGGGAAATAATTCGTCGGACCCGGAACTCCCGCTCAACCCCTAAGCTTAGACTCCCGATAATCGCACGGGGTCCGAGATACGTCAGCTCGTCAGAATGGAACCCGACGCTCTCAGCCGGCCCATCATAGCAATTGACGAATGCCGCGTTGGGCATCCATTCTCTGGGTGACTGGTACTGGAGCTTCCTACCGCCGGGGTAATGGGTATGAATGCGCTTCTTGACCTCGTCATTTACAGTCCATTGGACCTTCGAGGAGACTGCCTGCATATGCGGGGTGATCTGCCGTACATTCGAGCGGTAGGTACCGCCGTAGGTATACTCAGACGTGTGCGCTCTATACTCTTCGGGGGTGGAGACATAGACACTGGCGGAGTGGGGACTCTCAACAGTACGGTCAAAAAGTTGGAATTTGTATCGTGAGAAATGTTGCGATTCATCCAGGAGTTCTAATAGGAGCGCGTTTGCCTGCTCCGCGGGGAGAAAATTGTGGATGATCGTGCATGGCGTGTGTGCCGCGACGTCGTCCGGGGAGAATAGATGTAGGGTTCTCCCTTTTCGCGTCAGAGGTCGTCGTTTTAGAGGGGTCGGTGATGCGCTCTGGCCCTTTGGGAGCAAGTGTGCAGCCAGCGATGTCTGTACTGCGGGGGTGCCGGGGATGGCCCGTTTCTTGGATGATTTGGAGGGTGGCTGTGACGCGATGGTGGAAGCTGCTTGTTCTACCGATCCACCACAAGAGACCAGAATATCTAGGAGCAGCTCCTGGGGTGATCCAGGGAAGAGAGATACAAGTTGTGCTAGCTTCACGTCCGTCGAGTCATCATCTTCCGGCGGCGGTCTGCAGTCCGGCAGACGTGACACTGGGGATTCGGACCGAGGTCTTTTTCTAGATATGAAGCGGTCCATGGATGGGCCACCTTGGCCTCCTGTCAGCCATTTGACGGTGAGTTGGTGATGTGAAGATGAGGCTGTCCTTCTCTCCATGACGAATATTGCGGTCACACGTGATTGCGCCCGAAGTGGCCAATCAGGGAGGCGGGGATATAGTTCGAGCAGCTCGCTATAGAACAACAATGGTTTTGGATACGATGCAACATGATATATATAATAAACCCATTATACGCCTTTAGAATACCTCAGTCTCCACTTTCCATTCTCCATCCCCCATATATACTTGTCCCGGTCTATGATACCACGTCAATCCCTTCCCTTCCCGTAAGCCATCGTAGACTTCCACCAGAGACGATAGCACCACTGTTGTCCATCCAGGGTATGATCCGACTGCCGGGTTGGAATCCCTGCGGTACAGATCGGGGAAGTTCTCTTCGAGGACCTTTATCGGGCATTCGGAATAATCTGCATCCCGCTCATCCTTCGTGGCCAGATCCGTCTGCCGGGCAAAAGAGGACAAAACAGCATCATCCACAATCAAACATAGCCGAAGACGTACGGGAAGCTCGATGGACGGCAATGCCAGGGAGATTTTCCAGTCGTGAAAGATTTGCCGGATCACGTCTTCGCTCACTCCCTGATATTGCTCTTCCGCGCTGAACACCTTCGAGGCGTAGGTTTTCTCGAGCTGTCGAATTTCATCATGCGTGCCGGGAAGACGATGCAGCGCTTTTTGGGTTGCCTCGTTTAGTGCTCGGAGGAATAATGGGAGTAGGCGATTGGATTCAGGGGCGTAGGTCGTGCGATAGACGATGGGCCCCCAGGTGAGAGTCAGGAAATCCCGCTCCCGACCTGGCGGTAGGGACCGAAGTCCGGGTTGCGCCCCTAGACGGGAGACTTCGGTATGGAGGAATTGCGCCGCGACGGAGGTGGTCGTATCATGCGATGACATGCTGGGATTGCAGCTTCAAGCCAATTGACCAGAGCATGAGTTGTATACATGATGGAGGTATATGAGCGGCTCTTGGTGCTCCCATCTTGCGGTTCTCTGGATCCAAGGGTGTCGTCAGAGTGACATCTATGACTGACCGAAACAGAACCGATGTCAACAATTAGAGGATTTTGTAGCATGTGTGGCTCCGTATAGAATACTTTGACGGCGGCGGTATTTGACGTGAGTTCTTTGCACAAATATACGCATGGACAGTGATATCCCTGTCGATTGACAGGCATGACGTAGGCGATCCTGGTGGGCCTGAGAGATCAGGCACAACCTCGGCATGTGGTCTCCCCGCAGCTTCTCCGTGCGCTTGATTTCCACCTCCGATCAACTTCTCGCTCTTCTGTTCTAGGTATACACCTCACAATCACGTTCCCCTCACTCAACCCCTCCTCCACTCCTTCGCCTTTCCTCGTACCCTCACCGATCCTGGCCATCCTTACCGTCAATCCACTGAACCATGCTCCACTTCCGCACGGAGGGCTATAACGGCTGTGCGGTCAAGTACTCTCCATTCTTCGATAACCGGCTGGCGGTCGCCGCGTCGTCGAACTTTGGGCTGGTGGGCAATGGACGCATGTACATCCTAGAGTTGACACCAAACGGGATTGTGCCTGTGAAATGGTGAGTTTACGTGATTTCAATCTTCTACTAATCGTAACCAACTCACTTCTCTAGGTTTACGACTCAGGATTCTCTCTATGATCTGGCTTGGTCTGAAATCCACGAGAACCAGGTGCTCACAGCCTCTGGCGATGGAAGTATCAAGCTCTTTGATTGCAGTCTCAATGACTTTCCGGTTCAGAACTGGAAAGAACATAACCGCGAGGTCTTCAGCGTGCACTGGAACCTAGTCGCCAAAGATCGCTTCTGTTCTAGCAGTTGGGATGGCACTGTGCGCGTCTGGTCCCCGCATCGTCCTCACTCGCTGGTCACTCTGCCCACTCACAGCTGCACCTACTCTGCGGCGTTCTCGCCTCACTCCCCCGACATCCTTTCTTGCGTCACCTCTGATTCCTACGTCCGTATCTTCGACCTCCGCACCCCGGCTTCCGCCTCGAACCACCTTACCCTGCAGATTCCCATCCATGCGGCTCCTGTTTCGCCAATCCCCGGCCAGCCGGGCGTACCTCCCGCCGCGACTCCCCCGTCCGAAGCCCTGACGCACGACTGGAACAAGTACCGTCCGTCCATTATCGCAACAGCGGGCGTGGATCGCACTATCCGCACGTTTGACATTCGCGCCCCACAGCAGGGTCCTCAGGCCATCATGCTTGGACATGACTACGCCATCCGGAAGATTTCATGGTCCCCTCATCTCTCCAACGTTCTCCTCAGTGGCAGCTATGACATGACCTGTCGTGCATGGAGTGACCAGTCTCCTCCTGGCATCGTGGGCGATGTCGACTCGATGCGCGCTGGGCCTGGACCGACGATGGGTGCTGAGCTTGGTCGCATGGGCCAGCACACTGAGTTTGTCACAGGCGTGGACTGGTGCCTATTCGGTAGTGAAGGCTGGTGCGCCAGTGTGGGCTGGGATGAGAGCTTGTATGTCTGGGATGTGCGTGCTGTGATGGGATAGATCTATCTCCCTTTGTCTGTCTCTGTTTACTTACTGTGCGACGTGGCCCTGTCTTGGTTTATTTCTTCCCGTGTATTGGATATTAGATTGCATGATACCATTTTGTCTTGGTAGTGGTAGGAGTATGCCTCTGCTGATGCATGAATGAAAATTTGTCTATACTCCCGTTGCCTTAAGCTTATACTTCTAACTGTTCTGCGTAACGCTCGGCGTCAAAATAAGCTATTTACCACTGCACCCCCGGACTACATCTAATCATGATCGCGTAACGGACCCGCACAACCAGTCCGGATTCACATCTTTCCAAAACCAGCGGCACAAACGCCGGGTATATCAATCCCCAACGCCACAGACCAGCAATAGCGGGTCTGAAGCCATCAGCTGGGTCCATACCCAACGTACAGAGCTTCCAGGTCCAACATGGATATGGACAGGAGAAAACCCAAAAGAGAACGGCCAAGCAATTACTTTGCCAGTCTAGCCTCCACCTTCTTCCTCTCCGCCTCACGCACCTGCTTCACCTCCTCGCGGGACGCGTCAAACGCCACGTGCACCTGGTTGAAGGGGTTCTCTTCACTCTTGTCGAATTCCTTCTTGATCAGGTCAATGCGCTGCTGCCGACGCAAGCCCGGATTCTCCTCCTCGACCTCAGGCATGCGGCGCGCCTCGTACGCCGCATAAGCCGCCTTGTAGCGACGCTCGGGGTGGCGGTCGATCTTCGAGGTGTCCTTGTTGGTCAGCGACAGCGCGTCCAGCGCGTTATCGATACCGGACGCGTTGAGCGCGGAGCCCTTCTTCGACGCGGGCGTGTCGTCCAGCTGCGACAGGTCCAGACCGCGCGACTTCTTCTGCGGCTGGTTGGACTTCTTGGCCTTGGACGGCATCGAGGCCTCTTCCGCGGCTAGTTGCGCGTCCCGTTCGGCCTTCTTGCGGGCGGCTTCGGCCTTTTTCGCTTCGGCATCTTCCCTGTTAGGTTTGGCATCGCGATTAGCGTGTGTCTTTGATGATCGCCGAAGACCTCCGCTGTGTTCCTTTATGGCCATGACTCACTTCTTGGAGTTGCTCTTTGCGCCCTTCTGCCACTGCTTGTCTTCCTCCGCGGCCCGCTTGGCGTCTTCGGCGGCCTTCTTGTTGGCAGCTGCTTCTGCCTTCTGGAAGTTCCTCGTCTTCGTCAGTTACTGCGGTTTCCTGCCGCTCGGAGCGTGAAGTGGGGGCGGGGTAGATTGATAAAAACGTCCTCAGGTAGACTGCGGATCTGGGAGGTACATACGCGGGCGTTGCCAGCTGCCTTCTTGGAGTTCTCGCCTCCTTTCTTGGGGCCCATTTTGCTGTCTGTGGGGGCGCTTAGCAGCGAACGTTCGGGTTAGAACTTCTGCTCGAGGGAGGAAGAAAGATGGTGCTGTTCTCACCTAATCAATCGGACTATGCGGGATTCCTACCGCCAGGCCCGATCTGGTTTTCTGCCGGCAGATCCAGTCACCGTTTCTACCTTCGGCAAATCGTTTTGGCCTTTTGGGCCTTTTTCTTGACATTTTTAATTGCTTCTCTAAGCTTTGTTCATGTATAGACGTCTCTGCCGTATTTATTAACCCTACTTGCAGTATGAGGAAGTAGAGGATTCCTCTCAATGAGAGCAGAAAGCCGTTGTCTGCTCACTCTACCCTGCGGCTGGGTCAGGAGCGAGCGATACTACGTACTATTTAGTTGTCACCAGGATCCATGCCACTGATCAAGAATAATAGGAAGACAGATCTTGAAATTTTTCACTGGCGTGGGCGGTGGCACCTCTTCCATTCCATTGCCTATCCCTACTTCTGTACGGGGAGAGTCGCTGTCGTGAATTCTGCATTAAGGATTATCCTACCTGTTGGCTACACTAGGATTCTATAACATTAATCTATAGAGCATGGTTCTAACGCCCAAGAAACAAAGTTACCGTTCGGGCACGGCCCCAGCAACCAACTCAGCCCAGAAAACTGGTTGATTCATGCCGGTAACTGACAATCCTTCTTTGACTCCCTCGTAAACGCCCGCGCCGATGTTTTCTACACCCCAGGTCACCAAATCCGCGAGGAAGGCCTTGGGCTGGTCCCGGTCCAGAATAGCGACGCCGACGTTGTGCGCCACATTCAGCGTCCCCGCGGTCACCCGCTCAGTGACCCGATAGGCCCGTTCATACCGGTACAGCCCGTTCATCACGCCTTTAATATAGGGAGCGAGGAATCTCATGGCGATGAAAAGACAGATGATCCCGGAAGCGATCAGTCTATAGACAGCGGAGCGGGGCGGTCTGTCCCTGGCGGGTTCCATCTGGCCCAGTTCCAACTGGTCAGGAAAGTGGCTCCGGATCCGTGCAAGCTCGTTCTGGTCCAAACCCGGCGGGAGACAATCGAGGATATGTCCCGTGGCGTCGATATACAGCGACCGCACCGTCCGGTTGTCCCGGTCGTCCTTTCTAGCCTCGAGCATGCTAGCGTGGAACAGGTGCATCGCTGTCCGGGCAGACGAGAAAGAGCATGTTAGTACCTACTACCTCTTGAATTGCAGCCAGGTTCTGATGGGATACTAACCGTCAACAACTCGAGCCCAGTCAATCCCGGAACCCTCCCCGTCAAAGACGGTACGAACTGTGTCTGGGGGCAGCATCTCCAGACTAACACCACCGTTGTTCGAAGCGATGGAAGATGCAACCGATTCGGTGTCGAAGGTGGTGTCGCCCGCAGGCTGCGGATGGTCTCCTTCGGCCATCCCGGGCGATAAGGAATTGTTGGACGTGAGATACTTGAGGCTCATCCTAGATTGGGGTGGGGCGATTGATCCTATGGGCAATCGCTGGAGAGACCAGTGCAAGAGTACCGGTATGCGCTGTTTGATCGAAATGGGGATGAGCGATGGAAGGATTGACGACGGTGGGAGTTCGCGCATCGGGATATCAATAGTGGGTTGTTTGTCCATCCTGACTGCCTGTCTGGTGCACAACGGGGAGATACAGGAAGAAAGAAGCCAAGTGAGGGGGTGAGACTGCCGACTTTAGGGCTGCGTCGATAAGAGGCAGGCGCGGATGACGGCGGGGTGACGCTCGAACCAAACTACTTGGAGATGCCACACTGCCGCCATACATGAGGCTATTCCAGACGAAATATTACCCAGCAGGATACATCTAAACGGGACAATTGTAGTCCGGGCGAATTGATTTTCACGTGTCAGCTGTCTGGCGACTCCACCTGTGTAGGGATAACGTGATAGACCGATAACAACATCCTCATACGACATTGCAAATCCTCCGGGGAGCAAAAGTACTTCTTGAGTCATAGAGGCTCTGGGATACCGTGAGGCTTGGTTCTCCTCTTTCAGGAAATAATGTTACGTTATGTCACTCGAAGGGCGTGGCCTATCTTGATCCGCTGCGCCCTTCGGACTATCCGGCGCTCAGTTATAAACTACAGGGCGGCGAACCTATAAAGGGTCGACCAGGAGCGGTTTTACATTCTCAAAGGTCCAAATACAAAGGATGAACAACTTTTACTAGCAAAATCAAACCGCCATATAACATCATGGATATCAGGGCCTTCCCATTCCTGAATGGTTTGCTTCAGGGTGTTGCATCTCCTGGGGAAAGCCAGCATCAGTCATTAACGTGTCACTGTTCTTCGGGCTGGGAATCGGAATCGGTGCTGTGCCAGTATTCGAATCCAGCAACGTATCCTTCATAGGATCCGCCATTATACCCGTATCTCCACCGCTGGGTCCAAACCCTACTCCGGCATGACCACCTCCCCCATCAAATGTCAACCCCTGTAGGTCCTCCAGATCTAACTGGTCATAATTGTCGTTCAGTCGTTGGAGGAATTCAGGGTCAAATCCCATCTGCACAAATGGATCCGCAGACCCGCCTGGAGTCGAGAAAGATGAGACGCCAGCTGAGGCACTACTGCCCCAATCAGTCGATAGCCCAGAAGCTGGTGCACGGGCCAACATGCCTGTACTACCGACGAAGCTACCATTAGAACTTCCTGGGATGCTTGCGACAACAGACGACCGACCCGTCCCAGGGAATGCAGGACTCTGTATGCTCGGGCTTGAATAGCCCGAGCTCAGAGGCTGCCGACGGCATAAACTCCTCGCGGAGATATTGGTCTCTGTCGGTGGTTGCCGCAACCCGTCATGGGCAGCAAATGGCGGTCGCATACCCAAGTTGTCAAGTCGAATGTGCTCTGAGCCTGGGACCAGCTCAAGCCCGGTGTCACGCTTCAGAACACTGAGCCAGACAGGGTTGTCGGCGCAGGTCTGATTCCAAGGGTCATTATTCCCATATATGACTTGCCGGGCCTCATTCTGTATCATTTGGTCCGTTGGAACAACACCGACAGCCATCTGATTGTGGATATACGAAGTGAGCTGAGCCTGGAGACGATGGAAACAATTGACATCTTCAGGGTTCGCCAGACTGACAGACGTCTTATACGGATCCAAAACGGTGTGTTCATGGCCAATGAGATACGGGGGCATGGCGTTTTCCACCAAATTTTGAACTTCGGGCTCGAAACCCCAGTCACCGTGCCACTGGGCCATGTCGGCACCACTCTTGAAGTGGGACGCCAAGTGGTCAGTTCGATCCTTCCACGTGGTAAGGACCTTCTCGCAGAAACCACATCGAGATCTTATCTCGCAGATGTTACTTCGCCATTTGTCCATTGCCGGGTGGAACCTAACATTGTGCATGAGTCGCAGGTGCTGGTTCAAATGATCTTTGCGGTAGAAGGTGCGCTCGGCAAGCGTTTTCTCCTGGCAGCTACTATAGTTATGGGACTCCAGGTGGTCATTGTCCGGATCAGGCGCCATACAGAAGACACAACGCCTTATGTTGTCAACGACAGTTACTCCTCCATGGGGAGAGCAGGTCCACTTCTCCAAGGCGAGATGCAATGACTTCTCATGCCGCTGCCAGTCGTATTTGGTTTGGAAAGAGTCGGCACAGAAGGTACACTGATAGATACGTGATCCACGAGCCTTATGTTGATTGAAGGTGTTGACTGGGGCTGATGCTTTGCGACGACGACGACGTTCCTTCCGTTCCATTGAACCGAAGGACCCCAGGGAGGATCGGTGGGAGAAGGCAGAAGCAAAGGACAAGTCAGATATGGACGAGTGGCTTGCTGACTGACTTGTCTCGAAGCTACTGACGGATGGGGTGTGGAATATATTGGAGTTGGGATGGCTTGAGTCACCACTGGACCCCGTCTTCCGAGAATGTGAACGCACGTGACCTGACTGGGACGATCGTTGCGACGGATCCAGGGGATTATTCACCAGGGCTCGCAGAATATCAGAAGTGGCAGCAGGTTCGTTTTCAGGGGGTGAGTGCTTCCAACGTTCCAGCGGAGTCATCAGGGTAATGTCCATATGGGGCTGTCCTGGGATATCAATGGCGCCAGGAACCGGAGAGCCACTCCGAGGTGGAGGACGCACTTTGCCGCGTCGCCGGGCATTGGCGAGCCAATTGGCAATTTGAGTGCGTTTAAGTCCCGTGCGTTGCTTCAGTTCATCCTTCTCCTTATCATTGGGATAGGGATGCTCGTGATGCTCCTGAAGCCACGTCTTGAGGATGCGAACCGCCTCCCGCGATAGCCGCGAACTGGTTTTCCTCATCCGACCGTCGATGTCGTCCGGGGTGCCCATTCCCGTCAGTGATTTGAGCGCTTTCTTCCCCGTCAAACCGCCAATGGGGATGTCGACATTTTCGTTGATGGGAGGGAAGGTGCTCAGATATTTGCCGGGAGCCTTGGCATGCGTGAAGCTGCACTCACGATAAAGAGAGATACAGCACGTGCAGCCACTGTTTTGCATCACCCCGCGCTTCGCAACGAAGCAGTCCAACCCCATGTGCCGACAGAAATCACAGGGCTCTTTGGCGCGAAACATGGGATAGACCCTATTGTCGACATTAGGGTCAACAGGATCTCTCCGGGGACATTCAGGAAGTGGCTGTTCCGGAGGATCATTGGGGAAATCCAATGGCTGTTCGAGGGACAGCAATTCATGATTGGCGACCGCATCGTCATTTTCGTCGAATTCGCGATGGTCCGAAGCCACATCATCATCACGAACATAGGACCCGTGCGAGGCCTCATCGAAATCGAAGTATTCCATTTTCCGGTGGATCCAAGTCTCGCTGGACTTAGTACGATGATGAGTCAAGGGCCGACGACGAGCCTCGCTCTCGCCCACCACAGTGGATAGTCAATTTGGTCAACCACGACAAAGACGAGGTAGAATTGAAAAAGTCCTCAATACAGAGAGACCAGGTGAAAGGTAGGTCCATGGAAAGAGAACGAAGGCGGGCACTGTCAGCCTAAGAAGGGGACCCCGATTTCTGCGCCTTGGGGATGAAAGGCATGCCGGACCGACAAGCCTTGCTAGTATCTTCTCTCAGACCCTCAGGTTGGGTCGACCAAGGAGCCGCCGCTCCAGGTCTCACTGCAGCAGTCGTGAAGCTAACCATGGATGGTAGGGAGTGGACAACCCATCCGGAGACATAACAGGGGAGAGAGTAGAGGAGGAGCCGGAGTAATGCAGATGGGGCCGAGCACTCGACGTGCGCGCCCTTCCGTTGACAACGCTTGCCCGCTTGGGGCTTAGCGCTGGTGGGGGAGGGCGTGGGCTGCCCGCTAGTCCCAAACAGGCAGGGGTGATTCATCTCCAGACGATATCGGACTCTTTTCTGCTGCCACTGCACCATCTCTCCTCGTATTCTTTAAAAGCCACCCCTTCCCCATGACGACACTGAGTCGTATTCTCCCCGAACATCGGTGGGACCCGAGCACCTGGACTCTCCAGTTCATGTCGCGTGGTAGACGCTGGCAGTCCATGCTGACGGACACCCGGCCATCATCTGATAACGCTGTCTTGCAGTCTCCAATCAGCGCATATAACCGTCATGCGAAGCAATGCAGGATCAATCGCATTCATATTCCGCCAACCATGATGTCTTATGGCAGGACATTGAACCCGGGACCCACGTCCATCTCCGCGGGCCACACATCCACTGATCCGTTAGACGCAATACGCGCATTTTCATGAGATTCTCCCCATCATTCAGTATCCCAGATATATCAGCTTGTGAATTGAAGGGCAATCTACCGACCTACACTGCGGAAACGCTGGAAGCACTCAACTCCCTCACAGCTTACTATCCCACGCTGCAGACAGCTGCATGGACATTGACTCACTCTCCCAGGCCCATCCGTCTATCTCACAACCCATACTTTGCATTGAATTCGTCCGCCACCTTCCGTGTCGTCCGGATGATTTCCACGCATCCCGGAGAATCCGAATGACAGCAAATAGATAATGGATAACTTCTCAAAGGCAGCTGCACAACGCTACCATCAATCGCTGTCACCGACTGTTCTTCCACTTGCTGTCGAACATGTTTCTCGACGTCCCGAAGATCCCAGGGCTTCTTCTTCCGGTCAATGACGAGCATCCCGTTGGCGTCATATTTCACGTCTCCGTACAGCTCTGCCCAGAATTCAATCCCGAGATCATTGGCAGCCTTCTCCATATTGGTCCCCGCAAGTCCAAACACAGGAACCCCCTTGGGAATTCCCTGCATCACTGCCTTGGCCACCGCATAATCGCGACACATCATCCCGTACAAAACTCCGTGGGGCTTGACGTGGTTAAGAGTGACACCTTCCCGGTCCAAAAATCCCTGTAACGCTCCCACCTGGTAGACCACCATCGCAGTCAACTCCTCAGGGGAGAGCTTCATCTCTCGTCGCCCAAACCCCTGGAGATCTGGAAGCCCGGGATGTGCACCGATGCGGACGTTATGGGCCTTACAATTCCGGACAGTTTCCATCATAATCAGAGGATCACCGCCGTGGAACCCACAAGCGACATTTGCGATATCGATCATGGGGAGAAGCTCCAAATCCGGGCCACAAACCCAGTTCCCATACTGTGGCGGCTGCGTTAGTCCTAGGGAGCCAAATGACAAAGTTGACAAGCGAATACATACTGCCTCCCCCATGTCGCAGTTTATCAACGCTTTTTGCTGAATCGGTGCCATAATCACAACAGTACGCCTCGTTGACGGAATCTGACTCGTTATTAATAATTTGAACGGCAGTGAATAAAATACTGTGAAGCTCAAGCACTCGAGAGGTCAAAATGTAGCAAAATTAAATGTTCAAATCCCGAGAGGGGAATCATGTCTTGGAATCGTCGTCGTTCTTCCCCAACTCAGCTTATCATCTCCACTCCACCTCCAATTCTCCAACTTGGACTTTGATCCCACTGGGCAACTCCAAGTAAACTTATCTCGTAGACCCTTTTTGTATCATGGTGTCTGGGCGTGTCATTTCATTGGACTATGATGCTGAGGGGCCACAGATACGACTCGGAAGATTCGATCTCCTTTTATAACGGGTGCTTTCCTGTGTTCAATACAGCACGCCTTTCTTCTCTCATTATATAGATTTGCAAACTAAGATGGAGTCATTAAAGACCTTACTCGTCGCTAATCGCGGTGAAATTGCCGTCAGGATCATAAAGACAGCAAAGTAAGGGGTATCTAATAGAGCCAGCCAGCATATATTAACAAATACCTAGGAAGCTCAATATCCGGAGTCTTGCAATATATACCGAGCCGGATGCCGCCTCCAGCCATGTTCACCTAGCAGATCAGGCGTTTCGTCTCTCGGGGCCACCGTCGAAAGCATATCTTGATGGGTATGTCATTGCATGGACACTCTTTGTCACCCGGCCTTGTCTTACTGTATTGCAGAAATCAGATAATCAACATCGCAAAGCAAAATAAAGCCGATGCAGTAATACCAGGTTATGGATTTCTATCGGAGAACGCAAATTTCGCCAGGGCTGTCGCGGAGGCTGGCCTTGCCTTTGTCGGGCCCTCTCCAGAATGCATCGAAGCGTTCGGCCTCAAACACACTGCGCGAGACCTTGCAACCAAGGCTGGGGTGCCAGTTGTACCTGGATCGACAGGTTTGGTTGAAAGCGAGAATGAAGCCGTTGAAGTAGCAAAGACATTGGGGTTTCCTGTATGCTACATCGTTCCCATCCCCCGGTCAAGGAACCAGCCGCTGATAGACATCACAGGTCATGCTTAAAGCGACTGCAGGCGGCGGCGGTATGGGCCTTGTTACGTGCCACTCAGAGAAAGAGGTCCGGGAGTCGTTTCTCACGGTTCAATCTAGGGGAGAGGCATTCTTCAAAAACGCTGGGATGTTCATTGAGCGGTATTATCCTTCCAGCCACCACATCGAGGTCCAGATTTTTGGCAACGGAAGTGGAAAGGCCATCTTCCTTGGGGAGCGCGAGTGCTCAATCCAGAGAAGACATCAGAAGGTGATTGAAGAATGCCCAAGCCCATTTGTTGCCAGACACCCGCATCTGCGCCAAAGCCTGGGCAACGCCGCTGTTCGTTTAGCGGAGTCTATCAACTACGGGTCTGCTGGCACAGTCGAATACCTTGTGGACGATGAAAGTGGCTCGTTCTTCTTCCTTGAGATGAACACTCGTCTCCAGGTCGAGCATGGGATTACTGAGCTCTGCTATGGGGTTGATCTGGTGGAGCTTATGCTCAAACAGGCAAATTCCCAGCTTTCCGGCTATAGTGGCCTACCCGCCGGTTTTCTTGCAATCATTCCGGTAGAAACTCCATCTGGTTGTGCAATTGAGGCTAGGGTCTATGCTGAAAACCCTGTAAAAGATTTTGCGCCTTGTCCTGGCGTATTACAGAGCGTCGAGTGGAAAGAACTACCGGGCTCTAGGATCGATACATGGGTTTACAGAGGCATCAAGGTGTCTGCAAACTATGGTAGGCATATAATTCCTACATACAATGCGAGTCATCTAACCGCCTTTATCAGATCCACTTATTGCCAAAGTCATGTTCCATGCACCTAGCAGGCCGGAAGCCATCAAGGGAATAAAGACAATCCTGGTTGAGTCGAGTATCTGCGGGCCTCCGACAAATTTGGAATTCCTGGCCGAAATATTTTCCGACGAAACATTTGTCTCTGGCCATGTGTTAACACGATTTCTGGACAACTTTAAGTATAACTTGTCTGCGATTGACGTCGTATCTGGAGGTGCCTATACCCTCATTCAAGACTGGCCAGGCCGCCCAACACTCGGCAAAGGATTCTGTCACTCTGGTCCTATGGATCCCGTGGCCTTCCGGATAGGGAATGCATTAGTCGGGAATCCTGCCGGATTAGAAGCATTGGAGATCACTCTAAGTGGACCGGAGTTGCGATTTCTGGGGCCTGCGATAATATCGCTTTGTGGAGCGCCGATTGATGCAACTCTCGATGGAGCTCCCATTCGAATGTGGTCCCGAGTCTTAGTAGAAGGTGGTCAGCGGCTCAAAATTGGGAAGACTACCGGCAATGGGTGTAGGGCATACTTGTCCGTATTTGGCGGATTCTTGAATGTTGCTAAATGGTTTGGGTCCAAATCCACAGCTCCAATGGTCGGGGTAGGAGGTTACCAAGGCAGGCAACTTGCATCTGGGGATCTCCTGTCAATAACGAAAGAGCTTCCTCATACGAAGGGCGAGCATTATATACCGGCACATCTTATTCCCGACTACCCTGATCACTGGGAGCTCATGGCTACTCCAGGTCCATACGACGAAGGCTACCTGACTTCTGACAGCATAGACATGCTGTACCAAGCGGAATGGAGAGTTTCCCACAATGCAGCAAGAGGAGGTATCCGCCTGATTGGTCCGAAACCAACATGGGCGCGCTCCGATGGAGGAGAAGGTGGTGCACACCCCTCAAATCTCATAGAATACGGTTACGCCATTGGGTCACTCAATTGGACAGGCGATGATCCAGTAATTTTCCCCCAGGATTCTCCTGATTTCGGTGGGTTTATAAGTAGCCACACGATTGTGAAGGCAGATCTTTGGAAGCTAGGACAAATCAAAGCCGGCGACACCCTCAAATACCGGGCGACTGCTTTGGAGGATGCCATAGCAGCTCGCAAATCCATCGAGGAATTCATCCAGGATATATCCCAATGTTGCTACAACCAAGGCGACTTCAATGCCATCAAACCTATGGAGACAAGTCTTCCCCGGGAACTGCCAGCCAAGGAGCGCGGAACTGGAGTTGTTCGGCAAATTCAGGAAACAGGGAGACAACCTCTTGTCTCGTACCGCCAGGTGAGATAGGCCGCCTATAATTGAATCATATTAAAGCTATGCTAATTTGCTCTCAGGGCGGTGATGACTACCTTCTAATCGATTATGGCACGGGATCTTTTGATTTGAACCATCGCTGCCGAGCCACAGCACTTAAAAACGCTCTGTATCAAGCTACTGGTGACATAACATTCTCCAATGGTCTGATATCGACGGTTGGATGCGGAAATTGTATGAGCCCATGTGCCTCTTCGGCTCTTAAGGCGGCCTACTGATTCGTCACAGCCTTGATGCTTTACTACGACGGTAGCAAGATTCCACAAGCAAAGCTTATCAACTACCTTTGCGAAATGGAAGCAAAAATAGGTGACCTCAGTGAAGCAAAGATGCCCAGTCGCTTGTTCAAGCTTCCTCTCGCTTTCGAAAGTCAAAGACAGAAGGAAGCAATCGATCGATACATGGAAACACAGCGTCCCTATGCTTCATACTTACCGGACAATATGGATTTTGTTGCAAAAAACAACGCATTTACCAAAGAGGAATTCCAGAATATCTACCTGTCTGCAAGCCTCATGGTAGTGGCCGTGGGATTCTTCACAGCTCTACCACTCGCTCTTCCTGTCGACCCCCGACAGCGAATGAACTGTCCTAAGATGAACCCCAGCAGAGTTTACACTCCAGCTGGCTCTGTATCATGGGGAGGTAGCTGCATGGCGTGAGCTCCCCGCCAATGATCTGCCTGAGTGAAGCACTCTCTAACACGTGGCCTAGATTGTACAATGTCGACTCTCCCGGTGGCTATCAAATGACCGGAATGACAATTCCAGGAGTTGATATTCTAGGATCAAAGAGAGGGTACACAGCGGACAGACCCTGGTTGTTCGAAGATTTTGACCAAATCACATTCTACCGCGTTTCAGAGGCGGAGTATGAACAAGAGCTCGCATTGTTCCATAGCGGTCGATACGAATACCAGTGGGAGAAGGTTGAATTCGATATGGCTGAGCACAACAAGCTTCTCCGTGATACCGAGGAGGAAGTAGCGGCCATCCGTGCTCGTCAGCGTGCAGCCCAGACAGCAATGGACAGTCTAGAAGCAGAGTTACTGCAGCGCTGGACGAAGGAGAAAGCGGAGAGAGGCGTCCCTATGGATGCTATTGAGAGCTTACTCAAAGGTGAGCAGTGGAAAGACTGGCGATTGCTTTTCTCTTTCCATGCGTTAATAGACGGGGGCTAACCGCCATAATTGTAGATCCAGCAATCGTCCCCGTCGAGGCTCCGTTGAATGCCAACGTATGGAAAGTGGAGATTTGCGAAGGTGAAAAGCTGGACGAGAATCAAGTGGTGGTCATTCTAGAAGCAATGAAGCTTGAAATTGCGGTACGCACAGAAGCTCTAGTCGTGGGAGGTACGGTGGAAAAGGTCTTGGTCCAGCCAGGAGATTCGATTGAAGCCGGTAAGCCACTCTTCCTTGTGAGAAAGTTGTGAGGTTAGCAGAGGGCTTGTGTGCTTGAGCTTTTGAATAAAATCTTGTTCTTAAGAATATAAGAATGCCATGTCTTTGTAGGCCATCACACTTGCTAGTAGGGTATCTCTTGGAATCCAACAAAGAGTGTAGCATCTCAAGTAGCCAACGTTTGGATGACTCCTACTCCCACCAGAAACTAACGCTTATGCCGGCTTTCAGCCCTCGAACATAATGCCACCATCCAACAGGGATATAGAGACATTCTCCCTCATTGAGAACCGTCTCGACATACTCCGCCTCCAGAAACCCAGGCCACATGGCGTTCCAATGTTCGGTTTCAGCAGGGGAAAGTTCTATTGCTGCAACGTCAACCTCTGACGTATTAGACATGTCGATTTGACGAGGTTGTTCGTCGTTCTCTCCTGATAATCCTGTTTGAGCTTTCCCCTCTCTGGTGGTTGATGAAGCGCCAATGGTTTCCATACCCTTGGGGTAAATTTGTGAGGCTGGCGTTCGTGGAGAGTAGAGACGAATGTATTTGGCTCCAGCCACTTGAACCAAAATATTATGATACGGGTCATGGTGAAGAGGAGAAATCGTCCAGGAAGGACCAATCCAGGTATTGATAATAGGTTCACTGGGAGTACCATGTCCCAAAGAGGACGCAGGCGATCCATAGTCTGAGATTTGATCAGGTTGGTTTTGAATATTAGTAGTTGTGGCTGGCTGGTTCGCCCTCTGCATCTTTTCTCTCCGTTCCCGGCATTTTTTGATGTACACTGGAGTCCCCGGCTCCGGCCCAGGAGGATCGATCCAGCAATAATCAGGAACACAAACGTCTTTCCGTAACTCTGGAATCTGGGCCAACAGGTCGTGCTGCGCCATGTACCCTGTCTGTCCGGTCTGCTCTTCCTCGCTGTCATCATCTTTCAATGGACTCTCTTCCCCTCCCCAGATATACTTATCGACGAACTTCCCAAATTCCATTATTCGCTGGCCCCAATCCTCATCCGTGTATGACCGTCCAATTTCCACAGGCACAAGTCTCCGGCCGCCAAAGGTGCGTTTAAACCAGTAGTCCCGGGAGGACCAAGGACGCGTCGACAAAGCAGGCCAGTGGTCTACTACATCCGTGATAACCAGCGGGGTCCTGGTTTTGTGTATGTGGTCCTCCATCGCGTCGAAAGAAAGCGCTGACACGCGGGGGATCGGAAACTTCAGCACAGGAGGGACAATTGAATTCGGTGGGAAAAGCGGCGCAGAGACCTTTCTGCGTTTCGCAGTAGGGCTCATATCTTGTACGTTATCATGGTCATTGCTTTCTCCTCCAGGCTTCGACATCCCCGCACCTTTCGGGGGGTGGTCTATGATATACTGTAGCGCGTCGAGTAAATCTTTGATGTCCCTTTCGCGAGCAGGGGCACCCGTCATGATCAACGCTCTATCCAGAAGGTGTATCGTCGGCGATAACCATCCCGCGTCCGGATTGATGGTCAGGCTGTCCTTGCACGCTCCGTCTCGATCCCATGGACTCTGTTCCAGATGCCTTATCAACCGTTCATAGTATGGGACCCCATCGAGAGCTGTCGGAGCAAGTCCGCAATTTTCGCAGATCGAATAGCAGGCCTTAACGATGCTCGCATCGGTGTACATGCGGCGCCAACACGTCTTCACGTCTTTGAACGGGAACACGCGTAGTTTCGCGTCTGCTAGCTGTAGCGCCTTGTCTGGATCGTTGAAGATAATTTCTCGAAGGGCTTCGCAGTTGCTGTCGACGCATTCGAGGATCTCATCATCAGGCGGCGGGTGGGCAACGTTGCGGAGGACGGTGCGAAGGATATCTTCCAGCAAGACCATGATCACAGCTTATAGGAGTCGCATGTGCAGCGAGTTGAATTTGCATTCAACAAGATATATCCAGGGGAAAGACAGAACTGCTGGCCATCTGCGGGGAGGTTGATTGTTGACAGGTGAATTTTCAGCAATATCGACGTCATGCGGGGGATAAAAAAAGCCGATTAGCGGTGGGCCCGGGTACCTTGATTACTCCCAGTCAATGTACTATCTATACATTGATACCTACACTATAGGTAGTGAGCCTAACTATTGATACAACATGCTATAATACAGACGTATTAGATATTTACTCCAAAAACTCCATCACAAGTTTGGGAATGCGATCAACCCCTTCACCTCTCATTGCACTGACTGGGATAGCGCATACTTTCTCCCTCCAGCCATCGTGATGGCCGCCAGGGTGCTCTTCCTCTCCCTTCTCAACAGCGACGAGGTACTCACGTAGCCGCCTAAACTGCTCCTGCGTATCAGGAAGGTCCGCCTTGGTAGCGACGACAAACCACGGCTTCGTGTGGATTGGAGGTAACCTGAGAGAGGGAAGGCTCCCCTTCGAACTAAGTGCCGGCTCGTCCTCCTCGAGTTGAAGCTCCGGAAGGCCATGAGAAGGAGGAATCCAGGTGAAGGGATCTTCGCCATGTTCCACTAACGGCTCGGTGTCGCGTATCCGTTCGTATTCACCGAGTTCGCGCCAGAGATTCCTGAGCCCTTCAATAGGGTCTCCTGCGCTGAGATCCACAACAAAAGCAAGGATTCCCGCACGTTCAATGTGTCGAAGGAATCCTAATCCCAGGCCACGGTCAAGATGTGCATCCTCAATCAACCCAGGAATATCTGCGATCGTAAAATTGGTACGTGGGACCTTGCCCTTGGTCTCGACAAGTGGTCGTCCCTTGTAGTCATCGATCACGACTGTCCCGATGTTTGGCGACAACGTGGTAAACTCCCAGTTTCCTATGCGAGTGCGGCTGTTGGTCAGGGATCGCAACAGCGTACTCTTCCCGGCATTCGGCTTGCCGACTAGTCCGACATCTGCAAGTAGCTTCAGCTCGAATTCCAACTCCAGGCGCATGCCCCCTTCGCCTCGAGACGCAAAGTTCGGGCGCGTTATGGACCGAGAGACAAAATGCGGGTTCCCCAGACCGCCAACAGCCCCCGCAGCTAAAAGGATAGGCTTGTCCATGTGGTGTGACAGGTCAAGATGGATGGGTGCCTTTGGTTCCAATGCTGCGATATGCTGTCGTCGCGGAGGATTCTTTGGGAAGACAGTCGTCAAAAAGTCGGAGGGATTGGCGCCTGGGTAAAGCACCCAGCGATCATGGCGGATGGAGGGCAATCCAATAACATCCAGCTCATCCTGCTCGGCGTCCTTCTCCCTGTGCCGATTCTTCAGGCGAGCTTGTTCCACCGCGACCGGGTCATATCTGTCCACCTCACGCACGACCGTCCCAACGGGAACCTGAATAAGAACATCATTTCCACGCCTACCACCCTTACTCTTGCCCTGGCCGTTCTTCCCGCGTCCGGCTTTGATTATACCTCGCCTAGCGAGCTTATGAAGGCTCGTTAGGCCTTCGACAGCTTGGATGTATATACTTCCACCACTACCTCCGTCGCCGCCATTCGGCGGTCCTTCTTCGATATATTTCTCTCGGAGAAACGAGACGCATCCGTTGCCGCCGGACCCAGCATATATCACAGAACGACATTTGTCCTGAAAGATGAATCGCGAATAGTCTTCCGGGGACGGATTCAGACGTGACGATTCGGAGGCATCATTAGACGCGCTACTATCATAAGTGGCCGGTTTTTTGGCAGAGGCAGTGCTATATAAGCGGTAGGGATTCGTGTGCGTTCCAGTAGGGCGTATGCGTACTCGGAGAAGGACGGGAAACGATCGTATTCGAGGTGTCGTCATGATGCGGCAGGCGTTCGGCGTGCTCGCACCGCAATGGGCAGCGTCAGTGTTTGATGTAAATATTCAATATTTCAACAAATATGCATGGTTTGCTTCTGTCTTCAGGCGGTAAAGCAGTTGAGTGTCGAGCGGAGATGATGCGGACAAAGCTATCGCGTCAAAACTGGTCCGCACGTGATCTTATCGATAGGCGATAAGGCTTACCATTTAGGGCAATAAATAGTATCTAGCAGGGAGGTTACAGTTGATGCATGTAGAATAAAATGCTATCTTATTGTATTGAACTTCAGGAACAATCAGCTTAATATTCTGTTAATTTCTAGGGTCGCGCTGGAATCATCAGTACAAAGTATCTGGAAAATCGGAGGTTCAATGAAGGATTGAAAAATATTGCAACCTGGGGATACTGGGTTAGGAGCCCGTGCGGACGATGCTCCATATTTCCGCATGTTATAATATATATAAATATGCTCCTTACGAACTTCTGTTGGAGTTGCTATGTAGCAGAACGCATGCCTTTCCGTCAAGAAACGGTTGGGATCCCAATCTACCGGTGAATCTGTCCCAGAGAGCCTTAAAACGACCTCTGGAGAACATGGTCATTTGAAAGATGAGGAGCTGGTATCTCGGTCGAGATCAACTTGAGATTGGCCATATAGCGCTTCCAAATATCGCTCTCCTTATATCCGTCTATTTGGCGATGCTGGATGTTTCATCGACCCACTCTTTTCACCCGGCATCCATCCATCAATGAACGGGAGGCTCTTTGCCGCTGTTACCATCTGCTCTTCATTGAAAGGTAAAATGCATGAAAATTCTGCAGGTATATGGCACTCTCAGAAGGCACATGAAGCCTGTACGCGCTTCCTTTTTATCGTGGCCAGTTCGTATGGTCAACTTTTCGGCAAGGAAAATCTGGATTGGCGAAGAGGATTTAAACAGGACTTTTGATCTTTCCATGCCCAGTGAGTTTTTATTAACAATTCAGAAGGGTCACATGGTAAGCGAGTTTCAATAGTTATTTATCCAGGGTATGGTGGATTGTGGTGGGCAGTTGACCATGGAGGTCAACGAGTCAGTCAGATTCTGCCAAAATGGTAGTAGAAGATTGAGGAAATGACAGATATTGACACTGAAGACGAAAGTAACGCGCGTGCTGATCAGAAACCGGACGGCGATAATAAGATCGAATCACCTATTGGATATAAACAGTTTCAGTGACAATGTTATTAAAGGGATGAGACCGGCTATCAAGCGTGGCAAACTTGGACTAAAAGAAGTTAAAAAGCCGATATTTGTATTGTTGGTGCTGCTATTATTATTTGCTGTCTTTTGTTGCTCCGTGGAACATATTGCCACAGAAAAGTTATAGTAAAGATGATATAAGATGATCGAAATCTAGGAGGATATTATCAGCATGCCAATTTACCTCTGGATCAAAAGCCTCGGCTTAATGATTCGCCTTCTTGGAAGTCCATACTTCTAGCCAAGCTACTTATTCCTGGTTTGCACTACCGTTCTTATATAAAGATCACTCCTGCCAGAGAACACAGGCGCTATGATGGGGATATCTGTATTCCTGAAGCGGACAAGATAATTGGCGTTGCCTCCAGTATGGTGTACGTCAGGTACCCTTGTATCGCGCTGTCGAAGATAACTGCTCCGCCGGGTTCACATCTGCCAGAGCTTTCGACATTACGGGCTAAAATGCTGAGATAGCAAAATGCCCTGCTGCTTCACTTACTCATACGACTGACACCTACATGCCCAGTGATATAGATGCTCCAAGCAGCGGGGAGAGCTTTGTTGATGCTAACCCAGTCATCACACATGGGATTGGAATTCTTGCAAAGGAAGCGAAAATTGAGCTACTTCAGTTACCGGATGAGACACAACTCCCTAGCATCGGGCTAGATTCTCTCCTGTCGCTAGTTGTAAAGCAGAAATTGTTGGTACAACTGGATCTTCAAATACCTACTGTGCTTTTTATGGAGAGTGATACTGTTGGTGATCTTTAGGCTTCCCTTGCGGATTACTGTCGAAAACTCGCCCTCTGGAGCCGCACTGTATAAAGTGAATTAAAAGCGTCAGAAAGAATATGATACAAACAACCCGTAATCAAGACAATCAATAGTAAAGCAACCTAACAGTGACCCCGGACCATAGTAGGGGTCTTACTAGGAAGACAGATGATATATAAAGGTGGCATAAAGTAAACACCCACACACGGACATAGTGATGCAACACCGTGCAATCGAATAAGCGTCCATACAACGGTGGCATGTGCTGCGTCTCAGACTATGATTCCAATTCAAAGACTAGTTTGGGATTTCAGAAGGCGCGCCAGAGGTCCCAGGCTAAGTGAGACATACTAGCAACAACCTTCACGCAACTGAAGCCATTGAAGCCTGTCGCGTACAAATACCGCAATGTTGGCCGACCAGCCATAAAACACTATTTCTCGTTTACTTCGGCCGAAACAACGAGGAGGTGATGCACACCGGAGAATATATCCTAGTCAATTATATTTGAGAATTACTTCGAGGCAACCAGGTGTGTAAGACAAGATAGAGGCGTGCTGTAGCTACACGAGCCACTCGCCGCCAATTGGAAAGACCAGACAGGCTCATCTGACCTGAATCTCGACGCCATAGAAACGTCAATCCTTATTCTGGCGGTGGATTGTTCCAGGACCCCGACGATGGGCCGATCCAGATTCCTTGATCGGAGAAAGAAAATACGAAGCATCCAGACTCGACGTCAAAAGCGCCGCAACCCTTAGGAGAGCGAGACGCATGCAGCTAGATGCGAGTGCGAACGTCATGATGATTGAAGAGAAGACTGGCACCAATCAGCCCGCTTGAATGGACATTTAGCGGCTATGTTTGTAAATGTCGGTAAGCACAGGACGTAGACCGCATTTCTGATCGGAGATGTCGGAGGACTGCTTCGGATAGAAGGATTTCGAATTTGACGGTGGCTACATGGTTAATGCATGGCGCATGGCTACTGAAGCTGGACAATGCCTTTGTTCTCGATCCTGTATACGTGGAGGCGCGGAGTAAGCACGGCACCAAGAGCAGTGCTGCAGATTCATTTATTTTCCATGATATTCCTGTTGTTAGCCTAGATGGGGGAGTATATTGGATATGTCATGTAAACAGAATGCGGTCGTCAGGGGCATAATGGGCCTAGTGGAGGGGAAGTGCTTAGAGTACTCCTTTTTGGCGGCGGCAGACAATTTTGGGAATAAAATAAAATAAAAAAAGATGGCCCGCAATTAAGTACGATAACACCTCTATCAATCCAGATCCCAGGACGTGAGTCGATGGGGGCTGTTCGTCTGGTCCCAAGTACAATCACCAAATGATCACATCCGCTCATGAGGCGCTATTGGACTTTGGCCGGGGTGATGGAGTCTCGACATTAGTATGACAGATCGATGGGACCAATCAACGGCATACGATGCCGATCCAGTGCCAGAAAATGCGATCTGTAGGATTTGTGACATCGAGCCTAGGCCTACTTTGTACAGGTAGAGTTTGGCCAGAGCTGAGGGGCGCTAGTGCCCTCGACCGGAAGGTGACTGTTACAAAAGTACGTATGGGGACTATTCTTAGGCTGTCTTTTTCAGCTGTTGATAGATACGTACGGGGCTAGACTTGACAGGCTGCAGCTACAAGGAATTAGCGTAGCCAGTTGACTCACTACGCCAGAGTAGTGGAGGATCGTCAAGATCGGTATTTAGCCCCATCCGATGATACCGTATGCACTTTATCGACGGTGTCATCTTGGGTCCAGATGCAGGTTGCCGATAAGGGCATTCTGTCAGTTGACAGAAATAATTATTAGCACCCATTCCGTCATAGGTATGCTTACGAGTCACCAAGAGTTTTGGACGAAACATCCTCCGGTCGGTTGTGTACGGATGAGTGCTAACATGAGACCCTGGTCGTCTCAATGAGATAGATACCTAACTGACTCATGTCAACTAGACATCCGAGTCTGCGTGCGTAATCGCAACAGGGGTTATAATCCCCATGCCATGTACTCCGTAGGGACGATCCCTATTGATCGGTAGCCTCCAAAGGCCCACGACTTCATGCCCGTGCAACTGTCACCACCATCTATGCCAGGGGGATGTTTCCAGAATCATGGGGGTTAGAAAACGATAGACCCGCTTATAAATCCCAAATGGATGCGTCTGACTAGATATAATGGATAGGATGATCGTCGAATATGACTCCGATCTATACCATACGGGTGGTTCGCCTTCACTTATCAATTGTATATAGCACATAGGCGCTGGTCTAGTGCTTGGGAGAGTCTTCCTCAATGTCTCCATGATAATTATTCATAGCTATGCAGTTTCCCAGTTAGGTAAACGGTATCTTTGGCCTTTGTTCTACCTGTCAGACCTGTGAGTGTCATTGTGGCGGCTGGATGTCAAATTATGCATCTACCCTTGTCTATTTCCTACACAAATTTGGGCTACAATGGGTATTCGCGGATATAATTCCGGCGTGTACTGCAGCTATGCATCAACGGGGCTGTTGCCATAGAATTGTACACTCTATGAAGTTCAATGGCATATGGAAGACGGCTATGCTTTTTGTGTCTTCTATCATTATGTATTTTCCAGAGGGATGTGACAGCGGGCTTACTCCCCCAATCCTACAGGTCCTTCGGGGTAATACGTGGCAGGACAGCGAATAAACAACCGAGCACCGTCGTCGATCTTCAAAAATGGCCATCATCTAGCGTGGTTGACTGAATGTGAATGCATCATCCCAAAACTCGTCGCGAACAAGGACTAGGTTGGCACAGTTCCGTTACTTGTCCAAGTGGGCGTCTATCTGAGAAGTGGTACACCATATGCTAATCCCTTTCATTGGTTGCTGTGCGGTGTATCGACACATTTCCCCTCCCTAAGTGAACATATATCCATAGCTACGGACTACGAATCAGAGAATCTACTAACAGGACGATCCATGTTTCCGGTCAGCTTGTCATGTGTCAGTTGTTCCCCACCCTCCTGGGTCTTCGTTCCTGGCGCTAAGGAAAAAGAAATACATCGCGACTTGCCACGTTTGGGCATGTTCGCGATAGGAAATGCGGGCTCTTCTCAGACCCCATGTTCGACCGACTTGAAGGTTCCGCAGTGGAGCGCAGCGGTTCCGCGGGAGAATCGAACGATGGACAAATAGGAAGGTGATTCAGGTACCGCGGGAAGGGGGAGGGTTGCGTTAGGCTAATCCTTCCAGACGCAGATACTTACTGCGTACGCTGTGAAAACTTAGGATGGCCACCGGAAGAGTCAGGGTGGCTCCGTTAGACGTGCAGTTCACATGATCGGCCTCCCAAATAGTTGGAGCCGCTAAAACGGTCCTAAAAAATAGCGGGGAAGGGGGCAATAGTACGCAAATTCCGAAAGGCAAAAAAGTCGGGGCGAAAAGTACAGCTCCAAAAACAAGGGTGGCCAAAAAGGACGGTCAGGGGGGGCGGTTGGAAGCAAGGCTAGTTAGTTAGTGACTTCACCGGGATCCACGATAGTTATCCGTCGCCGCGGCACCGGATCATGGATCCCGTTCGCATCTAGCGAAGGTCGCATTGGAACCCAGGAATCCTAGGCTTTGAGAGCGGGTGCTTTTTTGCCCCCCGGAGGATCTGGCAGACTCGGTCGAACTAAGTGTAGAGCTGAGAAACGGCGCTAGTCTGGAATGCTGGAAAACGGGCTCTCCTAGACAGAGGTCTCACGTCTCCCAATAACAATGGAAACCTTACTCGGCGTACTTTAGTTTGTTTCCCGATCCCGTTTTTCCCTTCCTTTCTTAGCGGATTAACTTTGCAGGACAGGGAAAGATTCGGGGATTGATTGGCGCATCATCATCCCGTACATGTCTCCCCCTTGAGAGGTGGAGCCAAATGAAGCGCCCCTTCGTCAGGGCGGCTTGATGGCACCACTTATTGCTGGATATTGAATGTAGGGGGGTTGACACCAACATTCTGACCGCCAGAGGCACGACGTGAACCATTCCTGAGGGTAAATTGGTACGGGAGTGCCTGGGAATTCCACCGGTCAACCGTGATCAGAGGTACCATGGGTCGTACTTTTTCGGTTCCGGGGAAGATCCCCGGCGCCGGGTTGAATGGTTTCGAACGAATAGAAAAACTGGAGTGCTTCACCCCCATCCTCTGGCAGTTTCACATCACACACAGTTGGATATGCTATTGGCCCGGGGAGCTCTGTCCGTTCCCGCGTACAAAGCCGTGGGTTCATTTTCATACCAAGGTACCTTACCAATGAATTGGCGGAGGACCATGTTCCACTATCACACGGGATGGATCGTTGCGACCGCGGAGGATTCTTTCACATCCGGCTTTTGTTGGGAGGAGGGGGGGGAAGAACTTTCGTCACAGTGGGGTCTGAGAAGAGCAGGGTTCGATCACTAAAGCCCGGTGGAGAGTCGGTGTACATCGCGAAAAGCAGCATTATCCTCCAGCACTTGGGAATGTTAACGGAACTGACCGTGATAGATCTTTGCGAACGGCAAAACCTTCAGGGATCTTGGTGTCGGGTCTTCTCGTCCGCCACATCCGCACTCGCATCCTTTTTCTTACGATTACTGACTGGTCATTATTAATTAATTATTTTCACAATGATCGGTTGTATGATGCTAGTTTGTCCCGTGTTCCGGTATTTCCGTGGTCGGGGATAATGCCAGTCCAGTTCTAGAATATTTCGACACAGCACATGAGGAAATACACCCACCGCAGCGACACCACGGCCATGATTGATCTCTTTGAAACGGACCCATGTCCTTCGTACATGATGTACTCCATACTCCGGAGTGGAGAGGAATTCGCATCTCACCCCACCGCCGCCAAATTAAACGACCTCGGCTTTCAGAGGCGGGAATAGACGGCCGAGATGGAACCCGCATGGAGCACTCGGCCCAAAGACTCCGTAGACGTTGTAAATGGAGCGGAATGCTTTGCGTATAGACACCAGAAGGATTTTGTTCTACCCCTCCGGCATGGAAGAGACCGCTTTTTCTCGGTTAGGCTACACGGCAAACATCACAATCGCAGCCCCGAACAACTTCCCACGATGGACCCGACAGAATGGCTCGCAAGCTGCGTGTACGGATCGATCGCTCGTAGAGGGACAATCTCCATCCAACGAGGAGCGAGTGGCTTGTCACTAGCAGGCCGATAAGGAGCTTATTAGACCTCAATTAAACTCCAGCCAGCCTGATACTTCATATCTCGCCTCGCAGACAGCCACTGGGCTGAGATATAATCTCCTGGGCCACTGATGGATGGTATTCGATTCCTAGGGGGGGCCCTGGATATATGCACAGGATACATTGTAATATCGGAGCCCGCAGTAAAAGGCAAAGTGCTGCTATCCACACCGCCGTTATCTGTACCATAGCTTGCATCCCCAGAGAAACATGAATTTCGGTGAGCATCAGGGCCAATTGACGAAGGCTGATAACCAGTCAATGCCTGATGAGGGATAGTAGCAAACATTGGAGCTCCTGGAGGCTGCAACAGTTACCCCGTCTCCAGGAAGACAACAAGCCGTGGATCTAACATGTAGCTTCAAGCAAGTCGTCGGAATAATTACATCAACGACAGCATGGAAGATCATCTTCGGCGTGGCTGTGTATCGGATCAGGCATTTTCTCCCGCTCACCGTATGTTCCAAAGTCTGCACTCTGCAAAGTAGACAAGGGGTATCCCATGGCTAGAGATTGTTACCAACCTGCTTCATGGACGACGGTTTCATTCCTGCCCAACCTAACAGCATCACTAACCTCCAGACGGCCTATGACGAAGGAAGCCAGGGGAATCGACCGAGCGCAAGGACCTCAAGAGGAATTTCCAATCCTGCCCTGCATTGGTATTATGTACCCAAGCAGATCCTGCAGACCCCTCCTTGCCCCTCCTCACCGCTTACTGTCGGGGTTTCTCAGGGCTCTGATTGCCCCCCGCTCAAACAAGACAGTTAGGACGGAGTACAGCTGCAGGACATCATCTCAACCTGCCAACAACACGCTGATTGACCCAAGGATGCTAGCCATTCCTAGCGCGTGCCAGATGTCTCATCCTCCGTTCCGTCCAATAATTCCCGATAATCCCTGATGCCAGCAGGGAGTTCTATCCTCACATGATCTGATATGCATACATGGCTACATCATTATTAGGCACATTATGATGACATCTCTGCTGTTCTCTATTCCCTCCGGACTGTCCGAATGGCTATCAGAACGGACACGATCATGATCACTTGAGCTGGAAACCCCGAGCCTCTATCCACCTCTGTCCCGTTCCCGTGTGGAATCGTTCGCTGAGCATTGCGCTGTCACCGCCAGATCATCACCGATTATTCGGCGCCATTTCCGGCTACCCCCAGTCGCCCCCGGATCGAAGAAATGTTGTCCACATCAACTACATGCATTCCATGCATTGGCGGAGAATTTGACCTGATCTGACCGCAGAAGCGATGGGGTAGCCATGTCGGAATCACCAAGGAGACACTGGCATTGGCTGCGGGGAGGTAGACAATGGTTTACCATCTTGTTTGTATTGGGATGAAGCCGAGTGCTATCGACACGGATGGTCGACGTGGATGTCCTTGATTGCTTGCCTCTGGTACGTATGATCGCCCGAAGAGCCGTGGTTAGGGTTGCATCTATCCGCGTGGGAGCCAAGGTTCATTCCCTGTCGTCTACATCTGTCCATCCACAACGGCCATACAGGATCTCTCTTCTTTGGCGTCAGTTATCGAGATACGTATTTGTTGCCATGAAGCTGTGACGTTGCAAATCCCCCGCTGTTGCTACCCTTCGCTTCTCACTAAGTGCGGCAAAGGGGCCTTCATTGGACCTTGGGCCATATCGCGCCCACTGTCCAAGTCATCATCGTGTCGGTCAGGAGATCACCTGCAGCTTCCCTTCTTCCATTGGGCTTCTTCCCCTTTCTTGACCTCCATTTTGACTCGCAGGGCGCACGGATCTGACCTGCACCGGCCAGGGACTAGGAGATCTTATGCAGCGTGGCAGTCTGGTTGATTGTCTGTTACGTATTGTCGTATTGTAGATCCGTGTCCCCCGTATGGGCCTGTATTTCAGAACAATTGGCGGGTTTCCAAATCCCATGAGTTCCAGTCTCCCGGTTTTCCCTTGCCGACCGCCTTAAGCTTCCTATCCTTAGTGGAACGGAGAACGAATGCATGCCCTGCATAACTGCATAACTAGGCGAATTTCTCATTTACCAATCTTTGGACAGGTGGATGGAGCTTAGCTTAACCTACTACAGTGTACTTCCAAATGAAGATGGAACATAAATATCGAAGCCTATACTCGTCGAGTAGTACTAGAGCATCAGGACGATGGATGGAGATCAAGAAGGCTGGAAAAAAAATTGTCGGGCAGCAAGCCGTTTGTACGACGCCCTGTGGAATTTACTCCTTTCCCCCAGCATTTAGTACGTATTGGGGCTCGAAATGACGTCAACTGGATTCTGATTGCTCTGGAAGATATGTGCGGTGTAGTGGTATTGAATCATTCCTCCTTTTGGATGATTCGAGGATTTTCGTCCTATATCTACGTTGCTACGTCGTTCACCAGATCGCGACATTCATGAATTTCCATCCAGACTGACAGAACCAAGAGAGGATAGAGTTCCGCCTGCAGCGCCAATCATGATGTATTTAATATTTGCTGCAACGCTGTTTGGCCTCCTCGCTTCACAGGCGTCGGATCCTTTCTTCAGTGATCTCGGGCTCTCAGGTACCGTATCATTACACTCCATTCCCAATCCACAATTTGAGGCGAGCTGTTGCAGAGAGGCATTTCCATTAAGAGCGCGACCAGATTATGGAGCGAAGGACGTCAAGGATGCCAGTAGAGTGGCCACCGCCGTCAGGACTGTTAGCCACCTACTCTGTAGATACTCGCCTCCAGAGCTCATCGTTACCAGTACAAGGCCCACTTTTGTACGATGACCTTGTTTTGTCTCCCCTTTTCTCCATTCTACTCTCTCTCTCTCGGTGCCTTCATCGCCTCTCTACGGCGTACTCGTGGTATTTGATCATCTTTTCTTTTTCAAGCTATCTATCTTGGGCCGACGTACCGAAATCTGGGGCCCTGCACTCTTCAGTGGCGTACACCGCATCTTAAGGTCCCGATAACCCCCTCAATACCGTTGTGTGCTGGCATCCCTGTCCTGTATGCGATAAACCATGGTGGTTTTTATTGTCATTTATTTTCAATGCATATGGTATCCTATGGCACTGCATGTTTCCCTGCCGTTCTGAATGATTGTTGGCTTCAGAGCAGAACCGATGTAATTTTCAGAAGTGATCCCCCTTTTTGCCCCTGTTCCGTAGAGACGTCATACGTTCGGATCTGTGGTGTGAGTATCCGGCCCAGTTTTCTAGAATTCCGGAGCAGTGGACCGGGTTCGTTAGCCCGGGAGGAAGATAAAAGAATAAATTCGACACGGACAAAAGGACGAAAAGGAGATGGGTTCGTACTTGTCTCCCGTCTCCCCTCCCAGGGTAATGATCATTTCTGGACGGCCGGGGGATGAGCAGGACACCGCGGAAAATGTGGGCCGGAGACTGTTAGATCTATCATCTCACTAAGTCACACTAAACCAGACTCCTGGAAAGCGGATCATCCTTGCCTTATGGACCAGTTAGCGCGCTTTTCGATACACACTTTTCGTTCTTCCCCGGAGACCAGGGCTCAAGACGATGGGTCTACCGGTCAATCTGCGGCGGTGGCTGCTCTGAAATCTTTTGGGGAATTGATTTTTTTTATTATCCCATAATGATGATTATTATTTTTATTATATTATTCATTTTGGTTGATTTTTATTTTTGTTTTCTTTTGGCCCCTCCCAGGCGCTATGAGATAGAGGGGATGGTCTGACATTAGCTGGTGATTGATTCATTCCCACCCTTGATCTGTATCTGATCTTCCCATTTGCCGTGTTGGGTTGATGGAAATGGCTCTCTCTCTGATACTCGCCGACGCTTCGAAGATCACGGACGATAAATTCGGGCAATGATGTTCTCCGTACAGAATCGAGGGCTCATGCCGACGTACCTAACTTACCGCCTCCTCCTACCGTATTGAATGCATACAGATGTTGGCGGGAGAGTGAGGCGGTCACATCTCCTTGTCCGGTAGTGGCGGGGGTTGAACGCCGTGGGATCGGAGAAAAGAAGCTACTAGTGCGTAGATAAATTCCTAAAATGATGTATGGATTTGGGGTTGAGCAATTTCTGTTTCTGGCGCTCTGCGATTGGCTCCACCCCCTTTCAGTTCCCTTCTTTCCTCTTTGAATTTTATTTTTATTTATCATCTTTATTTTTTAATTATTAGGCCGATTTCTTTTTCTTTTTCCTTCGTTCTCCCTTCCGTCAAGGTGGTACCTCACTTTCGGCCCTGGTTGGCCTGTCGTCCTGTACGATCCAGTCGGATGGCTCCGTTCCAAACCTCCTGCACCTGTTCCACCACTGCTGCTGAAATGATCATAGCCTAAAAATCCTCCCAGAAATCAAATAAGATTAAATCAAATAAAATATTATTTTCCTCCCCCTCGAATTATTATTATTTTTTTTTATTTCCTTTTCACTTTCCACTTGTGGATCCCGTGAATCCTTGACTGTTTGCTGTCGACTGCATCATGCATCCTTTTGTACAGCTGTAACCGAAATGGAACCCATCATTGTCATCTCAGATGCTGCACCGTTAATGTTTAGGTCTTTCGCCTGGTCACATACCTATCTGGGCTATCCACTTCAAATACTTCATTTAATTCCCCTTCCCGATCGGATTCTCCAGGGATTCCTACCTTATTTTTTTTATTTTCAAAAAATTCTTTTTTCTTTTTCCTTTTTCTTTTTCTCTTCCTTTTTTTTTTGACTTTAAATATAACTGATCTCTTGCTTCCATTCCAGCCCTTTCTCGTCTCATTTTCCCATCCACTACTGGTTCCCTCAACTATATCTACAACTCTCCCCTCAACCCCTTCATTGTTTCTCTCCTCTCACCAGTCTGCACCTGTACATCTGCTCGGAGGTTTCTTCATCCAACCTTGCGAGAGTATCACTGCTTCCTATCAGATTGTCGCAACCCAATTGAGCCAATTTACCCGCAGTCCCAGTCACCTCTTCGTCCATATACTCCCCGCCGGGCCGAACAACAAGAAGGGCTCCCTGTGATCAACACACGGAAGGGGGAAGAAATGCTCAAACTCCTTTAACAACGTTCCCTTCCTCAGTCCAACGATCTTATCGCTGCTACATTCCCTCCCTTCAGGGCCACCGGAGAATTTGCGACGAAAAAACGACACATTCCACTTGGGACCCACGTCCTCTTCATCTTGCAAGGACATCGCAAAAGCGAATTCCCGTCCGTTTGTTTTAATCCGGCCTAACGGCTCTTGAATCTGTGAAGGACGGCTTCTGCAGCAACACCGACAAGATGTTCAAACGTCCGTCCTGTTTACAAGCCCGCCGGCATGGTGACGCCCCCGGTGATTGGTCCGCCTTCCCTATCCGCCAGCTCTTTGTACTAGGTACGTCGCTCTTTTAATTTTCTTTTTTTCTTTTTTGGCGCCCAATTATTCATGCAAGAGATGCATGTCTTAAAGGGGACCGATTGCCTTTGCCATTGGGACTTGTGCCTTTGATTGTCTGGATGTCGCTTTCCGCGTTTCTTTGTTCTCTGTTGGCCCAACTTGGGTAAAGGGACCGTTTGAACGCCAGACGACTAACAGTCTGCCCAGCACTCTGCCGCATCTGCGAGCCAATTGCCTTCATGTCCATTTTCCCCTATGTCTATCACATGGTAGAATCGTTCCACGTGACAGACAATGACCGCAAAATTGCCCTCTACGCCGGCATGATCACTTCCTCGTTCACCTTCGCCGAGTTTTCCGCCGGCATGTTCTGGGGTCGCATGAGTGACAAGATTGGCCGGAAGCCCGTGCTCATCATGGGCCTGATCGGAACCGCCATTAGTATGATTGCCTTTGGGTTTGCCCCGAATCTGGCCAGTGCCATGGTGGCTCGGGCCCTGGGAGGTCTACTGAACGGGAACATTGGTGTGCTGCAGACCACGGTGGCGGAGATTGTGACCGTCAAGGAGCACCAGCCTCGGGCATACTCGATCATGCCATTTGTTTGGTGCCTGGGATCCATCATTGGGCCCGCGATGGGCGGTGCGTTGGCAAAGCCGTGCGACAACTATCCGTGGCTGTTCCAGCGCAACACGATTCTCGACCGCTTCCCGTTCCTGCTGCCCAACCTGGTTTGCGTTATTGTTTTGCTTGTTGGCATTGTCGTTGGATTTTTGTTCCTAGAGGAGACGCACCCCGAGAAGAAGTTCCGCCGTGACCCAGGGTTGGACATGGGGAATTGGCTGATCGCGCGGTGCACGGGATCCCGCGTTGAGCTTACCGACGAGAAGGACCTGAAGATCGACCTCAGCGCTCCGGAATACTTTGATTACGACGATGTTCCGCCCCCGGAGTACCGGAGCACCGAATCCTCCCCTCGTCTCTCCCCCGTCAAGGAGACCGACAACCTGGCGGTCGAAGACGACATTGAAGGCCAGATGAAGAACCAGAAGCCTCCCAAGGCGTTTACCCGACAGGTGGTCTTCAACATTATCGCCTACGGGATTCTCGCATAGTAAGTTTGCTCTACCGTAATGTTATTCGACTGGGGAGACTTGGTCCTGACAGAACTATAGCCACAGCGTCTCCTTCGACCAGCTGATGCCAGTGTTCCTGAGTACGCCCAAATCCAGCGACAGCATCACCCTTCCCTTCAAGTTTACCGGCGGCCTGGGTCTCCCCACGAAGACCATCGGCTTCATGCTTGCGGTTCAGGGTGTCTACTCCATGATCGCCCAGCTCTGGCTGTTTCCCTTCGTCGTCCGTCATTTCGGCACCCTGCGAACCTTCCGGTTCGTCCTCCTCGTCTGGCCGCCTCTCTATCTCGCCGTTCCGTACCTGATTCTGCTCCCCGAATTCCTCCAAACGACCGCGGTATACGTGGCGCTGATTAGCAAGATCACCTTCCACGTTATTGCCTTCCCGTCTACCGCCATTCTCCTGGCCAATGCAGCCCCCTCCTCGAAAGTTCTTGGCTCCATTAACGGTGCCGCCGCTTCCACCGCTAGTCTCAGCCGTGCCTTCGGCCCTACTGTCACTGGATTGCTTCATTCCAAGGGCCTCGAAAGCGGTTACTCCATCCTCGCCTGGTGGGCCTGCGGCCTGGTGTGCGTCATCGGAGCTATCGAGAGCTTCTGGATGGAGGAGAGTGAGACGCAAGACGACGCCGAGACCAAGTCCAACGCTAGCGACATGGATAGTGAACAGGACGTCCTGCGGGGCCCGTACACTGCCGGTAAGGAGGACGCTACTGCAGAAGAAGTGCGGAGGCTTCTCTCTTCCACCCGTACGAGCATGGACGACTCTGAAATCCCCAATGTCGATCTGACACGAGTCTTGGAGAAGTCTGGGCACGACTGACTTGTCCAGTCGACTTTACGTCATTTTTGGATGCTCTGCCCTGCATCCCGCATTTGTTTTCTTGCCATCTTTCTTTTATCTCTTATCTCTTTTTTTAATTCCGTCATGTCGCAAACACCATTGGTGTTGTCAGTTCGGTCACTTTTGAACCTTTCTCTTACCTTTCTCTTTTTGTTATTTGTCGTTTTCTGGTTATGGTTAGATCATGACTCAAGACTAGGTGATGGCGCGGTTTATAGACTGGATGCATCTTCAAAAGCATGGGGGAGGCTTGGACATCTGCCTTCTGTTTTTGGGTTTTCTTTCTTTCTTTTTTTCATCAGGCATTGTTGAGCACATCTGTTATGCATCTGGGAGGCTATTTGTCATTTCCATTATATCCAACCTCTTATTGAGAGCAGAATTGATTTTTCAGGAGATCAGAAACAGATGAGAATTCTGCTTTCCCTCCTTGCACTACATTCCTACCCATTCCGATCCTCTAGGTAGCAACTTGGGGAGAGCAGATGGTATCTGATCCGCTACTTCGTACCGTTGTTGTAGACTTGTAGACGCCCAGATGACAAAGCGGACTTGGCTTATCACGGACCAACCGCATGGCGCGCTGCCGCACCGCGTCACGTGTGGGGCCGGATACGGTATGGTTACGATGTATACCGTCCAACGTCCACTGCGCACCTCCAACTCATGTTCGCACATTGGCCTTTTTGCAGAGTGCGAATGCTTCCACCGCATGCGATTCTGTATGGAGACTCCCTTACCAACGCAGTTCTTCCTAAGTCTATTGTCTCTTCCGGGCCCCTCCCGGTGCGTATCGTCCAGAACCGTTACGAACCGGCTTACAATGGATGGATCCATGTACACTAAGCGGGACTAAGTCTCTAGGTGCCGGGGTTGCTCCAAGTGCCATCCAACTCGGACTCCACCAATTTGCCGTATCTAACTTCCCAATTTTTTCTGTTCTCAATCCTCTCCGACGTTCCTGGCGCTGGTTCACTCGTTCGTTCTCTGTCGCCGTTGTTAGTGCTGCAGTGGGGTGGTGGTTAAACTGCCTCCGTCATGCGCTGCGACCGTCTCTCCCCTCAACCAGATTCATTGCCTGTGACCATCATCTCGGAGACTAACAAAGTCCGCGGATCGGGATACGACTGAGGAGCCCGTTTCCCGTGAGCTGAGCTGTCAACGCGCGACCCTCCAACGCCTGGCGCATGGCTTAACATGCATGCTGATTCGTTTCTGGGTCTACGGTATACTACGACCTCCCCGCCTGCCTGCAGAACTCCGTTGTCGAGACATGGTTGCGCCTCTGCGCCGTTCCTCCTGCCCTTGCCGTCATGCTGAACCCTGCCTCCCCGATCTCACCAACCTCCCTAGGGAGGAAACGCCCCCATCCCCCGGCGGAGGCCTCATCGACCCAACCGGACGTTTCGGCCCCGTCCCAGCAACATGCGCCGGCCACCCTGCCTCCCGCTCCCCCCGCGTCGTCCGCCTCGAATCCCTCCTCCTTCCGCAATGTCTCCGCATGCAACCGTTGCCGTTTGCGCAAGAACCGCTGCGACCAGCGTCTCCCCCGCTGTCAGTCCTGCGAGAAAGCCGGCGTCCGCTGCGTCGGCTATGATCCCATCACCAAGCGCGAGATCCCCCGCAGCTATGTGTACTTCCTCGAGGCTCGTGTGACGTACCTGGAGAAGCTCCTGATGGACAACCAGGTCGCCTTCAAGGAAGCTGTCGCTTTCGATGAAGAAGAAGCCATCAAGGTTGAGGCCGGGGGTGATCCGGCCCAGCCCCAGACCGTGGCCTCCGATGGGTCAGGGGCCGCGGAGCCGTCGACAGCTGAAGGTTCCGACAAGTTGGTGCGGGTCAAGAAAGATAAAGAACCGGCCGTGGCAAAGACAGAGAAAACACCAGAGGGTGCCTCGGATTCTGAGAACAACCAGGGGAATGACAACGAAGACAACTGGCGGATACACAACCTCGTATCCAATATCGGGATGGTGTCGGTCCAGGGCACCTCGGATCCCCGATATCTGGGTTCCACGTCGGGGATCTCCTTCGCTCGTGTCGTCTTCGCTGCTGTGAAAAGCTCCGTCGGATCTAACGTCTCAGAACGCGGCCCGATGCGTCCGAACGAACGCCTCCCCCATAGTGCGACAGGGACGGCCGGAAGCGCCATGCGGGATTCCTTCTTCGGCCTCCAGACCAGATCGATGATGAAGTGCGCCACGTTTCCCGATCGCGAGCTGGCTGAGAAACTCGTCAACCTGTATTTCGAACACGCCAACCCTCAGATCCCTATCCTCCACCGAGCCGACTTCATGGAGCTGCTTGACCGGACATATGCCGAAGACGAGAAGAATCGTTCCCCCCGCAGCCTCTATACCCTCAACATCGTCTTCGCTATCGGCGCCGGCATTATTTTCGAGGAAAAGACGGATGAAGGTTCCGGTGAACGGGGCCGCTCCTCGTCGCCGGCCACGTCCAAAAAGCCGCGGCTATCGAGCCATCAGCACCAACCGGAAGAATACCATGCCTCTGCGATCATCCACCTGGAATCGTTCCTTGGGGCATCGTCGCCCGACGGATTTGGCGCATTGGAAGAATTGCAGGCCGTGCTTCTCCTCGCTAGTTTTGCCCTTCTGCGGCCTGTTGCGCCCGGACTCTGGTATATCGTCGGCGTGGCTATGCGGCTGGCGGTCGACTTGGGTCTCCATTACGAGGACAACGCTGGCATCGATTCGGCCGGAGACGAGGGACTAAATCCGCCGAAGAGTGACGATAAAGCCGCCCCTCGGATTGACACCCGCGAGCGTGGCCGTCGAGAATGGGTCCGCGATCTACGTCGCCGGCTTTGGTGGTGCGTCTACAGTTTCGACCGTCTCGTCAGCTGCTGCGTTGGTCGGCCTTTTGGCATTAGCGATCAGGCTATCAGTACTGAATTCCCGTCCTTGCTGGAGGACAGATACATCACCAAGTCCGGGATAGTGGCGCCGCCAGATGGAGCCCCCAGTTACAAACATGCTGCTCATCATTACTTCAAACTCCGCGTGCTGCAGTCCGAAATCCAAGACGTCCTTCAGCACCAGCAGGCGCGCTTTGCGCGACAGAGGGCCCCGTACGCTGCACGACGATTTATGCGGTCCGATGTCTCTTCGCCCTTCCTCCAAGGGTTCGATTCTTTCCGTTCTTGGAGAAAGGATGTGCACCGGCGGCTCGCAGAGTGGAAGCATAGTGCCCCGACACGGCGTGATACGGGGGTCCGTTTTCCGGTTGAGTTCCTGGAGCTGAATTACTGGCAGGCCGTGATTATGCTGTATCAGCAAAGCCTCACCGTACCTGCTGAACTGGCAGACGAAGTTACGCCGGCCGAAGATGTGTCCAGTCCTTCATTCTCGAATGTAGATGAGGCGGACGACGAAGATGACATCTACTTTAAAGTCGCGGAGGCCGGCCAGAAAGTGATTCGGATATATCGCCAGATGCATCGTGTGCGTTTGGTGAACTACACATACCTGGCCACGCATCATATCTTCATGGCAGGTATATCTTTCTTATATGCACTGTGGCATTCGCCCTGGGTGCGAAGTCGTCTGGTATGTTTTGTCTGTACAAGGTTTGTGTCTTGATACTGATGATGTCTTTAGACGCTCGACGAGGTTGATTTCACTGTACTAGCGGCAACGTCCGTCCTGGGTGATTTGATGCAAAAATGTCCCCCCGCCGAAGCATGTCGGGATGCTTTTGAAAGAATGAGCAAAGCAACCGTTCAGATGTGCCTATCGACGACTGGGTTCGGCTCTCAGGTCGATCTGTCTGCTGCACAGGCTAGCCTCGCCGCTGCGCATCCATTAACCGCGCCGTATACTGGTCGCCCTCGGCAATATGGCCGATATACGGCGGACCGACCGCGAGGACCTCATGGCGCGGTTCGGAGGTCGACGCAAAACCGACAGTCGCGGCCGTTACCGCGGTTCGATATGAACCTGGGGGACCTCTTCAATGACAACAGTAATGTTCTCGAACGACCGTCGGGTGCCGGCGCAAGGAAGCCTTCGCAATCTTTCCCGGGTCGGCCAGAGTTTGAGTCATCGTCCGCACGACCACCGGCCCAGAGGACGCCGTCGATGGAGTACTACGGGAATTTCGAAGGGCCTGTTTCGCCGCAGATGCAGCAGCAACAGCAGCAGCAGCAGCAGCAATATTATTACTCACAGTCCCCTCAACAAAGCGGGTCATCACCGAACAGCGCTGCTAATCCCAATCAGCATCAGTTCCAAACATCCGAGCAGGAACAGCCCTCTACGGGGCTTAGCCTCGACTTTTTGGATTTTGACGCTTCCGGGACGGATGGCGCGATGGGGTTGGGATCCGACGAGAATGCCGAGTATAACCTGCAGGCGATGCCTTCGTTGGGGCATGGCGTCGGCCACAGCGTGGGGATCGACCTTGGGTTTGGAATGGCGGTGGATTTCCAGCACGACTGGAGCGAGAACGCTAATTATGATATTCTGGAAGGCTACTTCTTCGGAGGATCGGGATCGGGGTCGGGATCAGGTCCCGGTCCTGGTCCTGGCCCTGGTCCTAGCTCTGGTCCCTCTGGCGATTAACTGGAGTTTTGTCTTTTGTTTCCTTCGTTCTACCTGATCGTCCTCTTTTTGTCTGTTCTTGTCTTTTTGTTTCCAGCCCTCTGTCTATCCCGGTCTTCAGGTCACAAGGAGTGGGCGAAATGATCTCACGCAGCAACTGTGTTTCTTTCTTGACTTGATTTCTTGGTTGATATTATACCTACCTCTGGGGATGTTAATTTGTGTATATTGCGAGACATATATAGGCGAAAGAAAAGATTCTGACCATTCGACGAGTCCAGCCAGGAATGAAGCAATTGGGCACAAACGGGCGACTGTGAGTTGTCCAGTGGGCCACGGCGTCAGACGAAGTTTATCGTCTTATGTAGTCGAACTCTTCGCATCGTACATAGCTATACCCTGTCTTTCCTCTCTTCTGTCTCCCTTCTGTCCTTCCCCTCGCCGGACTCGAGTGATTCGGAGCACTTAGTAGTTCTTGCGATCTTCGATCCACGCTGCGCTTGGACCATCCGCAACAACCGGACCTGCAGCTCTGATCGAGGGCCCCTTTCTTGATCTTCTTTATTTGTTCTGGGATTTTCCTCCTGCTTGCATCGTCGCCCACCTTGTCGCATTGGGGGCTCCCAGTCGGGTGATTGTGTGTTGTTGGTCCGAGTCCCTCCAGGGCAGATCATGTTCGTTTCCCGCCACGAACCGCTTGGAAAAACTTCATCCTTCTCCGACGGGCTGTAGAGCCTGGATTATTTGCAATAAACATCGCTGCCTGCAGAGACAACCCTCCCAGTGCAGGGGATTCCTCGTGGACCCGGAGGTAGACATTGCCCGTTCGACCGTCGTTGTTTTGAAGTTTCTGCTTACGGGTTAGACCGAGGAGGAACCGTTCGTTGCTGCGATTTTCCTTCCGCCTCCAACTCTTTGCGATCGAGCGACTTCACCTCCACCACCACCACCACTACTTCTTCCATCCAGCTTCCTCCCTTCGTCCGCCGTTCGGGTCTCGTCATCTCGCCCTCGTCGCTCGTTTCCAGACCGACTCGACTGGTGTCTCTCCAATACCTCCCCAGTTGTGCCTCCCCGCGCCAGGTCATGTGCACAACGACCGCTGGGAACCGCTCAACTTCTGGTGAACCACGTTCGCGTCGTGTTATCCGGCTGCCCTCGTCGATTCACACTCATTCAGAATGGTCAAGGCAGACGTCCGGAGGGACTACTACGCGGACCTGGGGCTGACGCCCAGCGCGGAGACGGAGGACATCAAGAAGCAGTTCAGGAAACTAGGTAGGCTGTCTGCTGAACTTACTGTCTCGTGGGGCCGCATGCAGGCTGACCAAGGTGCTTGATTCCCAGCCTTGAAGTATCACCCCGATCGAAACCCCGGCAAAGAAACCGACTTCATCGCCAAGTTCCAAGCCATCCAAGCAGCACATGAGATCCTCGGCGACCCCCAGCAACGCCTCAAGTACGATACCGACCGCCTGCGCGCCGGATACGGGAAGCTCTACGGACCAGGGAAATCGACTACCCCGCGAAAGACCGCCGCGAACAACTTCGCCTCCACGGCCTCCACCAGGCCGCAGTCCGCCGCGAAACAATCCTTCTCCGGCCGACCCCAGTCTTACCATCAGGGCCCGTCGTCTGGCGCGAAACGCTACTCGAGCTACGCTCGCGCGGCGCCCAAACAACCCTGGGAGAAGGGCCAGGATGAGGGACAGACGCGCGCGGACGCCTACCGCGGGTTCCAAGACATGAAGAACGGCTGGTCGCGGTTCGATCCGCGCACCGGGGGCGCGGCGGAGTTTGGCAACGCGGGCCCGCGCATGCCCAAGTCGGCCTACGAGTACTTCGCGTCGCAGTCCCGTCCCTCCAGCAAGCCCGCGACCCCGGAGTCGTCTTCCTCGGCGCGCCCGCAGTCGGCGTCCGCCTCCGCCTCCAAGAAGAAGCAGGGATTCGCCCCGCGTGCTGCTGCCGGTGGCGATGAACCCATGGCCCCCAAGTCCTCTTCCTACACGAGTGCGCACCGCAGCGAACGGCCCCAGTCCGCGCACTTCTTTGGCGCCGCGCCCTCCCCCACCGCTAGGAAGGCCGCCGCCGGGTTCCAGAACCGAGCCGCGCACTCTACCACGCCTGACGTCGAACGCAGCGGGTCCAAGTACGCCGGCACTGGCGGCGAGAAGACGTTCTTTTCGAGTGAGTGGCTGGGACGCTCGTCCGTGCCGCGTGATTCGGCCGGTAGCCCGCAGCCGCGTTCGCGGACGAACCCCTCCAGCCCGACGTCAGACGAACGCAGGAGACACCAGAGTGCGAGTCCTAAGTTGCGGAAGGATAGGAGTAGCCGGAATTACACGTCGACTAGCTCCAGTGACTTGGATGACTCGGATGACGCTCCTCCAGCGGCTCGCAAGCCCAAGGCTGTGCCGAGGAGTAGACTTCACGCTCACAAGAAGTTCTCGGACTTTCGTGCCAACCAAGATGAGGGTGTTAGAAATGGTGAGGATCAGGCAGCGCTTCAACAGGAATGAGTACTAACGGTGGTTATGTAGGACATGACTCGGACGGTACAGCTTCCTCCGGAAGGGTGTTTGGTACGGAAGCTTTTGGAAAGTATGATGCCCCTGTTGCTCGTGTAGCTTATGGCTTTACTGACGACGGATCCGTTTACAGTGGCGCATTCAAAAGCAGCAGCCATGATAACCTGCGCAAGCCGTTCTCAGTGGAGGATTGGAATAACCTTGCATTCTTTGCATCCAAACCGACCGAGCAGAGTCAGCCCCCAGCGGGACTCAATGCTGGGAAAGCTTCGAACCGAAACACACCTACGTCGGCTCCCCAATCCTCGAACGCATCAACTCACGAATTCTCCGCGGAAGCAGCACCTCAACAGAACCCCACCCCGTTCGCAGGCGCAAAGTTCGATGCAGGTGACTGGGATGATGACTGGGCCGCAAAATTCCGCGATATGCTGCGCGCCATGCCGATGGACGATGGCTCCCAACAGTCCCCCGCAACGAATGCCCAGCGTCCGCGAAGTCCCCGGAAGCCTGCCCGGCCAGCTACCAAATTACGCCCCGCGCCGCAGCCCGCGAGCGTATCGACTGAAGCAGAGGAAGCCAGATCGACGGTGGGCGGTAGCAACACCCCCAGTTCGACTCGAGCCGGGGACGACGGGGAAGCGATGGACTTGGATGATGATGTTCCGGCGCCTCCAGCGGGCAATACCGGCTCTACGAAACCGGCCTCCGATTCCGGGAAGGAGAGCGAGCGACCCCAATCCCGCCCTACGTCAAGTGGCCGTGGGAAGGACGACAGCGCCAAACGCACGAGCAAACTGTTCGACATGAAGAACCTTGGGAATACAGCACCGTTTACATACACTGCTAATGGCGGCATTGATGACCTCCAGGACATCCACGCGAGTCTCCCGTTCGAGTCCCGGGCCAAGGTACCTCGAACCACGATGCGGGATATCCGGCCGCGGGAGCTGATCTGCCCAAATCCCCCCAAACGACCTGAACCCCCGAAACTGATCCCCGTCAGTGTGGGATCTTCCCAGCTCGGCCTCCCGCGGGCAGCTTGGGACCGATACGTTGCGGAGATGAACAGCTACATGCGCGAGTGGAACGCGTTCAACGCACGCATCCTGCGGCACTTCAACGCACGGCAGGAGGCGATCGAGACCGGCATGGCGCCCAACTGGGTCGGCTCCGTCGGGGACTCGGCCCGTCTGCGGGTCAATGGAGGTGACGATAATGAGGACGGCGGGAAGGGAGGCAGCGGGGATGAGAGTGATGATACTATGGTCGCCGGGAGTGCCAAGGGGGGCTACAGCGCATACCTGCGGGGACTGGACGAAGACGTCAAGGTGCAGAAGCACTGGGATGTTGCTCGCGAGCTGCATCGGGAATGTATCCTGAAGCTGGGCAAGATGCGAGAGTGGATTCTGAACGGCGGCCGGCTGATATGAGAGCTCTGATCTATTTATTGCATGGGGGCGGCGTTGGTTACAGGAATGGACGGGCGCGCAGTTAGAGGGATTCCATCATCTGCAATTTTAAGGCGTATTGTTGACGACAATCTACCTTATGCCTCACTTGTATAGTTACACCGATGGGAGGATAAATCCGTGACTGCTCCAGCCCTAGCCCGCAGCCCTAAGCCCTACGGTGATACCGGCGGGCACCTGAGGCCGCCACCTGCCTGATACGGCGACACTGCCCCGCCGAGGGGGAAAAAAGACGGAACAATACAATACGCGCCGCTAATAGGCGCACGGGGCGTCGAAACCGGAGGCGTACGATACGTTGACTCACCCGCCACGGCGCTTAAACTTTATATAAAATCGGCCGCCGCGGCTTCCCCTCCTTTTCTTCTTTCGGCTTTTTGGTCTTTGACAGTCGCGAACTCGCTGCTGCTCCATATACACTTCTGGTCCAGGTTGGTCTCGCTTGTTACCTGCCAGTCCTCCGTCAATTGCTTCTCTCTGCCTCGCAGTCCGTGGGAGACTCCTGTTGGAACTCGTCTCGCCGATATCCTGTGCATCCGTATCTCGGTCTCTCGCTCTGTTGCGCCAATTGATCCCGTTTGGCAGATAATCCGTCTCACTGCGATCATTTTCAGACCGTCTGTTCGTCCGCGCAGCCATCATGGGTGTCACCATCGTTCTCGGTAGCCAGTGGGGTGATGAAGGTGCGAAATGACTTCATGTCCGGGTCCTCCGGTGACAACTGCATACTGACCGCAATTGTTCACCCACAGGAAAGGGCAAGATCACGGATATGCTGTCGCAGCAGGCTACGCTTTGCTGCCGTGCCGCTGGCGGCCACAGTGAGTCCGCCTTCATTGTCTCTGGGTCCGCACCGCCCCGGCTAATCCTGGTCTAGATGCCGGCCATACCATCGTCCATGGCTCGAATACTTATGACTTTCACATCCTCCCCTCCGGACTGGTCTCCCCGTCATGCGTGAACCTGATCGGTGCGGGCACGGTCGTCCACGTCCCCAGCTTCTTCAAGGAATTGGCTGCTCTCGAGGAGAAGGGCCTCCAGGGCGCCAGCAAGCGCGTCTTCATCGCGGACCGTGCCCACGTCTGTCTCGACCTTCACTCCGTCGTGGACGGCCTGGAAGAAGCCCGTCTCGGCGGTCGCAAGGTCGGCACCACCGGCAAGGGTATCGGCCCGTGCTACAGCGACAAGGCTGCCCGGCGGGGTATCCGGGTCGGCGAGATCCTGGACGAGGCGCTCTTCGAGCGCAAGCTGCGCAACCTGGAGAGCGGGTACCGCGCGCGCTTCGGCGACCTGGAGTACAACGTCGAGGATGAGATCGCCCGCTTCAAGGAGTACCGCAAGATCCTCGGGCCGCACATCGTCGACCAGCTCGCCTTCCTCCAGAACTACAAGGACTCGCCCAACACCCTCGTCGAGGGCGCCAACGCCCTGATGCTCGACCTCGACCATGGCACCTACCCCTACGTGACCTCCTCGTCCACCGGCCTGGGCGGCGCCGTGCAGGCCCTCTCCCTCAACCCCACCAGCATCTCGTCCGTCATCGGCGTCGTCAAGGCCTACACCACCCGCGTCGGCTCCGGCCCCTTCCCCAGCGAGCAGCTCAACGAGTCCGGCGACAAGCTGCAGAGCGTCGGCCGCGAATTTGGCGTCACCACCGGCCGTCGTCGCCGCTGCGGCTGGTTCGACCTCGTCCTGTGCCGCTACTCCCAGGCCATCAACCACTACACCGCCCTGAACCTGACCAAGCTGGACGTCTTGGACGATTTCGATGAGATCAAGGTCGGCGTCGCCTACGTGCTCCCGGACGGCACCCGCACCGAGAACACCATCCCCGCCGACGCCGACGTGCTGGACAAGGTCCAGGTCGAGTACGCCACCCTGCCCGGTTGGAAGTCCAACACCATGGGCGTCAAGAAGTACGAGGACCTCCCGGAGAACGCGCGCGCTTACATCGAGTACATCGAGCGCGGACTGGGCGGGGTTCCGGTGAAATGGATCGGTACCGGTCCCGCTAGAGATGACATGATCTGTCGCGAGTAAGGTCGTGCCGTTGGTGAAGATAGACGGCGATAAAAGTCCGACAGGTGGGTTTCTTCCTTGTCCCATAAGGGTGGGCCATTGAAATCTGGTCCATCCTCTTTCTGTATGTTTGCTATGCGCTATTGCAATTATATCGACGATTTGATGATGTTTGGTCATGGTAGATGGATGCAGATGAATAGAACATATTTTTTTCACGTGTGATGCTCTTTGATATTCTTATTAGTTGCGAATTAGTCTCGATGGGTGTATTATATTGGGTTAGGTCAATACAGTGACATATCTGGTCAGCCGAGCAGCTTCAGTCGATGTGCTTGATCATTGGTTGGAATAACATCTATACAAGGTCACCGTCAGTCCTTCGGAGGCCGATTCGTATGGATATCCTGTAGGATTTCCCCAGCACCACCGTTCAGCAGTATCTGGGCGAGCTCTTCCCCAAGCGCAGTTGCTTCGTCGACCGTCTGCACCCTCGCAATAACTGTGTTCTCAACACTCCGGGTGCTGTCTAGACTAACAACGATAGCATCCATCCTCAATTCCTCTGCCGCCCACTTCGTCTCGACCCCAATCGGCACACTGCATCCGCCTTCCAGGGCCTTCAGGAGAGCCCGCTCCGCAAGACAAGCCAGAGTGGATTTCACATCAGCCAAAGGACCCAGCACCTCTTGCATTTTCCGGTCCCCCTTGCGGATCTCGAGACCCAGGGCCCCCTGGCCGACGGCGTGAAGGATGCCCCCGTCCCGCGAGCCCAGGTACTGGTCAATGCGATGCTGGAGGCCGAGCCGCTCCAGCCCCGCAGCAGACATGACCATACCGGCATACTCGCTGGCCGGATCGTCGACCTTGGCCAGACGAGTCTCGACATTGCCGCGGAGATTGGCAAACCGGAGGTGCGGGTAGAGCCGCCGGATCTGCGCCGAGCGCCGCACGGATGAGGTCCCGACCACTGCGCCCTCGGGGAGGCTCTCCAGGCTCGTATGCGGCCGGCCGGCTTTGATGATCAGCGCGTCGCGCGGGTCGTCGCGAGCCGGGATGACTGCGAGCTCGCATGACGCCGGCAGGCTGGTCGGCACATCTGGTTCCGTTTCGTCAGTGGGGGGCCACTCCACGGGTGCGGGCTGGTTCACTACCTTTCAGACAGTGCACGATCACGTCGAGTTCGCCGGCGACGAGCTTCTCTTCTAGATCGCTTGTCCAGAGGCTTTTGGCGCCGAAGTTGTACAGCGCTGTCTGCTTGTCGCGGTCGCCGAGCGTGCGGATGGCGCATATCTCGTAGGCCTGCTCGGGGGCGGTCTTTTGCAGGCGATCCCGGATGCCCTCGGCCTGGATGATGGCCAGGTTGGACCGTCGGGTGCCGATGCGTATGGGCGGTGCGGTCATGTTGGATGGCGATGGGGGTGGAGGTGTTGCGGATGTGGGTTGTTGTGGGAGGATGTGTACGGTGTCTTAGATGTCAACCCACATTTGGCGCTAAACGGCGTAGTATCGAATGACTCGATCGATACCGCGATGGGTAGGTAGTACGTCTCTAATATCTCCTATATACGCGTAGGTCAGGATGTAGTGTATGGCTGCAATATTGTTCTTCAAGACCTATTCGATTGGCTACACATGATTGATCCTGGAGTGATACCATATTCTAGCATACAACGTAACCTACCTCATGCACCATAACGTCTATTGCCATAGTATCAACCGCTGACAGGACACTCATCAATGCTGTAGCTGGAGATGGTACTCTATAGCGTCAACTGTACCTATCCGTTGCAGGGAGCCTAAATTATATGTCATATCTTGCACCAGGAGCCCAATGGCGTATCTTTGTGGTAGCCATTTACTACGGAGTTCTAGAGCTAGTGTTTGCGTGATGCCAAATATTAGGGTAAGAGTAAATAAATCGATGATTCTTATCGACGAGAGCTGCCATATGATGAATCAGTGACATAAATGAGAATTACTTTCTGTTCCAAGCATCTTCTTGCTGCCGATTTCTAATGCCCTCTTGATTCATCTCGTTTCTCATTCCCTTTCTACTTCTGCTTTCATCTTCCCTACCCCTTCAACAAGATACAGCACTTTCCTTGGTGAAAATCTCAAACGGAGCGTCCGTGCCCGTCAAGGGGAGAGACAGGAAGGGGCAAAAAGAACACAGGAAAAGGAAAGAGGTGGAGAAGAGACCGAGAAAGGGAGACCTAGAGGAGAAGAAAGAAAAGCCGCGTGGTGCTGCAGGAGCCATCCCCAGTCGCCGCCCTGTCGTCATTAAATCAAGAGCCGTTTCTGGCTGGTTGGACTAGAAGACAAAAGAGAAGGCGTTGGTCTTCTACCGGTAAAATAGCAGCCTTTAGGTCTATTCGCAGTGGGTCTATCTATTACCTTCCACTGCTTCTAGATCTGCTGCACTCCATAGGTATCCCATAACTGACTACCATACTATCTAGTCCTAATTGACCCTTAGCAGTAGACTCATCAATATACGGATAATTGAATAGTATACTGAAAATGCGTGTCGATTGGTGTCAAGCAACACCACAGTCATTCACCATAGAATGCTGTGACCTGATACCAAAGCGATCAAAGCAATCATAAGGGATATCTAGTAGGTACAGGTAGTAAATACATTTATCGGTCAGTGATTTCAAAATAGGCAGCTTTCTTTTGGTATTGGTGAATGAGGAATATCTTTGGCATAGAAGGAGCAAAATGTGATTATCAAATCATATAACAGTACTTATCACATCAAGTCATATTCGTCACATCAAATACACGTGAGATCCAATTGGTTATTTCCATGCTCAGGGTTGTTTGTTAGTGTGGACTTACTATTCCATAAGTGTTAATCAAGACCCGACTGTGGATGGGAGTGCGTTTTGCTCAAAAGTACAATGATTCAAGATGGGCAGGACACCGATGCAGCCTTACGGCACTCAGGCTCGGCTTTTCATTTTCTTAATCAAGAGTGGGGGAAAATCTCCCGTATGCCTAGGGTAGGTCTTTAATTCACTAAATAGAATAGGAGTACTGACCAAGATGCCCCCTATGCCGTTAGACTACTATCTTATGCCAATGACAATTGGTTGAATACATGACACTCACCGCGAGTCTGCTTGAAGGACGCCCCGGATTCCGGAGAAGGACCCATAAAGCGGATAATTCGTGTGGGGATGGGGTGCGGTGTGGAGGCGGAATGCGAGTACCTCTAATGGAAGGATCAGCTAGTGGAACTTTCGGTGGCAGTGCTATGCCCGGCCTCACTGAAGCTTCGTATTACTTAGTGACCTCGGTGCGATCCCGCTATTTCAAGAGGAATGATGGTATAGTTATCATAGGAGGTCTTGGCTCCTCCCTCTGACCCAAAGTTATTCTCTCTTTTATACTTGCCTGATTTATGCGTCTGGATATTGCAAACCGACCAGAGACATGCGGCTTATACAGACTTTCTCTATTCAGCAAATTGAATTTCTACCAGATGATATCCCAAGATATGCAATACTTTCGCATACGTGGGCGGAAGGCGAAGTACTTCTTAGTGATATCGAAAAAGGTACCGCTCAGGACAAAGCCGGATGGGAAAAGGTGTCAAGGGCATGCAAACAGGCCTCAAGCAACGGCTACGAGTATATCTGGATTGACACATGCTGCATCGACAAATCTAGCAGCGCTGAACTCTCGGAGGCGATAAACTCGATGTACGTGTGGTACCAGAACGCAGCTATCTGTTACACATATCTCTCTGATGTTCTAAACTGCGACCAGCTGGACAACATCAGCGGCCCGAGCAGCGATTTCTCGAAGTCCCGATGGTTTACTCGCGGCTTTACTCTGCAAGAGCTGCTTGCCCCTAAAGAAATCATATTCTTCTCCCGTGGCTGGGTAGAGATCGGCAGAAAGAGTACACACTGCACGGCCCTTTCCAGTATCACTGGAATCGGGGAGCGGTTTCTCAAAAAGACAAGCCCGTTAGAAGCAGCAAGTGTGGCGCAGCGTATGTCGTGGGCTGCAGAGAGGAGCACCAGACGCCCGGAAGATATGGCATACTGCTTGATGGGCATCTTCTCAGTAAACATGGCCATGCTGTACGGCGAGGGAAAGGAGAGGGCTTTTATCCGTTTACAAGAGGAGATCATGAAGCAGACGGACGACCAATCGATCTTTGCTTGGACTGATCCGGGTTGCCCCCCAAATTCCCTTCACGGGCTACTGGCGACCTCACCCAAACAATTCGCTGGCTGCGGAAATATCATCTGCTATCGGAATTTCATGCCACGGCAACCCTTCCTGATGACAAACCGCGGCCTGCGCATCGAACTGTCACTTACCGAGCTGGGGTCGGATATATGCCTTGCTAGCCTGTACTGCCCTGTCCCACCTGTTTACAGGGTCTCCAGTTATCTAGGCATCTATCTGAAGCGGCTGTCCTCGTGGGATGACCGCTATGCGCGGATAAACGCTCATACTCTTAAGGAGGTATGTCAGTCAGGCAAGATGGAAACCGTCTACGTCCCTCAGGGACGTGCCGAATTAGAAGAGCAACGCCTCATCCCGCACTATATCTATCATATCAGGCAGTTTCCATCTCCCTACGACCTCGTGAACATTGCCAGTGCTACTCTGGTCAGAAATATCTCATCGGTCAATATGCCAGGCGGAGTTAGGTCGACACAGTCGCCTACGGGTCAATCCGGTCATCCAGTCGTTTTCTGCGAGCCCAATGAAGCAGCAAATAACATTGCCACGTGCTACGTAGTACTGGAACCCAAGCCTAACCCTGTCTTCGCGAATCCTGGCCTAGTAGTTATGCTGGGAGTTACCGTCAGCAGAATGCCTTGCTTCGACGTGGCTGAAGTGACAGAAGTCGGCTCTTTTCGAACTGCGCGGCATCTGGAGAGCTCCAGTTTCGAAGATCTCAGTCGAAGGTTTCTAAAAAGGTTTAATCCGAAGGCTTTCGGGACGACCATATCGTTCAAACAGCAGTGGGTAACGGTTACTGGAAAACCCCAAGCAGAGAGTGAATTTGGCAAAGATAGGTACTACATCATCGATATTGCGGCGGCTCCCTGTTATCCAGCAATGAAAGGAAAAGAAGGACGCTTCAAAACGCGCTTGCCATTCGGAAAGAGTTGAATGTCAATGAATGGCAATCCGCAATCTTCAGTATCAAAATCAATAACCAATGGCTGCCCGTTTCATTCACTAAGTAGGTATTGCGCCCAGTGACCTCTGCAATGGTAGCAGGTACAGAGCTATGTCTTCGAAGCTAATCAGGCGGCCAAACGCACAGCGCCGCACTTGATAGACAGGCCGACGAATAGTACGGGTCTGTCCATTCGGGGTCGAGATGCTGCATTGAGTTCGGATTCACATGCAGGCCCGACTGGTATTCTATCGATCACCAACATGGCTTCTCTAACCTAGGACTAGCGGGCCAAGGGCTCATTACAATCCAAAAAGATCTGCTCCAGCTCAAGAGGCTCAACAGGGGTATATACTCTTCCAGTTTATGGGACCGTAACTCCCCCATGCCAACAATATAAGGATACCGGAGACCAGAATCGTAGATAGACCAGCAGAATGCAAGTTATTAAGGTGGGATTAGTAGCCAAAGTTGCCTGTCGCTGATTTTGACGCTGCTGCGTGCAAGCCGCCTGTTTCCTAGTAGATACAACCTCTTTTAATATTAGAAAGCATTTAATTTAACGGCTTAGGAGGATATTTTGATCATAGCTAAATTTTTACGTTTTTCCTGTGATGCAATGTTGCGTGCTATTATATCTAGAACGACAGGAAACAATAATGCATACTGGACGGGCACTAAAACGAACGGAAAGACGACAACGCATCAGGAGAATCACAAACAATCGACATCAACCCTCCAAATGGCCATCCACAGCATCCTTGAGGTCGTCAAAGAATGCGACAGGTAAGCCTCCATACAGTCTCCCTCCCTCCCATACTAACCGCCCCCAGCTTCATCCACTACGCTGAAGATCCCAGTCAGTACGCCCAAACCCTCCAAGACTACTACGCCTTCCGCCTCGCCGACTGCCCCTCAACTCTGGGCTACATCCCCGCCACCATCGTCGGACAGATCTCCTGGTCCCCAGGATGGTGGTCCATCAACCACGCCGGCAGGACCGTCACCCTGACGGCACCGGGACCCGCAGCGTCCCGCACTAAGCTGCTGGCTCAGACCCTCCGCGACACCATCGCCGCCGTGGGCAACACCAACAGCCTCTCCATCCTCCGCGGCTGGCGCAACGAGACTTTCCCCGTCTACGGCCCATGCGCCGACACAGGGGCCATCGACGTCCTCGTAGAGATCGAGCGCTGCGCCAGCGCCCTCTTCGGAATCGTCACCTACGGCGTGCAGCTGCTCTGCTACGTACGCGACCCCGCCACTGCGCACGGCCTGCGTCTTTGGATCGCCAGACGCTCGTCCGCGAAGCAGACCTACCCCGGCATGCTGGACTGCACCGCGGCCGGTGGCCTGCCCGCTGGAAAACGGCCAATCGAGGGTGTCGTGTGTGAGGCGGTCGAGGAGGCGTCGTTGGCGGAGGACATGGTTCGGGCGCGTGTTGTGCCTACCGGATGTGTCTCGTATTTTCATGTTCGGGGCCCCAAGGCTGGCGGGGAGACTGGCTTGTTGCAGCCGGAGGTGGAGTATACGTATGAAATGGAGTTGGAGGGCGGGATGGTGCCGCGGCCGGCGGATGATGAGGTCGAGGAGTTTCGGCTGTGGGGGGTGGAAGAGGTCGTGGCAGCGCTGCGGAGGGGAGAATTCAAGCCAAACAGTGCAGTCGTTGTAGTGGACTTTTTGGTCAGACATGGGGTGTTGACGCCGGAGAATGAGCCGGATTATATTGAGATCGTGACCCGGTTGCATCGGCGGTTGGAATTTCCGCTGTGCGCGTATGAGGTGTAGATGGCCGTGGATTATGAACGTAAATTGTTTGATCTGTCTATAACCTGCCCTTTTCCTACCTACAACCGTACGCCTGTACAATGATGCCTTATGTGCTGTAGCCTGACCTTGACACGCCGGGTATATTGCAACATAGAAGTAACATGTCCGTGCAAATCCAATGACAAGAAACAATATAATACACAGTGAGGAGAGTTGGTCCCAAATACCATGAAAAACACAAACAATAACGCCGCCCAATGCAGTCGAGTATGGTGGTATCGTTCATGCAAATCTCTGGTAGGTGCTTTGTCATGAAGTCTCTTGTCGAGACGATCAATAGTGGGAACGAGAGTGGCGTCTAGGTCTTCCGTAAGACCTGTCGTCCCGGTTTCTCCGGGGCCTGCGGTCATTGACCACAGGACGGTCGAGATTGAGGCCGTGAACGCGGAGAAGACCCGACTTCTGGGCAATAGGATAGGGGAGCTCAGGCGGTGCTGGCAGTCCGTAGCCGTAGACCGCGAGGTCATTCATAGCCTGAGCCAGGATGTTCTTCTTGTCGAAGGCGGAGATAGAGCCCGTCAGCTGAGACAGATAGGCTTCAGCCTTGGAGTCATCGGAGATCTTCGTCATGGCGCTGTTGATCTGGGCGATAATCTCGCCTTCCGGTCCGTCGACGTTCACCGGTTCGCGCATGTTGACAGTAGCCATGGATAGCGAAGAATCGACTTCAATTGGAAGCTCGGACAGTCTCGTCCTAGAGACCGGAATCTCTCCCCTGTGGAGGAAAATCCAGCCCTCGCCCGTCTGGTTGGCGCGTCCAGTGCGTCCCAGACGGTGAATGTATGTCGGGCGGTCACGGGGGAGTCCAACCTGAAGTACGTGGGTGACCCCTGGGAAGTCCATGCCACGGGCAGTGACGTCGGAAGAGAACAGAATGGCACTGCGGCTCTCCCGGAAGAACTCCGACGTGCGTGTTCTCTTGTCCTGGGACAGACGAGAGTGAAGCTCGTAGATACGAGTGCCGAGACCGTGGGATTTCAGGGGACTGTCACGGCCCCTCAGAAGCTCGAAGAATACTTCAAAGGCTATTCTGACTTGCTTTGTCGAATTAAAGTAGACAATAGCTTTGAAGGGGCGCCCTTTGTTGGTCGGCTCGGCGGCATAAGTTTTGGCCAGTTCCAGGATGGCGGGCAACGCGTTCTGGTATCCATCAAGGATGACGGCCTTTTGCGGCACCGCAAGGTGGGTGGGGACCTCATCTTCCTTCACAGTCCGGATAAACTTGTAGTCGGGTTTCATGGTCCGGCGAACCATGGCCATGACCTCCCTCGGCACCGTGGCGGAGAACAACAGCGTCTGCCGGTCCACTTTCATCGGGTCGGGAAGCATGCGCTGAAGTTCCAGGATGTCAGGGGCGAAGCCATCGTCCAGCAGACGATCGGCCTCATCCAGGACGAAGGAAGACAAGTTCGGGGCTGCAACACCACTGTACGGGTCGGAAAGCAGATCCTTCAACCGTCCCGGGGTGCCAATCAAAAGATGACATCCTTGCCGCTTCATCTGCATCAGACCTTCCTTCTTGCGAGTTCCACCAACAGCCGTCTGCACCACCACCCCAGTTCCATATGCCAGCTGTCGCGCCTCCGTGGCAATTTGTTCGGCCAATTCACGGGTGGGCGAGATGATAATGCCGCGGATATCGGACGGAGTGGGACGATTGTTTCTTGACGGACGCGCCTTGATAGACTGGTCTTTCAGTATGTTCTGCAGGACAGGAACGAGGAAGGCGATTGTCTTTCCGGTTCCAGTTTTAGCCTGGGCAAGCCTATATGCAATAGGTTAGAGAATTCAGACCATGATAGGCGACACGAAAGCAACTCACACATCACTACCGGACAAAGTGTCATTGATTGTCATGCTCTGGACATCCGTCATGGTTTTAATGTTCTTTTCGGCGGTGATAGTACGGATGATCCGGGGATGGACCAGTCCTTGGTCGGCCAGCTCCGTAAACCTGGTCGGGAGGTTCGATTCGGCCCATTCAGCATCAGTCTGCAGTTGAGGCTGCACAGCAGCCGACAGCTTCACGGGAGACGAATGATATGACCGGCACTCGTTGAGGACCACAGACAATGATGCACGATGCCATTGTGGCCGTTGCGGAATGATTCTGCCCAGGAGACACCGGGGTGAAGATAAGCGCAGCGCATGAGCGACAGCGTTTCGGCGAAGAGCGCCGAACATGTTGCAGGAAATTAACGTCGAGAAGGTGGACACTGGTTTATTTCTTCACTATGCGATATATTGCGATAGATACAAAGCAAGAGAGAAAGACCACGGGGGCAACGGAAGATGGGAAAAAAAAAACAAGAAATGTCCGGCAGAAACTTCAGGGCGGATAATCAGCCAGTCCAGAACAGAAGGCGGTCGGGCGGGCAGAAAAGGGTCTTCAGGCCTGAGGCGGAAAGGCAACAAGGCACCAGGGCACACCATCAAGCCTGTTTTCGAGGAACGCGTAGAAAATCATGCCCAACACACCAGCGCAGTATTTCGCCATGATCATTTTTCCCCGACGAGTATCCTAGCATGCATGTCTCGCACAGATCTGTATCTGGACACACTCTGCAGACATATCGTACGTGCAAAATCCGCTGTTTGCACACATCGCAATCCGCGGGATGCCAATGATTTTCTGGGGGAGAATACACCCGTGGAAGTTGTTCAAAGGCTGCCGCTGCCGCTTCGTCGTTATGCAAATATAGGTACAGACGACCGATATTATTCAACTTTTGCCAGTCCAGATGAAGTGATTTCGATTTCTGTAAATGGCCCTCGATCACACAGATGTTCTCTTCCATAGTGAGTCGCTGACTGCGCTGATCTGTTCTCTTCCCCTCCATCCCGGCGATATTTAGCACTCCCTGGGATTCAGCCCAATCTAAAGGAGTGCGGCCAAATATATCTTGGGCCTTTGTATCTGCTCCATGTTGTTGCAGTAATTCCATTGCCTTCACTTCCCCGTATTGTGCGGCTAGGTGCAGAGCAGTCTCCTTTCTCCTCGTGAGTTGGTTTGCCTTTGCTCCAAAGCCTAAAAGCAATCTTATCATATCAATATTCCCATTCATCGCCGCCATATGTAATGATGTCCTGCCAATCTCGCTGGTGGCGGATACGTCTGCCCCCCATTTCAACACTAATTGCGCCAGGTCGAGTCGATTATTGTAAACGGCAAAATGCAAAGGCTTGAACCCAAACGGTCCAGGTCCAGGCATTTTAGCTCCTCTTTCAAGTAGTATCCGAGTGGTCTCAAACCATCCATATCCTACAGCTAAACTGATTGCCGTAGCTCCGTTAACCAGGGTTGACGGATCCGCACCTCTATCGAGAAGGTGTCGAACAACGTCGTTATGGCCATTTGATGCAGCGACCATCACAGATGTTCCGTAGTTATTTGCAGCTGCTAAATCTGCCCCTCGATCAAGCAAGAGCTTGACAATCTCCAGATTGCCTTTAGAGGCGGCAGTTAGCAGAGGATTCCACCCCTGTTTAGTGCCGGACGATACATTGGCACCCCAGTCAAGAAACAATTCGACAATTTCTTTATTCTCCCTGGAGGTGGCTGCTATAAGAGGCGTCGACCCGTAAATGTTGCTAGCTGTTAACTCTGCACCGTTAAGAAGAAGCAACTGGACCAACTCAAAACTGCTCCAATGTGCGGAAATCAGCAAGGGCTGCTGACCCCATTTATCAGCAGCTGAGATATCGGCGCCTTTATCCAGAAGGAGCCCAACGATTGTGACATTATCAAATGCAATTGCATGCACTAGAGGTGTCTGTTTACTCTTATCGGGGGTGTCCACGTTTGCACCTTTATCGAGGAGAAGCCGAACTACATCATAGTGACCATAACGAACAGCATAATGCAGAGCATTCAGACTGGTCTCATCGGGCGCTGAAACACTTGCACCCTTGCCAATGAGATGCTCCACCAGGTTTACATCACCTCCCTTGGAAGCAGCATTCAATGCACAGCCATATATTCCACACTGGGTGTCTATGTTCGCCCCAAGATCAATCAACAAGTGTGATACATCAATGTGTCCCTTGGCACAAGCTGCTTGTAAGGCTGTCCCGTATTTGCCGCCTATAGTATCAAGAGATGTTCCGTTTTCATAAAGAAAACTTATCGTCTCCGGGAGATTAAACAGCGAAGCATAATATATTGGGTTTGCAGATGCTTTTGTTGAGTCCTCTGGATGACTATCTTCGACCTCGGAAGAAGATTCAAATGCCGCTCTCCACTTATACCAGCAGTTGGTCCCACTGAAGAAATTGTTCACTTGGTTCATGATATGGTCAAAGTTTTCTGTACTTCTGTTGATATGTTGATACCATTTTGTAGTGGCATATTTTCGAAATGGACGACAAGTGAACGTATCTCCGCACCCTGGAATGTTCCATGTTTCCTTATACTGTAGGTAGCGGAGGCACAATCCCGCAAGATGGTTGTTGTGATATTCGAAATTGGATAGAGAACGTCCAACTTTCAATGTTTTCGGAAGTAAATACTCCCTAACCGTGAAATGTACGAGGTGTACAGTTCCCAATCCAGGCGTATCATCCTGGTTCGTACTCCGAACCTCGAGAAGGGAACAGCAGAGCCCGACTATTTCAGAACTTATATACTCCTGATCGACATGATCTGGCAGTTCATCAGTCTGGAGGTCTTCAACAGTGTCATCATCCTGAATTAACAAGGCTTCCACTAGTTCATTTACCGTCAGAGGACGCAGAGCAAATATAACCCAGTGCAGTACGGCCTCCACACGCTGTCTATCATGCAATGGCAATTTCGATATCTCCTGCCAGCTTCTGTCATATAGATGTTCCAAGTTAATAGGAGCTTCGTTGATGATGCGATGCAGTTGTTTCGAATTCTTGGTCCCGCGGAGCTGTTCTTTTTGCATCCGTACCCAAAGGAACATTCCTTCGCTCTTGTTGGCAATTGTCATTGCGAGGTCTCCCTGCATTTCTTTTGGCTTTCCTCCCAGCTTCTCTTCGACGACATACCGGGAGAACCGAAGTAGGTCATCTCGGACATCTTCGTTGGATACTGTTAACTCCTTTATCGAATAGTCTCTTTCCTCAGAATCTTGCACACAAAACTCTGGTCTAATATCACTCTCGTCCCGACTCGCAACGAGCACACGACAAGACACCCCCGCAAGGGTGCTTTTTAGTCTGTTCAAAAACTGTCCTCGGCTAGACTTTGATGGGTGTTTGTGCTCCAGAACTGTACGATGACATTCATCAAGGCCGTCCACTACAAATATGCAGTTCTGCTTGGAGCGGGCAATCTGCTTCAATAGATCCCATATGTCATTCCGTGAGACGGAACTTCTCTTCTGTCTGAAGCGAGAATAAGCAAGCTTGAGTGCCACATTATCGTACTGCACTAGCTGCCAAACCCAAGAGCGGACGATTGCAAGGGAATCGCGCTGATCTTCCCTCTCAGACGAGCAGAAAAAGTACGCCGCATTTAGTCCTGGTTCGGCGGAGAGCTTTTCGACTATGTTCGCACAAAGTACCGATTTTCCAAACCCCGGAGGCGCATGTATCCATAGATATTTTGCGCTGTAGGCGTCTTTTGACTTCCAGTCTACAAAAGTCGGATGGGTGAAGATCCATTCGCATGTTTCGTCAAGGCGCAGGTCGCGGTAGTTCTCGAAATCGTTCTCGGTTGTAATTGCACCAAGACATTCGAAAACCTCTTTTCGAACTTCCGACCTTCTTGATTCAATTTCCGAAATCAAGTCATCGTCTAAGTAGCTTGTGTCCAATGTCAGCAGCGCTTCGATCAGCTCTCCCTTTCCGCGATGACCATAACCCATACTCTCCAACCCATCAGAAACACCTAAAGCACCACGATCCTGTAGTATATACTTTATTGTTTTTGCATATCGAGATTCCGGGGGAGGATTTTTCGCCAATGATGTAGCAATTGCCAGGGTGAGCGTGGTTTTACAGCTATTCAGCTGTGTACTCAGCGATGTAATCGCATTTTCCTCAAGTACCGCGACGCGAAATCGGTCCCGGGTGGCGATCTTCTGATCTGAAGAATGCCTCATCCAATGTTTCAAATTGTTACTAAATTCTCGACATGCCTCTTCGCAGTTCCGGACTGCTAGGGCAACCATACTATCATTCTGGCCGAGCGCTTTCCACGCTTCCAATATCGTCTGGACAGCCTGTAGGTCATGTTGAAGTTGCTTGATAGAACCGGGGGCTTTTCGAATATTTTCAATTTCCTTAAATAGGAATTTGATTCCTTGCAGTGCAGTGGTGGTAATGTTTACCACACTAGCAGTGGTGCTGAGCGGGTCGGACATGATAGTTGCGAAGCACTTCCAGAGAAATGATTATACGCTATATGCAAGATAATAGTTGTATTGTAATCCTATGTAGAAGTATTCGAAAATAAAGTGAAGGGATAAGGATTAGTTGACAAGATACTATCTCTGGCATGAGGCTGCGGCAGCCTTGTGTGGCGGGGTTGACGAGGCTGAGCTGATCCTTCTTGCTTCTTACAGGCAGTGCTAGTCAGCATACCTTGCTGATAGTGTAGAATCCTTATACCCCACATAATGCATGGACATGGGATAGCTTTGGATTAGGCATTCGAACTCCATGATGAGGTCAAAAGTCGATATAGCCATATCGCCGTAGTTGTCCATAAAGAGCATGATAATGTCTTACTGTGTTCTACCGCAAAATTAACTTGAGAAGACAATTTTGTGGAACCTTCTTAAAATGCATATTATTTCTCCCTCTCTTTTCCAGACTCTGTTCGACGATATGCAAAATTGTTCAACTGTTCTACAGAATGACTAAGCATAGGACCCTGGTGAATGACCTCATCATGCGGTTATCAATCGAGCAAGAAAATCCAATTGATCAGACATCATACATAATACAGCTTTATGCAAGAGATGCAGAGATTTACCTTGTAACGGCCATGCCATGATTCTCGAGGGCACAACGACCCGCGATGCCGACTACATTCAGCAACAAGTCCGAGGCATAAAAATGGATTTCAAATCACCCCGACGGTTCTCTTGCCCCAAAGGTGTATTTCGTCCGAGTTCTCAGGCACTCCCACTTGCCGCACAGATCCACCTTACCACCATTGCAGAGGCCTCCGGAGAGAATATTGTCCCGTCCCAGATTCAAGTGCCACTTTGCAAGATGTTGTTGTCCAGTTACGCAAACGGAAGTGCGTAGTTTGGGTGTACCAATGTCCCACGAAACAGTGAAAAATGGGACCGGATGAACATGGAAGTGCGCCGATCTTGGATCTCGAGAAGCTTCTCTCTTGCATTGCTGTGGCTTTCTAATCTTCCATCGATTTTCTGGGTCTGCCCCGCTTCTCCCTAGAGTGGGTTGCTGGTTATAAATCAGAAGCGCTGCTACTTGCATATTGCCTAGGTATTAAAATCTATATAGCTTCCCCTCTTCTCCGTTCGGCTTTGGTCTCTAGCTCCTCTCCTCCTCTATCTAGTCTCTTCTCTGCCTACCGTATATCCATACACACCGCACATCATGTCCAACAAGGCTCTTGTCTTCAAGAAGATCCCTCAGGGATACCCCGTGCCCGGAGAGCACATCGTCATCGAGCAGGCCTCGTACGACGCCAACACGCCTGCTCCGGAGAATGGAGTCGTCCTGCACTCCCTCTACACCAGCTTCGACCCCTACATGCGTGGCCGTATGCGCCCCGCTGAGGTCAAGTCCTACGCCCCCGCATTCGCCTTGAACAAGCCCATCGACAGCGCGTCCATTGCCAAGGTCGTCCGCTCCAACAACGCCAACTACAAGGAGGGAGACCTGGTCATCGGCCGCATGCCCATCCAGGAGTACGTTGCGCTGGGTGCCGAGCAGATCGCCAACATCAAGCCCCTCGACAACCCCCTCGGCATTGAGGACATCCGCGTTTTCCTGGGTGCTCTGGGTATGCCCGGTCTCACCGCCTATTCTTCGCTCTACGAGATCGGAAAGCCCAAGAAGGGCGAGACCATCTTTGTCTCTGCCGCCAGTGGAGCTGTCGGCCAGCTGGTCGGCCAGCTCGCCAAGCACGACGGTCTCAAGGTCATCGGCAGTGTCGGATCGGACGAGAAGCTGGCGTACATCACCAAGGACCTGGGCTTCGACGGTGGCTTCAACTACAAGAAGGAGGCCCCGAAGGATGCGCTCGCCCGCCTCGCCCCCCAGGGTATTGATATCTACTACGAGAATGTTGGTGGCGTGCACCTGGAGGCCGCGCTGGATGCGCTGAACAACTTCGGCCGCGTCGTCGTCTGCGGTCTGATCTCCCAGTACAACTCGGAGCCCTACCCGATCAAGAACATCCACAATGTGCTGATCAAGCGCCTGGACATGCGTGGTTTCATCGTCGGTGACCAGGGTATGGGCGACAAGCACGCCGTGGAGCACCAGAAGAACGTGCAGCAGTGGATCAAGGATGGCTCGTTTAAGGCTCTCACCCACGAGACCGTCGGTATCGACAATGCCGCGGACGGCCTGGTGGGCATTTTCCACGGCAAGAACATGGGTAAGGCTGTTCTGAAGTTCTAAGCGTGATGGTGACGGGATATGAGGATACGATGATTGTCTGTAATGAGCGCTGGGGCGCGAAAACATTCAGCAGGGCGGCAAGGCGGCTGCGGCTGTTCTGGTTACGAACTCGAATATCAGAGGAATGAATTGACGAATTGAATGTGAACTGTCCATGCAGGAGTAGATCTGGACATTATAACACGCGACAATCCCTGTAGAAGTCCTATGGCTGTACACCGTAGCGCAGATATGCTGGTCATGCACGTGGATTAAGTAAGAACGAATTGCCGGGCGTCGGACACTTTCGGCTGGGCGGAGAGCCACGGGCCAATCAGAGCGGCCACAATGGGATGACCGCATTCCCGATCGGACCTCCCGAGGTTCCTGCCGGAGCAACTCTCTCAACTTCAACGACTTCGACCTCACGACTTGTCCGTCTGCATCTCGTTGTGTCGTGTCGCCGTCCCTCTCCTCTCCACTCCCACCACCTACGTCTTCACCATGGCTTCGATTGCGCGCCAGTCCCCTCTCCTCCGTCAGACCTGTCTGTCGGCTTTCCGCTCCCCGTTGGCGACCAAGAATGTCACGGGTGTCTCGCAGGTCGTGGCCTTCCACGCCTCCGCGAAGAAGCAGATTCTCCCTCCTCTCCCTCGTGAGTGATCCCAGTGTTGGTGAATAGCGGTGCGGTATTTGATCGCGGTGTTATCCGTGGTGGTTGCGGCAGCCAACATAGCGTGGGGATGCAATTGCGGAGAGATGGCTAACGAATTTTTGGAACAGAGGTCATCCAGGGCACCAGTACGTGAACCTATGTTCCTTCTCCAATGCGATCGCGATTGAATAGAATGCGTCGGAGACATGAACCTCCACTCTTCCTGGCCATCACCGTCAATCCGATCTGGTCGCACAGCCTGTTCTGATCCGGAACGGACTAACCGCCTATCTAGTGAACGACCCGGCTCCCATTCCCAAGCCTCACCCTTCTCACGGTAGCTACCACTGGACTTTCGAGAGGTCAGATCATCCGGTCGAACCCCGTATTGTGACGGCGACTAACTATCCGCTTCTAGACTTATCTCCGTCGGCCTGGTTCCCCTTACGATCGCTCCTTTCGCCGCCGGCTCCCTGAACCCCGTCATGGATGCGGTCCTCTGCTCCCTGCTTGTTGTCCACTCCCACATCGGTTTCCAGTATGTCATCCGAAGCAACCCTTATATCCCACCAACGTACTCACCCTGTTGCAGGGCCTCCATCATTGACTACTTCCCCGCCCGCCGTGTCCCCAAGTTCCGTACCTTCCTGGACTGGCTTCTGCGTGCCGTCACCCTCACCACCGCCGTCGGTCTCTACGAGTTCGAGACGAATGACGTTGGTGTGACGGAGGCCATTAAGCGCGTGTGGAAGGCATAGATATCGATATACCTTGGTGTTTCCTTTCCTTTGACATTTCCTTCTGTTCAGGCGTTTGCCTATGTATATGTGCTTTTTTTCTTCAGTAGACCGGTTCTATCGGTGACTGGTGTTTTGTATGGAGCCGGAAAAGATATGTAACAGCCGAATTGGATATTGTACGTTCTGAGACTTTACCCGTAAATCCATCACATCTAGAACGACCAGCGTCTATCGCCCAATATGCAACTTGTATCACAAGTACCCACCCACAAAGAGTATCAAAACATGCCACATTACTCCTCCTCTTCAGACCCGTCCTCCCCCCCAGACAATCGATCATCATCGTCCGCCTTCGCCAACACCTTTTCCATCAGCTTCAACGCCGACCGCAATGGCAACCCAACAACATTATCATGACTCCCATCAATCTTCTCCACCAGTATCGATCCCAGTCCCTGGAGCCCATAGCCACCGGCCTTATCAGCGCCCTCGCGCGTGCGCACATACGCCAGGATCAACTCATCCGTAACCTCCGTGTCGAAGCGCACGGTCGACTCCTCGATGGCGGTCTCAAGGGCGTAGCCCGGCTGGCGGGCGCTCGCCAGCGGCGCCATGGCCGCCATGGCGGTGAACACCTTGTGGTCGCGGTTGTTGCGCAGGGTCTTGAGCATGGTGAGGTGCTGGGCCTCGGAGCGGGGCTTCTCGAGGATGGTGCCGGAGACGGAGTCGACGACGATGGTGTCGGCCGCGAGAATGAGGCCCGGTTCGCCTTTCGCCTCGTTGACGATCTCCTGCTCGTACACCGTGTGCGCCTTCTTCGTCGCCGTCGCGAGCACGTACTCGAACGGCTCCATCGTCTTCGGGAAATCCTCCGCCGCGTTCGATGGGATCACCTCCAGGTTCGGGAGCCCCAGCATCGACATGATCTGCCGCCGGCGCGGCGACGACGACGCCAGGATCACCCGCTTGCTGCGCAGGTCGTTGAGCACGGGCAGGCCCAACGGTGGGGGGCGCGGGAGGCCGCCGCGCTGTGGTGGGTGCTCGTCGTAGGCTGGCGGCGGGTCGGAGGGCTCTGCCTGCGTGAGCAGGCCGTCTTTGGTGTCGGTCATGCTGGGTTCGGTAGAATTGGGTTCGGAAGGTAATTGACCGTGAGAAGGGGATGAACGTGGGGTGTGCTGGACTCTGGAGACTCGATTCGTAATCGTGGGCGGTGACGTGGGGCAGAAACGTATTGATAAGATTGGTTCTATTGTACTATTGTATACTAATTGTTTTCATCGCTTGGAGACTACCATCGCATAAGCCTTTCTTAAGTGTGCTTATGACGATCTTGAAGAAGACTTCAAATATGAAGTTTCTCACTTCAGGTTGGTTCTTCACCGGTGGCGTCTTCTGAAAGATTGTCGTCAAGATTTACCTACTCCCAAATATATATAGCATCTTTTCTTCGATGAAAACTGTCTCGTTCGACATATACCCATGAAACATAAGCCTCTTGGTAACCTCCGGACTACTGCTCTGCACATTCAGCGTTTTGAACAGTAGACGAGGTTGTGTGTCATGTTGCAAAACATTCATGGCAGCAGCTGTGCAGGTTTGCGGGTGATTTGCAGTATCGGCTTTTCCCAAGACTCAGGTGCTTTCTGATCGATGCCTGCATTCTAATCACCAATCAATCGTGCTTTAAGACATCCACAGCATCTTGATCATTTATTGGCTAATTGATGGGTGGCGTCAATGACAAGGCTGACAGGCGCCCGGCAGATGCGTTGCCCGCCATGAACTGTCTTATGGCGATTTTATTCCCGCCTGTCCTTAGAAATCATCATTCAGTCGAAGCGTTACCAAACCATGGCCGAAATTGTCGGATGCGTGTCCGCAGGGATTGGAATAGCCGCCTTCGCCCTCCAGGTCGCAAGCACAATCGAGCGTTTACGGGAAATTCGCCATTTTAATCGGAGCAAGGCTGGGGTCGAGCTGTACTTCCTAATTCAGCGTCTGGGATTGCTACGTGAGAATCTCGCAATTCTTGAGACATTTCAGGGACATGGGGCTGTGGATCTTGCTATATCCAACGGTCGACTGGCATACAGTAGCGTCGATGTTATTCTCCAGCAGGTTACTGACAGACTCGACCATTTGAATCACAGCAGGTGGAAGGCTGCTCGATACAGTGAAGGTATTAAGGAACGGATTAGACAGGCCAGCGAAAGGGTTGACCGTATCATCAATGATATCACCCTCACATGGTTGCTCTTCCCTCCATCAGCAACAGGCAGACCATCTCACTAACGGCCGAGTTTCACCCAGTTTTCTTGCGCTTACCCGTAATACCCCAATCGGACGGCCTATCGAGACAAACGCTCCCGTATCATCGGCTAGCGTCGACGCACACCTGCCTGAAAACTGCCACATAGAACAATCTGCAGCTCCAAGGCGCTTGTCCATTTCGGACTCAGGTTCGGCAGGTACATCTCTTGTGCAATCCCACAGAAGCCCAATACCCCGGCCAAAGGCACTTGACTGCACAGTTAAGCATTGTCACTGTTCATGCCATTTAACACAAAGCTGTTCCAGCCGACTTTGGGTTTTGGAATACACTCCGCTGTCCATATTCTCCGGAGCCTGTAGCAACCAACAATGCACCGCAACACGTTACCGTTGGGGCCTTCAGTTTGCCCTCACCAGATATGGCATTCCATTTAAGATACAGACCGCTCTAGAATTTGTTTCAGGAGGAGGAAAGTATGCGCTCCGGCCAGCCCTCAGCATTGAAAGAGTGGTCAAATATACATCCCCTGGCTTCGAGACACTCTGGCGTTATCAGCGCGGCTTAATGTCTCTGTCCAAGACTAAGGAAAGATTCCGAGAGCTCCAAAAATGCGACCCCTCGCTAAAACATCATGTACATCCTGGTGGTCGCAGCTATGTTCAGGTGAAGGAACAGTGAACTAATCTAGCACACGAGTTTCTAACTCTGGATTAGGAACTCCTGCACTATGGTCCCTGCCGCCAGAGTGAACAACTTGAGCTACTGAGGTTCTTTGCCTGCGAGTTGGGTATGACGCTTGAGAATCAGGACCAGAGGTCTGTCTGCAACTAAAATCTCCGTTCTTCTACTAACATACATCTTGAAGGTTTCTGATTCGCTGCGCAAACTGGATCGGCGAAGGTCGTCACCTCCATTTGCTCAGCACAATCCTTGAATATGGCTTTGATCCTGGGTGTATCGAATCGCCGGTCTATGAAGACTGGCCCTCGACTTGCAACCCTAACTGGATTTCCGAAGAGTTCACACCAGACCCATTCTTTATCGATTACTTAGCTATACTTGTCAATGCCAGTCCAGGTAGGTGAGGGAGACTTATTGACCATAAATATTTGCTGATTTGGCATGAAGGTTTCGCTGGATCGACAGCCTTGCATGATACTGTGCTCCTCGAGTCTCCAAGTTCGTTGACTTCTTTCCTTTCTCGCTCAGCCATGCATACAGAGAAAAACTTCTTAGGCCAGACGCCATTACACCTGGCAGTTCGCGATCTAGAAGTAGTCCGCCTGCTTGTGCAATCTGGTCATGACCTTGACAGCACGGATAACCAAGGGGTCACCCCTCTAATGTATGCCGCTGCGATGGGCAAGACCGACGTGGTTCAGCTACTCATTACCCAAGGAGCGGATCTTTATATATGTGACCTGAAATGGGAACGAGATTTTCTTGCATATGCAACATCTCGTGGACACTGGCAGTTGGTCATGGACGCCCTTGGTGCTATCCAAGCCCAATACTCGCCAGCGGTCTTCCAGCACTTCGTTTCGTGCGCTTTGATGCGACTTGTAGCGCACGATACATGGATAGGTGAAGCATGGAGCATTTATTTTGCGAAATTAGTTGGTTTTACGGCGAACATCAACATAATGTTCAGTGATAGCGTGCACGGGCTTGCTAATAACAATCTTCTCCATTATATTTCAAACCAGGGCGACGCCGAGGTTCTTGTTCAGAAAGGGTTTGAATTGTTCAATCAGCCTAACAGTGAAGGCGAAACGGCCATCTACTCGCTGGCGCACGTCTTAAATGCGAAGCTGACCCGGTTCTTGATTGACCAAGGGACTAATGTTAACGTTGTTGACCGGCGAGGAAACACTGTGTTGTTCTCATTGCTCGGGCACTTGAACTCCCTGCATCACAGGATATGGGATACAGTCGATTCTATCACAGTATTCCTACGCGAGGGACTCGACATTTTCTCATCGGACGGTTGCCGCTGCTCATGTTCTCCTGGAGGGTCCTCTCTTCCTGCGGCTTTTGATACTACGTTCCTGGAGAGCATGTGGAGTCGTACACCCAGCTTCGTGTGGGCACTTGAATTTCTGTCCCTTATTGAGGAACTCAGAGGTCCCGAGGACTTGAAAGTCTTGCTACTTGCATTTATACGCAGGATGAAATTCGATCAATCTGGTCTAACCCATGTATGTTGTCATAGAGGACGCGGCATAGAGGTTAAGGGTTTTTTTCAACCTGAAGCAATACCCGAAGATGATGTTGATGAAATACTGGACGAAGAAAGAGAGTTTGTCTCAGAACTTGAGGAGGAGATGCTTTCCTTGACTTCAGAAACTCTCGAATGTCTGAGGCTTAAATGGATGGTCATGCTTCGGGACAGATACAGGCAAGTGTTGGAAGAATCCAGGAAACGCAACAAGTTCAAAGAGTCCTGTGTGCCTGCGAGGGTAAGTCCGGCTGATTCAAGATTGATGGCATGCGGTCCTGACAGGAATAGGTTCCATATGAGGTGGACTATAAGAACGACAGGTACCGCATATTTTACAATGCTTACTTCAATCTCAGCCCGTCCGTATCAGACCCTATGGCCGAGTATATCATTTGGTTGGAGCATCAGTACAGCCGATTAACAGACTCGGAGGATGCTGAATTCCAGAGGGAAACCTGGTACAGGAAACGACTGAGATGGTTTTGTGAACTCATGCAAGTCATGCAGATTAATGCCGGGGCACTCGTCGAGGAAGTCAAGTATAAGATGAGCACGATATCTTGGGAGGAATGGGATAAACCGGATAAAGAAAGGATAGTTGGGCACTTTTTAGCTTCTGTGGGGAGACTCGCACTGGATATGTAGAAGGCGTCACAGGAGTAACGTCTGTCTTGGAAGATCAGTCCAAGAGCTTTACATTTTAGTTCAATTCATCGCGTATCCTTTTAATCCGGACTACCATCCAGAAACGAAGTGTCGATAAAGTCCATTTGGCTCCCAGAGGTCAAATGGAAGCACAATACAAGCAATGGAAAGATGTCGGAGTGCTGATACAGCCATCGCCCAATATAAGAAAACGCCCGACACCAAGCTTGACAGACGCCCAACAACCCACCATTCAGCAAAAGACTATGTACACAAAAGCCCCCATTCGCCATGGAATATATATCAAGATAGACCGCACTCACCAGAATCGAAGCCCAGCAGAAAGTCGCATGTTATACAGAGCAACAGGAAGCCAGGCCAGATTCTGTATTTTCAACTCATCCTTTTCGATAATCCCACCGAGGGTTCGACTTTTCATCTCAGCCAAGCACTTCCCAAACAAAAATCAGGTCGTCAAAATCATAGTACTCATGTCCGATCGGACCTCGGTAGACAGCGCAACTGCCGGCGTTTGACTGCCGCGACGGGTCCATCACGCAGAGGGTATCCCAAAAAGCCACGGTCATGGTCGAAACGTGTCATCGATGCGACCGCCACGGCGTTCAATCTCCGCGATGAGTTCCTGGCGTTCCTGGAGCTGCAGGTGGATGAAATCGACCGTCTTCTTGAGCACGATGCTCTCGCTGCGGCCCTGACCCTCGAGTCCCGGAACCAGCACGGTCAGACGATCGAAGCCCTCGCGAATGGCTGCGCGACGCTTCTGTTCGGACGCGATGTGATTGTTCTTCTTTTCTTGTTCGGTCAGGCGGGGTTTGTCTTTGTCGGCGGCTCCGACGCTGGCCTTGGATGCGGTGGGTGTGGACGAGGAACGGTCATCGCGCTCGTCGGGGTTGGCGCCGATGCTGGCGCCGTTGGGAGAATATGACGTCTCGGATGAGCTGGATGCAGCTGCGGGCATGTTGGCGGGTGGGTGAGGGTTGTATGTGGAGGGATGGTTGACTTGATAACGAGGACGGGATTTTCATGTGACAGACAGCGAGGGAGGGGAAAAGGGCCTTAATAAGTCCGACGACCAGAAACGGAAGAACCCGAGGGGTGAGAAAGAAGACGGGAAGACGCAATAACAAGAGGTGGAAGAAGAAGAAATCAACAGAGGACGACGAGAGATGAAGGTCCAGGGAGAGATGGAGACCCCTGGAGGGAATGGATGTATGAATGGATGTTTCAGGATATCGACCGAACCAGGGGACCGGAACTGATGCGGAGAACAACAGACTTGCCGCTTCTGGTCATGCCAAGCCGTCACGATCCGGAGGCTTGGCACTTCACGTCATCGATTGCTTCGTCTTCACCACCACATACCGACGCTCTTCTCTCTCTCTCTTTCCTGCGCGGATCCACGATATCACGGTTCTCTGCCGACTGTGTCTTCTCTCGAATTGACGTGATCTCTAATCTCAGACTACCTCATCCAGCCTTCAATTCGCCCTCAACGCCGCGGTTGATGATCTCATACTAGATCGACGACACTAGTCACGACAGTCATCGCATCTCACAGCCCACCTCGATCACATCAAAATGGCAACACACGAACCGCTTCACGGGTCCTGCTTATGCGGCCGTAACCAGTACATCATTCGAATCCCCCAGGACCAAAGCAACGACGCTCAAATCTACTTCGACAGCAGCCGTGACAATCGTATGTCAAACCATCCCCACCTCCGTACTTGAAGATATGATTAACATGAGACTCTCGCAGGACGATTCCACGGCACTCCCCTCACGGCATGGCTTCGTGTGCCGTTGACATGGTACCAGTCCCATACCCAATCATTCTTCCCGGACGAAACGCATGGCACCATCCGCCGCATTTTCTCTCCGAACCATGCACCGCACACCCAGCGGGTCTTCTGTGGGTTCTGTGGGACGCCCCTCAGCTACTGGAGCGAGGATCCGCGTGATGAAGCCGATTATATGTCCGTCACGGTGGGAAGCCTCGATGGAAATGACCAGCGACTGTTGGAAGATCTGGATCTGCTCCCGGAGGCATCGGAAGAGGAAACAGAAACAGAAGAGTCTCCTCAGGAGGAGTCTACTCCGACAGCACAGACCGATTCCTCCGCTGTCACTGTACCTGTACCAGGAAGCGAAAGGGATCTCTCCCGCATCTACCGCCAAGGAACCACGGACGGTATCCCTTGGTTCGAGGAAATGATTGAGGGCAGCCGACTGGGACGGCTGATGAAGACTAGACGGGGAGTTGGGATGAGCGATGACCAGTCTACCCGAATTGAATGGGAGATTAGCGAATGGACGAGCGATGGACGTGGTGAGGCACGCGCCGCGTCGTCAATCCATGCACCTGGAAAACGCAAGCGTGGACACCATACCACCGTTGAAGACACTTGACGGAGTAGATGCCATTATTGTTGCTGAGATGGTGTGATCTTAACTTAATCTTAGATTTAGCACTAATGGAGTTCCGGCCTTCTAATTCCATGATTAGAGAGGAGCTAAACTATAGATACATCATGCATCCCAGACCAATATTAGAGGCGGTTCATAGAGGCATGTCGCTTCTGGTGTAGATACCAAAGACACCAATGGAATATTTGTATGTCTGAAATACCAAAATGTCCCTGTCACTACATGCACAGAACTGAATGGACTTTCATGCCTGAGGCGCGTCCCAACAGAACACCGTTATTTTCCTAATTAGGTATCGCGCCGTTTGAGTTGCCCTACCTACAGGACAGTGAAGAATATCTTTGTCCGTCTCCCACACTGAACATTGAAGAACAGAGTCTTTCTGAGTCAAATTTATCTTCTTATTGTTGTTGATCTCTTGTTCAACCTCGTTCACCGATAAAGTCTCTAGCTTGTTCCAGTCCGTCGCTTGGTAGACTTCATCTATCGCAGGCATCGTCGCCCTTGATGCAACAGCTCACTTTGGTTCAGTGTGCTTCGGAAACCTCTACTATAACATAATTTTGTCCTTCCTCTCCAAGGGTCGAGTCTTGTTGAATCCATTCCAGGCAAGCCCTCGTGCAGTTGCATTCTGTCCACCAGCAGACTAACCACCGCTGGAACAGAGACTATCTCCATAAACATCTCCCGAAGCTCCACCGGAGGAAGGATCTGCAAAGATGCAACAGAGCTTGTCAGTTCCAAATCCAAAGAGGCAGGTTTCTGCTCCAGCACTCAAGCGCCGACTTGATACTGGCTCAACTGCAGAGAACGCTCACCAACGGCAAGCTCCAAATAAGAGATCTGCCCGTCAACTCAAAGGAAACGCATCTGCTCCCAACCTGAAGCGTCAAAATGATCTGCCTGCATTTTGTGACTCCGTGGAGCGTTGTCAGTCATTAGACAAGATATCCACAGCCGCGTCCCAAGACGATAACGGCAGTTCGCCAGCAGCAGTCTCCACACCGCAACGCACCCCCAGGAAAAGACCACAGCTTCGCAAAGTCAGATCCAACTGGAAGCTTGATAGCGAGGAAACTGGAGGCCCACGGTTTATGTGTACCGCTCGCGCAAGACAGATACAACCCGTGGTCTATCGCCCGCGAGCGAACAAACGCGAATCAAGAACACCAAGTATTCCTGACCGTGGATTGGCTGCAGCTAAACCAGAGAGTCAACTCCAGCCAAAGCCTCATAGACTCTTGAATATGATCAAGGATCCTCAAGCTAAAGTCCGGAAGGCATGGCAAAGTGCGGCGAGGCAGTTCATGCAAACAAGAATGTTGCAGAAGATGGGTATGAGTATTGAGCCATCTAAGCCGGACGTACGAAGGGCGAGTCAGGACCCAGAGGTAGGCGACCGCTTTATCTCGCTCAGGAAAATGGCTGATCTGGTGCTTTGACGATTAGTTTCTGACAAGAGGAATCATCACTCTCAAAGATGATTCGACTTGGTTTGACATACCGCCCAGGACTCAGAAGCGCCTTTCTGTTGCAGGTGTGAGTTGGCCCAAACGGCCCGGGGGTCTCGATCAATATCAACTAATGTTGAATAGATGCAGAAGGAGATCCGTGGTGACCAAAAGCGACGCTCAGGTGTACGCACTGCCAATGGAAGAACGTCTCGCTCGAGACTCTCGGTCTTGAACGGAGTGAATGAGGAAGACGAAGACCGCCGAGTGCGTTCCTCACTGCTGCCATTCCGGGACTGGGTGGTGCTGGCACAGGACAACACAATTCCCTTTGCTGACGAGGACGACGACTCCCCCACCCCCCCAGCAACCCCTTCGCCTGACACTCCTCGCCAAAGTTCCTTTTCATTTCTTACTCGGAACACCGATTGCCCTCACCGTCCTCCCACCCCCATCCCTGACGAACTCTCATCCGATTCCTCCTCCACTGCCTCTTCAGATATCACCATCACCCCTTCCAACGTGAACCGCGTCCGCGAGATGTCTTCCGGAGAGGCATCGGGGCAGGATCCTTTCACCGACTCCCCCATGACCCAAAACAGGGACTTCGCGCTTCCTCCTAAGGGCGGGAGTTTTCAAGGAAAAGGTAGTTCCTCCTATCACACACACATCCCTCACGCCGTTATGAGCCAAGGATTCCTCTTAGTTCAGGTACTAAGCAATATCTTGCAGCTGAAACCGGTCCGTCCACGCAGAAGGTGAAGTCTGGCTTTTCTTCCATCCATGAAGAGAAGTCCCTTCCTGCTCCAGCCCAGTTCGACCGTAATAAAGGTACCAATAGCCCATCTCTCACTATTTAATCCACTCTGTACCCAAGCTAACCATTCAACAGAGAATATCATCAACCGGCCCGTGGTGCAGGAGGTGCATGGGCTTAGACTTTTGAGTTCCAACACCTCAACGCGTATTCCTCGCGGTCTTGCTCAGAAACCTGTCCAGGCAGCTTCTCTTAAAGGAGCCAATGCAACCCCAGAAACTCGGAGCTCCATCCCTGTCCCTGTTGCAATTCGCAGACACAGTGTGGACACTATGGTTAGCTCTCGTGTTACTCCTATTGGAAGCGCCCCAGGTGGTATCCGCGTTTTAGAGAAGCCTCATGGACCTCGTCCACAGCCTTTAGAAGAACAGAAGACTGTCACCAACCAGGAGAGCACCACCAAAGCAGACGAGAAAGACGGGGTGAGTTCTTCTTCGTCCTCCATCAGTGACTGGGATTTTGGCGATGATGACGCTGTCCAACGCCCTCGGGATGTTTTCACTGGAGAATATCGCACTCGTACGTTCCATAAACCCGGAGAGAGCCACCTCGGCCCCACGCTAAGAATTGCTGCTTCAGCTGAAAAGTTGATCATGGGTCCCGATAGCCCGGGTAGCACCTATGCCGTCACCCAGAGGTCCAACCCGGCTTTGGTGCATTACCCGGATACGCCTACTCGTTTCCCTGGGAAGCGGCAGGTCGAGACCGGAAGCTCAAGTCCGGCCGCGGGTTCTTCGTCTTCAAGCAAGAAAGAGAAGAGTCCTACCAAGGATACTCCAGTCCCCCGAAACTACTGTCGGTCGGCTATATCTCTTGAGTCGATTCCGAAAAGAGACCTGAGCGGCCGTGAACGGGCGATCGCGCGCAAGCCGGTCAATAGCCCTAGTCTGTCCAGCCTGTATTCCCCATCGGGCCAAAGCGAGTGTGATCCACTGGTCCCCAAGGTTCCAGAAGTTCCAGAGAAGTACAGTAGCTTGTTGAAGACCAGCAAATCAGCCAGCCCGGTGACTCCGGCCAAGAGTACTTCCCAATTGAGTGAAGGTTCTGCTCCCAGGAGCTATCCGACCCCGAACACCGCTGGAAGCCCCGAATCTGTCATGTCATTCCCACCTGGAACCTCTTCTCGTCACCGTACTCCTGAACTAGCTACACATTCTGGCCCAGGCTCAGTCATCGGTACCACTGCAACCACTGGCCAGACTGTGAAGCAAAAGCGCGATGTGACCTTTGATGACATTGCGCCTCAGAGTCTTGCGACAGAGCAAACTGCTCAGGCCGAAGCTCTCTCTAAACTCCCAGATTCCAAGAGCACCCGGATGCTAGATAGTTTCCGCAACATCTTTAAAGGTCGCCCCAAAAAGGAGGAGCATGAGACTTCGGAGCCTGAACACAAAACCCAAACTCCCGCCACAGCCATCCGCCTACCAAAGGATGACGACAAACCCGCCTCTGCTAAAGTGGTGCTTAAGTCCAAATCTAGATACACTAGACTTTCCGATGGCGTGGGATGGAGCAAGACCCCCAGGGACACCAAGACACCCGATGAACCCGCTTCTGGACGTCCGTCTACTTCGGTTTCGCCCTCCCTTGCCGCGGTGCAGCCTGTCGAAGGCCAGACTCCTTCCTTTGCACGTCCGACAAAGTCGACCCGTACTAAGGCCGCTGTCATCTCTAAGGGACAGGCTATCGCCAGTTCGGAAATTCGGGTTCGCAAGGCCCATGTCATGACCGGTCCAACTGGAAGTCCCCTGCGTCCCAGTCGATACCGACCCCCTTATGTGAAGGCTCCCTCTGTTCAGAAGAACCTCATCAGCTTACCGCGCTCTGTTGGCTCCATCAAGTCCCATCTCAGCTCACTGCCTACCAAAGGTTCTGCGGCTCTGAGCGACGCTTCAGACGGTGTAAAGAATCTCAACGAAATTCTTTCCTGCATTGAGACTCTCTGTAAGCGGGCTACAGGGGATGACACGGCTTCCAAGAGAGAAAGGTACCTTCGGGTAAGTAACTATCGTAATCAGCGATGTGTCTCCTTCAACTGACAGCTGTTTCCGCAGATGGCCCTTTCTTTGCAGCACCAGTTCACCAACTATCGCAACATTGGAAAGGAGGTGATGGAAGCTGAAGATCTGGCTAATAAGAAGCGTTCGGAGAAGTGCCTCGCGGAGAACCTTCTTTTCGAGCATTTCTCGCAGGTGAAGGCTCATCTTGACGAGGAATAGAGTTGGATCCTAGCAGCTCCTCTCGCCTTCGGCCTTGTTTTACTTTGGATGGGCTGATCGTTCAGATCGCGCTTTCATTACCCTGATATCATTCATTTTGAATGACGACTGAATCTGTTAGAGTCCTCCCCTATCTCTTACCTTTTTCCCGACGGACCCATCCTCGGTTGGTCTCTCTTCATTCTGCCGGTAGCGGTGCTCTTGCGGGCTTGGTTACCGGGGAGGAAGATGTTATGGCTTAGAGGAAGTATTGCGGCCGGTCTTATGTGCCCTCATATTGAATTGTTCATTTCAAAGCAACTAATTGGACAGCCACAAAGAACAAAAAAAGGTGAAAGCAAGAAACCATACAAAAAAAGAAAAAGACAACTCGGATTGGAAAAAGCAAAAAAAAATCATGTACATTATCAGATACATAGTTAGATTCTACATAATTTAACACTTGTCAGAGTCATATCTCCTCCAGAGTCCTTACACATCTAATCCGCAGTAGATACCAGCAGATGCCCTTATGTAGGGAACTGCGAGAAACACAACAACTGAGACGGGAAGGCTGTTTGTGTGGCAGGTCCTTTGTTTTGGGCAGGAGTGTCGCCGAAGATGTACATCTCCCAGATGGAGGACTGAGCCTACTTCCGTCCTGAAACCTCCCACTCTCTCCACTCGCTCCCAGTCTTCCAGTTTAACACCCTTAGACTGTATAATCTATTCCTCACTACAAACACTCTTCCCTCCTTCTCCACTCCTGTGGTTTCCATTTCCACCCTCTTCCAGACCAGCTCTGATATTTACCTAGTGGACGCTATGAGGAATACCAACAGATCTTACCAAAACAAGGTCCGCTCGATATTCCCTTCCATGCCTCATGAAACATACTACTATCGCGTCCCACACGAGAGATGACACAGCTAACCCGGCGCTCTTGCAGAGAAATCTCCCTCTGAGGCCCCCGCGTCATCATCAGGACGCGATGGGAGACAACAATCCGCAGTTTAGCCATCCTCACTTCCAGAGCACGGGCTTCCCCGGCGGACCAGGCCGTCAGCTTCCCATGGATTATTCGAGACAAACAGGATGGCCGCAGATGGACGCGCCGAACTTGAGCCATGTATACTACTCTCAAGACCCGATGTACCATGCAAGTGTATCCGGGCGTTCATCTAGCCGATGGCCTAAGAGTAGTCCCAGTCCCCTTGACCTTCCGCCTCCTCAGCATCCTCATCACCACCGCTTCCCATATCCTCACCCAAACGCTCCGCAACGGATCTTCCCCGTCACGAGCGCGGAGGAAATGAGAATAGAGGAAGCATCGGGGGCCCTTCGCCGCCCCGTCGTGGCTAGAGGCCTGGAAGAGACGCTCCTCATGGAAAGTTACGGTTTTCCTGGGCTTCAGAGGGTGAGGGATCTCACCCACGAGAACGCTCCTGTTGCGGTTTAAGACTGACAATCCGGTTCCATCTCAGATCTACGAAACTCCTCATCCGGACGCAAGCATTTCAGCACCACCTTGCGAGCCGGACGACTCATATGTCATGGTGAATGAGGGTAGCGAGAAGGGCAGAGGTAGCGGGAAGTCGAAGCTTCGCGCGGAGGCGGCGGATTTCTTTCCCAATGCTCAAGGTCATGTGTTGAATAAGGAGGATTCGAAAGAAAGTTTGAAGAAGAAACCGAAGGAGTTCACCTGGCTGGTTGTTGGATGATATCTGGACGCGTCAATCCACAGTCGGCTGTCATGTACTATTACTCCGGATCTTAAAGTATATCCGAGGGGTCTTGTGCTTTAAGAACTCTGACACGGCAATCATTCTTCTCTAGATAGCGCGTTCCAGATCGTAGTCGGTCATTTAGCGATACATTGACTTCGGCAGTACCCGTCATAGGTCCAAGATCCGAACCCAAAACCAACCCCATAACCACTCTAACCTATTAGAACCTATCAACGAAGCCACAGAAACACTGACGAAATAAAATCACCTGATTGGATTGTTTTTGGACAGTATCTTAAAGTCCGTGAAAATGTACACTACGTCAGTTTCTGGTGAAAGCAGAGAACAGGCTTTAACTTCGCGTGCTTGTCTCCCTTCCCCTAATGTCGGCAGGTTAGTATGCGGCCACCGACTCGACTACGGTAACTAGTCCCACGTCTCGGGTGGATCACCCGACCACTAAAAAGCACTAATAATTGAGGCTTACCTTTGAAGACTCTACTCTGGGCGGCTGACTCGTATGGTGGATTAGCTAGATAGTAAACAGAATCGTACTAGTCCATGCCGATCAATCAGGGCTGAGCGATCCATCTTCCCACAGTTCCACTAGATCGACGAATCGCTGGCATTGAATCTCCCTAGAGCATGAGACACCACAGCTCCATATCATGTCGACTTTACCTAGAATGCTCCAACAACCTTCCTTTTCTTCGTACGGCAAGGGATGGTAGGTATGCAAGGCCCTATGTCCGATCCACATTGTTTGGGCGTGATCCAGATGGGATCGATAACAGCAAAGTGAGCTGGAAACATAAGAATCATGGAAAGAAGCCCTGATCCCGTTGGAATCTGGTCAGCTTGCAGTTTTCTTCTATCAGCTACGTTTACTTCGCCATGGGGAGATTCCAGCAGATGCTCGGCTTATCGACTCTTCTGCTGTGTTTGGTGTCCTGCACAGAGGCACAAGACCAGCTAACCAGGAGGTCGACTGGAAATACGGTGCGGTTCGAAGCCATTTTGACCTGGGAGAATTGGGCCCCGGCCGGTATCGCTCGCAAGATGATCCTCACGAATGGACAATTCCCAGCGCCACCCCTTGAATTGCGGCAAGGGGACGATGTAGAATTCTTGGTCATCAACAAACTCCCAGTGGCTGCCACGGTTCATTTCCACGGTAACTGTTCGCCCGCATTTGTTGCTGCTTTCTGTTCGTATCTAATGCTCGGTTCGTAGGAATCGTCCAGAGCGGCACGCCGTGGTCGGACGGCGTCCCGGGCTTGTCGCAGAGGCCGATTCAGCCAGGCGACCAGTTTCTTTACAAGTGGCGTGCGACCCAGTACGGATCGTATTTCTATCATGCCCATCATAGAGGGCAGATCGAAGACGGGCTCTACGGAGCCATCTATATCCATCCGCACGACTCGGTAGAGAAACCTTTCTCCCTGATCACCAACAACACAGATGAATTGCAGGCGATGCGAGCAGCAGAGTCGAAGACGAGGCCTGTCATGCTTTCAGACTGGCGTCAGTTGACCTCGGGAGAGTTGTGGGCTGCCGAGGAGGCAACTGGACTGGATGCGTACTGTGCAAACTCCCTGTTGATCAATGGGAAAGGCTCGATTGATTGCTTGAGCCAGAAGCAATTGAACAAGTTCACCACCGCGGCTCAGAGGTCCATATTGGGGAACAGTTCCTTCACCGACATTGGGTAGGATGCGCTCCCTTGGTGGTCTGTCCTTGATCGTATGCACAGATGGCTGATACAAATAGATGTCTCCCGCCGACAAACCGGCTGGGACAGGGCGACTTCCCTCATAATCTTAGTGCCATAGTGCCCTCCATGTACTATGACTGCACACCGTCCCGTGGTCTGTCAGAACGTTTCCTTGTTGACCCCACCACGTCCTATGTCAGTTTCGACTTGATTAGTGCGGCCTCGGTCAGTACCTTTGTCTTCTCCGTGGATGAGCACCCGATGTACGTATATGCCGTGGATGGGCGGTACGTTGTGCCCACCCTGGTGGACGCGATCACACTCTCCAACGGCAACCGGTATTCCGTCATGATCAAGCTGGACAAGCCAGCAGGCGACTACACCGTGCGACTCGCGACTACCGGAGCTAATCAAATCCTTGCTACCACGGCCACCATGTCCTACAACACGTCGGTAGTCACGATGAAGGAGCAGAAGGCCTCGGTGCCGTATATAGATATCGCGGGGACCTTGCTCTCCTCCGACTATACCGCACTGAACGAGAGCACGATCACCCCCTTCCCGGCCGAGATCCCATCTCACGACGTGGCGCAGACTCACGTGCTGGATGTCGGCCACTACCATGCGTCATATCGCTGGACTCTGGGCAACGCGAGCCTTCCGATGATCCTTGAAGAGACCACTCCGCTCTTGTTCGACCCGTCCGCCGCAGAAAGAAACCTCTCCATCAAAACTCTGAACGGGACATGGGTAGACCTGATCTTCCGCGTGGGCACGCCGCTCCAACCCCCTCACCCTTTCCACAAGCACTCCAACAAGTTCTTTGTGATCGGACAAGGCAACGGGCTGTGGAATTACGCCTCGGTGGCCGAGGCGGTGAAGTACATCCCGGAGAGCTTTAACTTCAGAACACCGCAGATCCGCGATACGTATTATACTCCGCCGGCGTCGACAGGGCCAACGTGGCTAGCGATCCGCTATCAGGTGGTGAACCCAGGACCATTCCTGCTCCATTGCCACGTGCAGGTGCATCTGAACGGAGGAATGGGGTTGACGTTGATGGACGGCGTGGACGAGTGGCCGGAAGTTCCCGCGGAGTACCAGTGGTAGCGACGAAGTTACGTTTATTCTGCCTTTCCTGTGTACACACCTCCGCTCCCGCTTCGAATATATACGGAGGTCACCGTTGATCGATCTGAAACGAAGGAATCAGCTGGTAGAAATTAGTCATCGCAAGCGCTACCCGAGCGGGTTTAGCGGGATGAGGGGAAATCTGGACCGGCTTCGCTTCTCCTCTTTCTCGCTCGCTCTCTCTCTCTTCCTTCTCCTTCTCCTCCCTCTCGCCCCCTGCCAGGAACGGTGTCGATATGTCAGCCTTCCTGCATGGCTAGTGATGGGCTTCCGTCGGACTAACCCTGCTTCGAATTCCCTCCCCTGGATTCTTCCCTCGTTGTTATAACCCGGGAGAAACCACGACTCCATCGTCTCCATGCCGTGGTGCTCGCATAGGTTACCTGTTACAGCAACTGCTCCTGGATCACTCTCAGATCTGACCGTTTGAAACCCTATCGCTATCCATACTAACGTCTGTGGGTGGTGTCTCCGAACACTGACCCCCCTCGGGCCCCTCTTTGTGCCATAACCCCACGCCGTTTCCAATATGGTCTTCTGCGGGAAACCCAGTAAAGGCTGCGGCGAATGTCGATCCCGCAAGATCCGCTGCGATCAGGCCCGCCCGACCTGCTCCCAGTGCATCAAGGGCAACCGGGTCTGTCCTGGATATCGCGATGAACTCTCGCTCATGTTCCGGGATGAGAGCCAACAGGTCGTTCGCAAAGCCAAGACGGGCTCGACTGGTCGTCGGGCGAAAAATCCCCGCAAAGCCAGCACGCACACGGCGTCTCCGAGCGGGAGTAGTAGTAGCCAACCCAGCCCTCCGCCGCCGCCGCCATCCAAGTCGTCGCCCCGGACAGCGACGCCCAACGTGGCCAGCGATGCTAGTAATGATCTGTCGGAGATTGTGGATTTCAATGATCTCTCCTATCCCCAGCAGTCTCCGGAGGAGTCGGTCCAGTTGATCACCCCGCTCTCCTCCCCGGGTCTGGGGCTGCAGCCGTCCTATCAGTTCACCAAGGATGAGGCGTACTGCTTTTCGCTCCACAGTACCGAATGGCCCGGCTCCTTTTGGATGATGGACTTCTCCCCGGATTTCTTCAAAACCACGGGGGAGGGGTCCCCAAGTCAGCAAGCCATGCAAGCCAGTCTGGTATCGGTGGGGTCCGCGATGCTATCACGCATCAGGCAATCGGGGTCCCAGAAGATCGATGCCGAAAGAGATTACGGACATGCTTTGAAGCTGTTAACCGCCGCAGTCATGGACGAAGAAGAGGCGAAAACCAACGCGACGCTGGCGGCGGTGCTGCTGCTGGCTATATTTGAGGTAACACCTGCGTGGGTACACTGCATGCATATGCATGAGGCTGACGCGAATGCACAGGTTGTGACGAGTAGAACCCCCCGGACGATTGAAAAATGGACCAGTCATATCTATGGTGCGGCGGCACTGCTGGAGTTACGAGGGGCGGAGCAGCTCCAGGATGAAGATGGACTGAAACTTTTTGTGCAGTTGAGGTTCCAGATCGTATGTAGCCTTCTCCCGGCCTTTATCGCAAGACAGCGTCTAATCTCGTTCAGATTACCAGCTGCCTGCAAAGAGCTGCTCACGTGCCCCGGTCGGTACTGGAGTGCGCCAAAATCGCCATGTACCTGCGTCCCCAGACCGAAGCCTACGGCGACCGTTTGATTAGCATCGCGGGCCGATTGTCTAACCTACGCGCCGACATCAACCGAAGAATACGAAAAGACCAGAGGGAGATCCTGTCCGCTGCATACACCATCGAAGCGGAGCTGATGGCTTGGGTCGCCGCCCTCCCGCCAGACTTCATGTACACTATTGTTGAACATCCATCTCCCGACCCTTTTGCCAACATGCTGGGTCGGACGGATAGCCCCTGCGGTAACCGCTACCACATATACCATGACCTTTGGCTCGCACATAGTTGGAATCAATACCGATGTGCCCGGATCATCGTCAGTGAGATCATCCTGGGCTGCCTCCGCCGGTTGTCGTTCCGATCCCCAGCGATGGCGATCTCAGGGGAACTTCAGACCCACTGCACTCGACTGCGCAGCACCACGCGAGAGCTCGCGCGCGACATCTGCGCCACCGTGCCTTTCCACTTCGGGATTGGAAACGTCGGCACAAAGCCTTCCGCGTATATGCCCCTGAACCAGAGCTATCTAGGCGGGCTCCTCCTGCTCTGGCCGCTCGTCCTCGCCGGGGCGACCGAGGAGAAGAATCACCCGCTGCGGATGTGGGTGATCGACTGCCTGCGGATCATCGGGCACACCATGGGCATTGACCAGGCATTAGCCTTGATCGAAGTCCTAGAGACGGAAGTCGGCATCTTCGATGGCATCGAGGATGGCCAAAATGGAATCTGCTTCCGGGAGTACGGTGGAACCACGGCAGGGAATAAAGTCCTCACGGGCACCTGGGGTGCCTGACTGTCAGGATCACAGCTTAGAGGCACTCGACCTATTGACACATGTGTATATATTATTTTCCAATGATGAGTTGATGACCACACCTTTTGCATAATCAGCAATCGAGCGACCGTAATGATCGGTTGCCCGAGACCATAGACCGGCCTTGCATGGTTGAGGGGAGCAACGGGGCAGTGCGGATCTGCCTTGTCCTTACAGCCTCATGCAATTAAATCTATGTAACGAAACATTCCAGAACCTTTCAAAAAGTATTCGCCCTCTAGTGTCGGGTTTTATCCTTTAGACTTGATCCAACCGCGGGTTGTGCCCCTTGCGCCCAGTGGCGGAGGCACCAATGCGGGGTTCAGGCGTCTCTGCAGGGCAGTGTTTGTCGTTCCATGGTTCATTCAACCTCGTTTGTACGAGGTCCGGGATAAAGACAACTCCAAGGCAGAGTGGTGGTTTGCCTGGAGGTTGTGAAGGAGGATGGCGGATATGGTTATATATACTTCACAGGGTGAATGGGGAAGGAGATACGGCCGATACTCACTGGATATCAACCGTGTACCTATTTTGTATATCTACTCTCATCGACTCTCTACCACCATCACCACCCAACCTTCATCAACTACAACCATGCCGTTTCTCTGCTTTCGTTCCTCCCGTTCTGCACGAGACTCTGTCTCGCGATCCCAGCTAGACACCCCCAGAATCATGGACTATGGCCATTCGCGGATCGAGCAACGCAGAGACTATACTGCAGCGTCTCCGAACCCAAAGACCAAACGTAGCTTTCTCGCGCCGGATAGCCCCAACCTATGGTCACCACCTCCCTACTCCGCTTCGACACCACAGCCCCACCAGTCCGCCAGTTCCATTGCGAGCGACTCCCCGTATGCCTTTCTGCGCGAGTTCGACACCATCTTCGTGGTCGACGACAGCTCCAGCATGGCCGGCCATCGGTGGCAGGAAGCCGAGGATGCCATTGCGGCCATCGCGCCCCTTTGCACCAGCTTCGACCAGGACGGCATCGACATATACTTCCTGAACCACCGCAACCGCGCGACCCGCTCCACCACCGGCGCCTACCGGAACGTCACGACCGCCGCAGACGTCCGCGAGATCTTCCAAAGCGTGCAGCCGCGCGGGCCCACCCCGTTCGGCCGTCGCCTACACGAGATCCTGGGCCCCTACATGCGCCGTCTGGAACGCATCGAGGCCAACGCTGCCGACGGCTATGGCAACCAACACCCGGCGTGCGACAACCCCGGCGCGTCCGTCAAGCCCCTCAACATCATCGCCATCACGGACGGCGAGTTCACCGACGACGCGCAGAGCGTCATCGTCGACGTCGCGAAGCGCCTGGATGGACCGCTTGTCCGGGCCATGCCTTGGCAGGTCGGAGTTCAGTTCTTCCAGGTCGGCGACGACGAGGCGGCGCGCGTGTACCTGCAGGCGCTCGACGACGATCTGGGCGTCTTGAGCCGCCAGGAAAACCTCCGCGACATTGTGGATACCGTGCCGTGGAGGGGCCATGCTGGGCAAACGTTGAACGCGGATGGCATCCTGAAATGCGTGCTGGGCGCGGTGAATCGGAAATATGACAAACGCGATGCGTTTCAGTGATGGGGCTGTTCTATTTCGGTCCTTATCTTTCTTCCTTTCTTTCTTCGCTGTATTCTGTATTCTTTCCCGTGGATTGGGCTGGCCAACTTGTTCCTGCAGAGATAATGCATGGCGGTTCCATTAGAGTTAGGGCGGACGAATAACGAGGGCCGATTGCTGGTCATGGCGAATTTGGGGGCTGTTACAAGGCAAGGGGTCTCGCGTCGCAAGAGGCGCCGAGGTAGGGGGGCAAATCAGGAGAGTCGGCTAGTCGATTACTAGCTCGGTAGAAATACGAACGATTGCTTTGTTCTCCCCCTTCCTACACCGTCCTGCGAGTTGCGTTTGGGATCCATCGTGGCGCAAATTCGCTCTGGGGCTGAGCCCGACAGCCCCGTCAATAGTCCCCAATCCCTTCGATTGACTTCATCGTTCCATCCGGTTGGGGCAGGTAAATTAGATAGCGCCTTCAGCTGGTGGTACCAGCGGTGGAGCGAGGATCCGCGTTGTGCGAGGAAGCGCAAACACACACTAGGGGGAACCAGAGGGCTGGGAAAACTCGGCGAATGAGCGGACTGTGTAGCGAGGCTGAGGCAGCGTAAACGCTTGCGGCCGATCGCACTAGCGGCCGCGCGTGGTTGCCCAGCAGCAGGTAACCGACTGGAGGAAGACCCCGACGAAGGATCGTAATTTCCCGAGTTGCTGGGTGCGTCCTTTACCCCTTGACGTCTGTCACGGATCGTCTGAATCATTGATGAGGGGGGAGAGATTTGATTCGGCCGGTGGTTCGATTTTGGAGGAGGACGAGGGTTGGCGGCGCCAGGACATGGTCCGTGAGAGTGGGATCTTCGGCGAAGTCCTAGTCAGGGCGACTATTGGGGATTTGACAAATCATCCTGGCTGTCGGGATATGGCCTTTCCAGGAGCATACTGACTCTTTCCGGGAGCGGTAGCAGTTGCGTCAGGGATTGAGCATCCCGACTCAGATAGTTGACTCCCTCCCGGATGGGATGGTAGTTGCGATAATGGCGACTTGATTGTTGACGATGAACTCGCGTGCGACTAACCCGAAACGGTTCGGGTGGATCTGGTTTTCACGTGGCGACCGGCGGGGAAATGATCCGCGCTTACCTAATGCGTTCCTGGTGTAAACTACCTATCAACTCGAAAGATGGATCTTCTACTCTCCCAGACCAACCTCGTCGACGGTGCTCTTCAGTTAGTGTCTTCCTCAGGATCAATCAGCCTCGCCCTGGTGATCGTCTCAACCCCCGGCGTGGACGCTTCTCTGCATGACACCCGCGTGGCTGGCTGTCCCTCTTGTGATCCATCCATCCCTCCATCCCCACAGCGATCTCATCATCTCCTCCCTATTTTCCACTAGTCGCCTGTGCTGCAAACCTTCTGCTCGGCCGCATTCGGCATTCTGACGTGGTGATTCCATCGTCCAGTGGATCCCTACCAGCTGGCTGATCTCGATGGATTTATATTTCCGCTCTGCGATCGATCTCGGACTGTCAATCGGCCTTCATTCTTTTCTCCTTCCGTGACAACCCCTGCCGATTCCTCCCTCCCTCCACCGTCTCGACCGCAGCCACGTGTGGAATCAATCATTTTTAAACACCTCGCATCCCCGTTCCCAAGCGCTGACAATCGCGTCCTCCACCCTCACCTCTCCCCTGTCTCGACATCCACCTTGTCGGCGCTTCCGGTGCCTCTCCCCGCCGTGCCATTGGCTCTCTACGCCCCGACCGAGTCCAGGCTCATTCAAATCACGACATCCTCTGCCGCCCGCGGCTACTGAATCGTTCCGGTGCAAGGGTTTCTGAGACAATCGGTCGTGTCAACCCCGTCTGGCGTCAATTGGCCCGTTGTTATTTTGGGGTTCCAACGACCAATCCGCTCGGGTGTTTCCACCGGGCTTGCATCTCCAGAAACCATTAAAGAATAGCGGACCGCCTGAGACTCCTTCTTTTCCTCTTCATTCGCATTAGATTCGGGGTTCAGGCTGGTCTTGGACACCACTCGACTGTATATCCCTAACTCCGATCCAACCATCCCTCCCTATCCGCCCGCAATCATGTCGTCAACCACCTTAATGACATTTCTTCTGTGAGTCCGCTCGCCCGGGTCATCTGCATTCTTTCTAACGCAGTACCGCAGGGCGACGAGCCCCCAGGTCAAGTCGGTCAAACTACTAGGCTCATGGGACAATTTCTCCAAGCCCTATATCATGGCGAGAGACAAACGAGTCGGTCCCGGCCAGTGGAGGGGCTGTCATAGCTTCACCGACATCGTTTGCGATGGATCCCCTAGAAACATGTCTTCCTCTCGATCAGGCGGCCTCAAAATGGGTGGCACCTACTGGTATTACGTGCGTGCTCCCCTCTCGTCCGCTTCAGATCAAGCGACTAACTGAAGTCACAGTACCTACTAGATGACGACGTGGAATCCTACAACCACGCCGAGCCTGTTACCTCCCACTGCCCCCTCCTCCCGGGACAACCTGTAAATGTTCTCCAAGTACCCATCATCCTTCCCGATACGCAAACAACCCAGACCTGCGACGACGGCGCTGGCGCTTGGAACGCAGATCAGCGCACAATGAACCCAGACGACAAGTACATGAACCCCCGACAACCCCCCAAGCCGAAGCTCCGTCTACGCACTTCACCTTCCCTGTTGCAACAACCAGCTCCAAGTTGGTCATTCAGCACCTCCCCCTTGGGTCTGCTTACAAACAAGAGCTCCTCGCAGTCAAGTTGCGGCTCCCTTCGGGGGAAGAGGCTGGAACTGGGTCAACGCATGCCCAAGCCCGCTCGCTCGGTGTCACCGCCACGCTCGAGGGGCTTGCGGGCAGCAATCCGACAATGGAACGCATCTTCGCCCGACCTTAGTTCAGCATACAGTCGGGATGGTGAGATGGAGAGGCCCGTGGCTGCGCATGGTTTGGGGGCACCTGAAGGGTCCATGGATGGTCGCCTTGGATTTGGTCTGCATTCTCGGAGTGGTTCCAGAACGCAGTCACCATCCAACGCTATTGAATCGCAGAGTGACCTTACGCCCAAGCGCCCTGTGTCTGCTACTGCACATGGTTCCATCCCATTATCTCTCCGGGACCGGCGGGCCTTGAACTCCAAGTCGGCTGAGCACGCGTTGCCTCTGAACCCGTTGACTGTACAGACAAGGCCGGATATCAAAATCTCTGCGATTGCCGACAGTCGCCATCCCCGCTCACATGCGACCCAGGGCCCAGTCTCATCTTTGGATGCGCTTGCATTGCAGCCCACAGCGAATATGTCTTCTCCATCGGAAGATGCAACGACCCCGACACCATTCAATTTCCGTGAAAAGCGACTTCCCACTCTACCAAATTCGCCATCTTCTGTAATGGACGAGGCGCTCCGTGACCTGGAGGAACGGGAGCGAGAACTGGACACCGAGAACCTTGGCAGTCGCTTTTCTGATTGCAGTGAGACTGACGACTCGATCGCTAGTGACTCGCCCTGCGAGAGGAGTCACTTCTCTGAGTGGAGCACTGACACCGAGCTTATCTCCCCAGAGTCCATGGAATCATCGCTGGTATTTGGCGATGAGAACCAAACCTCCCCTGTTCCAGATACGTTGGAAGTGCCGGATTTATGGAAAGCCTCTGCTCCAACCGAGCCTAGCGATCCCGACACCCCCCACCTCACCGTTACTTCGAAGCTATCTCCCACGACCATCGGAGCTGACTCGCCTCGTATGGAATTGCCCCTTCCTCAACTGAATTGTCCGTTCTCTCCGTCCGACCTAGATGTGCCTGGCCTCTGCATCGAGGATGTGGATGAGGTGGAGAGCAATCCGAAGCGACACGCGGCGTTCTTCGGTGCCGTAGACTCTATCGAGGCGCTCGGATTCTCGCACAGTCCGGACGCTTCGGCGATTCACTTCCCTGAGGGCACGGTCCGAATGGACGGTGACAAGCACGCTTCCTCCAGGGGAGCCGACCGCTACCCGTCTGCGGTGCAAGAGATGATGGACGAATTGAGCTATTTGACAGATATGATCCAGCCTGGGATCTGAGGTGCTGAGATTGGAAATGAGGTTTTGAAATTAGATAGCGTATACTTGCATTATCTGCGTTCTGTATAGATCTGCACACAAGCGAAATGACTTCTCTATATCCTACCACACTATCCTATTTCATGACTCCAGTAGTTGCTTATAGTAGATCCATAGATCTTATGCGATGTCCGCTGCCAGTAGGATCCCGCACGGAACAAAACAACGCGACATCACCGCCTGCCAAGACTGTCCCCATCCATCCCTCCAAGACCCAAACCACCATAAAACCAACAACAAACCCCGTCGCCAATATAATGGATTGAACGCGCGACACACCCCCAAATACTACCAAACATGGCCAGTGATGGTTGTCAGCCTCCTTCGCTGCGCCATGAGCCGCAGCTTACTCCCGTTGGGGAGAAGGCCTTGCCCGCCAAATGCAAGCCGGACAGTCTGACGTACTGTCCCACCATGGACCTTATCGCCGTTGTCACCAAGGACGATGACCTGTGCGTCTTCCGGCTGAACGGGCAGAAGGTCTTTGGGGGCTCGTTCAAGGGCGATCCGTATCTGGACGAGGACGATGGCGGCGGAGAGATTCGCGGCGTAACGTGGAAAAACAACGGTACGTCTGCGATTAATGAGCAGAACCCCACGTTTCATGCGTCGCTATACTCCCTGTGTCCTTCGTCATCGGACTAACAATTCCCAGGACACCTCCTGGCTGTCGCGTGCGCGGACAACACCGTCCGCATCATCAGCTCGTACAGCGGAAAGACCGTGCATCACTACCATGCATACTCGCCGGAGGACGACTCGATCCCGGTGAACGTCACCTGTCTAGGGTGGGGAGTGAACTTCACCGACAGCAGAGCCGCGCAACGCCACCTACAGGAAACCAGCAACCAGATCACCCTGGACGACCTACTATCACCAGACACGGACCCCTCAACGGCAGCCGCTTTGTTCAAGACCGACCTGCCGCGCGAGCTCGCCCTCCTCGACGTGGAAAACTCCCTGCCCAAGCTGAGCGCGCTCCCAGCGACCGGAAGCGAGTAAGTTCGCCGCAATCTGCAGAGCTGTGCTGTGCTGTTTGCTGTCCCTGCCGTTTGCTAACGCGCGCGCTCCGCGCGTACGCTACAGAGACGACGTGTTTAGCTCGCGGGCGTCCATCGATGCCATCTTCCACTCCGCATCGAAAAGCACCAGCGACGCTGTCGACGTGCTGCTCGTCGGCGCCGACAACGGCACCGTCCACCTGCGCATCTTTGATTGCTTCGAGATCGGCTCGTTCCCCGTCGGGAGCTCGGTGCGCGGCGCCGCCACGTGCGCCATCCGGCGCCATGCCTCCCATCCGCTGAGCTCGACCCATGCGTTGCTGGCCTCGACGCCGTCGGCCGCCGGGCTGAGCCTGCTCACGCTGGACCTCCGCTTCATCACGCGGTCTGGGCGGTACCTGGCCCTCCTGGCGTATAAGACCACGCAGCTGCAGAACTTGCTCCGCTATATCGGGCAGGTGCAGAAGCAGATCGAGCTGGAGTGGAAAAATACGCAGGAGCTGCCGATGCGGTATATGCGGAGTGTGAATGAGGATTTGATGGAGAAGTGCCATTGTGATTTTGTCACGGCGGCGTATCATCTTGTCGTGACGGGTGATTGCTTTGAGCCGCTGAGGGAGTTTCTGGTGGATATTGTCGGGGAACGGGTATGTTTTTTTTTTTTTTTTTTTTTTGAGCTTTGCGGTGAGGGAGATCTGACGGGCTGCAGGGACACAAGCGATGGGAGAAGGCTGTCTCGAACGGCTATGAGAATGTGCGTCGGCTGGCGCATGAGTGTTTGCTCCCTGCGCTGGAACGGTGCGAGGTCCTTCTCAGTCGGCTGATTGGGCTGTCCAAGTTTCACAAGCTGAGCGACGTTCTCGGGCTGGAGACGTCGGATCTGAACGCTATTGTCGAGACGCTAGATTGTCTGCATCTTCTCGCTCACCAGATCCTCATCCACACCAACGAGGAGCTGTGCCAGTTCGGCTCGTTCTCGCGATGGCTGCGGCATGAGATTGACCTGCAGAGCGCCGAGCCGATGTCTCAGACGCTGGAAGAGCTCATGGAGAAGACCGACCTGGTCGAGTACCCCCAGACGCTCAAGTACATCCGGGGCGCGCTGACCCAGAGCACGCTGCGGAACTTTATACAACAGTTGCCCATGATGGGACAGCCCCGGCCCCCTCCGGCATCGTCCGACAAATGGGCCCCAACGGGACACGACCGGTCCTTCTACGACACGTTCAAGAAGCTCCTGGAGCATCAGGTGCAGGGCGCGGGCGATGAGCATCCCGGCGAGACACCCAAGCTGAATGACCTTACCCGACGGCTGGGACTGCAGTTCGAAAAGGTGTTTGGCCAGATTGCGTTGACGCAGCGTCGGGGCATCCTGCATCGATCCCCGCTTACCCTGCACGCCGACTGTGACCAGGATGTCGTGGATGTGACGATGCGTTACGAGGTGAGTACGCCCAGAGAGATATCTACGGAAGTGGTGGCTGATCCTTTCCAGGACATCGAGGGAGAGAGCGGATGCGTGGTCTATGTGGCGACCCGATCGGTCCAATCTCCTTGTTTGCGTGCGTAGCTGCTCTGACGACCATGGACCCCTGGGCTAACTCTTGGTCTAGTGTATGTCTACCGTGTCGTCCTGGACTGCGAGAACGGGGTCAGCTCGACGCGAAGCCTCGCGGTTGGGGCAGTGGACCTGCAGGAGGGTGACGTGCGACAAGTGCAGTTCGTGGCCGATGATACGGTCATGGTCCTCTGGGCCAGCGGCAACAGTAAGTTTGGTGGTACGCTACGAAGGCGGACGGGGTTGTCGCTAATGGGGAGTATAGAAGTGTCTCATCTACTGAATCTGCGGTTGATGGCCACCACGGCGTATGGAGCGGACGCCACCGCCGAAGCCCCGCCGCTCTTGATCGATTTTACGACGGTCGACTCCAGTCCTAGGGAGACCGCGCCGGCGGTGACGCCGTTGACGGTGGATGTCTGGTCTCAGGGACTGGTGAAGCATGTCTTCCCAGCGTCTGGGTCTAAGGGGCGCCCACTGCGGGTCGACGTCAACGGGCGACGTGGACGCCGGGCGATCTGCGTGTTGTATGGCGATAGTATGCGGTATGAGGTGTTGGACCTGGATGTGGAGATGGACGACGGGGAAGATGGCGAGGAGTGAGGGTGGAGGTCGACTAGTTCTCTCTCTCTCTCTCTCTCTCTCTCTCTCTGTGTGTGTGTGTGTGCGTGTGTATAGAAATTATCTACAGTAGAGAATACCTCCGATTGTGATGGAAGACTATCATACTCCATACTGCGTAGGCATTAGTGATGGATTGGTGGTCGCCGGGGCCACGGGAGGGAAAGTGGGTGGAGTGCTGGAAGCAGCAAAATCAAAACAAGCAAAGCAAGCAAAGAAAGCAACGGCAGCAAAGAGGGGCAGTCGCAGGCAACGATGATTCATGACGGGAGTTTGGGGGGTACATGGTCGGTGGGGAGATCGGGGGGTGTCTGATACTTGGGGAGAATCCCTCTACCACATCGATAACTGGAACGAACACCTAGAGATCCAGGACGAACCGCTCTGGAATGAACCCTGAATGCCGATGAATAACGTCGTCAATCGTTGGCGGTGGTGAAGAATCCCGCCCAGTGAGACCCCCCGTAATACCGCCGTAAGAGACGCCGGGTGGCTGACTCAGCCCCTCTCCAGGCCAATCCGGGGGCATACAAACGGGGCGGTCATGACGGTATCGTACCCGCCGGGCCTCTCACTCTCCCATCCCCTCCTTTCTCTCTCTCTCTTCCTCTTCTTCCTCCTCTTCCATCCGTCCACCGTTCTCCCTCTTCTCTACGCCTCTCCGACTGGTTGGAAATCAGGATTAAGATCCAAAGCGACACCATCCTTTTCTTTCATTCTATCTTTTCTTCTCTCCTCTTCCCCCCTCCTCCTCGTCCTTCTTCCTCCCGTTTACTCCTCCGCCCCGACTAGTGGTGCATGTCTCGTCATATATCCACAAAAACAGCCTCCACACAATAATTGTCCTCTTCCTCCTCTCTCCCTCCTCTTCCTCCCTACTCAACCTTACATCTCCACGCCTCTTCCAATCCTCATCTGAGACCTTCGTCCAGAGGTTTCTCGTCTTTTTTCTTTTCCCTGCCTTTCACCTTCTTTCTTTTCTTTTCTTTTTTTTTTTTCTATTTCTCTCTCCCCCCTCGTGACTGGTCGATTTCCGCATCGGCAAGATGAACGTCACTCAGGTGTTAGAAAGCACCCTGTCGCCTGGTACGCACTTCTCCCTTTGCGTCCCTTCAATTCGCCTCCATCAATCCTCCCTTGTCGAATCATATCACTGATCCAATCCACGGCAGATGCGACGGCGCGTACAAATGCGGAGCAGCAGTTGCTTCATGCCGCCGAAGTCGACTTCGTACGTCGACCCCTCTATCCGCCCCCCTCTCCCCTTCGACTTCACCCCAACTAACCCTTCCCTCTTCAACCCTACAGGCTCAATACCTCATCACCCTGGGTCAAGAACTCGCCAATGAAGATTCCGCCTCTCATATCCGAACCGCCGCCGGTATCGCCCTCAAGAACGCCTTCACCTTCCGAGATGTCGCCAAACTGCGCGAAGTCCAGAGCAAATGGCTCCAACAGATCACCCCGGAGATCAAGTCCCAAGTCAAGGAGCTCGCGCTGAAGACCCTCAACTCCAAGGATGGCCGGGCCGGTCAATCCGCCGCCCAGTTCATCGTGTCCATCGCCGCCATCGAGCTGCCCCGGAACGAGTGGCCCGAGTTGATGAACATCCTGGTCCAGAACGTCGCCTCCGGTTCCGACCAGCTCAAGCAGGCCTCGCTGATCACCATCGGTTTCATCTGCGAGTCCCAGGATGCCGAGCTGCGTGATAGCCTCGCCGCTCACTCCAACGCTATTTTGACCGCCGTGGTTCAGGGCGCCCGTCGCGAGGAGCCCAATCTGGATATCCGTTTCGCCGCCATCAAGGCCCTCAGTGACTCCGTCGACTTTGTGCGCTCCAACATGGAGAACGAGGGCGAGCGGAACTACATCATGCAGGTCGTCTGCGAGGCCACCCAGGCCGATGACCTCCGCATCCAGGCCGGCGCCTTTGGTTGCCTGAACCGCATCATGGGCGCTTACTACGAGAAGATGCGCTTCTACATGGAGAAGGCCCTGTTTGGCCTGAGCATCATGGGCATGAAGAGCGAGGAGGAGGATGTCTCCAAGCTGGCCATCGAATTCTGGTGCACCGTGTGTGAAGAGGAAATCGCCATCGAAGATGATAATGCCGCGGTTGGTTTTGCCTCCCCCCGTCTCTTTTTTTCCGGCCTCTCGTGACTAACAATGTGTTGTAGGCTCAGGTGGAGGGTCTTGAGATTCAGCGCCAGTTCTTTGGCTTTGCTCGGGTCGCCTGTCGAGAAGTCGTTCCCGTCCTGTTGCAGTCCATGTCCAGACAGGATGAAGATGCCACCGAGGACGAGTATAACGTGTCTCGTGCCGCCTACCAGGCTCTGCAGCTCTACTCTCAGTGTGTCCAGGGCGAGGTGATCGCGCCCGTCCTGGCTTTCGTGGAGGAGAACATCCGCCACGAAGACTGGCGCCGCCGGGATGCTGCCGTCGCGGCCTTTGGCGCTATCATGGATGGCCCCGACCCCAAGATCCTCGAGCCCCTGATCAAGCAAGCTCTCGCCGTACTGGTGGGCATGATGGAGGACAGCTCCATCCAAGTTCGTGATTCGGCCGCCTACGCCCTCGGTCGCGTATGCGACTTCTGTTCGGAAACCCTTGACCCTGACGTGCACCTACAACCCCTTATTTCTTGCCTTTTCAACGGCCTGGCGAGCACCCCCAAGATTGCCAGCTCTTGCTGCTGGGCATTGATGAACGTCGCCGATCGTTTTGCCGGCGACATCGGCGCTCAAACCAACCCCTTGTCCAAGCACTTCCAAGACAGCGTGAAGTCGCTCCTTGCCCTGACTGAGAGGTATGCGCCCGCTTGCGTTTTCTTTGCCGAGGGACCACTCTAACCCCCTTATAGACAAGATGCGGACAATCAGCTCCGCACGGCCGGATACGAAGTCCTCAACTCTTTCATCACGAACGCCGCCAACGACAGCCTCCCGATGGTTGCAACTCTCTCCGACGTCATCATTCAGCGCCTTGAGCACACCATCCCCATGCAGCAGCAGGTTGTCAGCGTTGAGGACCGTATCACTCTCGAGGAGATGCAAACCAGCTTGACTAGCGTCATCCTTGTAAGTTTCTTATCGCTCCATGAACGAGCCCAGCGCTAACGATACAGGCTATTGTCCAACGCCTTGAGACCGAAATCAAGCCTCAGGCCGATCGCATCATGCACGTGATGCTCCAGGTGTTGTCTACTGTTCCTCCCAAGTCCAGCGTGCCCGATGTCGTCTTCGCGACCGTCGGCGCTATCGCCAACGCCCTGGAGGAGGAGTTCATCAAGTACATGGAGCCGTTCTCTCCGTTCCTCTACAATGCGCTCGGAAACCAGGAAGAGCCAGGTCTCTGCTCGATGGCCATTGGCCTCGTCAGCGATATCGCCCGCGCCCTGAACGAGAAGGTCCAGCCCTACTGCGATACCTTCATGAACTTGCTCCTCACCAACCTGAGAGTACGTCCTTATTCTGTGTCTTGTGTCATGGGGTATATTTTGCTAACAACTCCCCAGAGCTCCACGAACCAGCTCAAGCCTGCCATTCTGGAGACGTTTGGTGACATTTCGCAGGCCATCGGAACGCAGTTCGACACGTACCTGTCTGTTGTTGCTCAGGTCCTTCAGCAGGCTTCCATTGTCACTGCTAGCGCCGATGTTACCGTGGAGATGATCGACTACATTGTCTCTCTTCGTGAGGGTATCATGGATGCCTGGGGTGGTATTCTTCTTACCTACAAGGGCAAGCCACAGGGTGAGTACGCTCCTCGATGTTTTCTACGCCGTTTCCTAACAAATCCCAGTCTCTAAGCTTCAACCCTACGTTGAGTCCATCTTCCAGCTTCTCCACTTGATCTCCCAGGACCTCGCCCGGAGCAGCGAGGGACTGATGAGATCGTCCATGGGCGTTCTTGGGTAAGTTGTTGCATCTCGCACTCTCCAGCCAGAATTATTCTAATTCCCCCTAGTGATCTGGCTGAGGCCTTCCCCAACGGCGAGTTTGCGGCGTACTTCCGCAACGAATGGGTCACCGCCCTTGTTCGCGACACCCGCCAGAACCGCGACTTCAGCCCGCGCACCATTGACACCGCTCGTTGGACTCGCGAACAGGTCAAGCGCCAGATCAACTTGTCGACCGCTGCTGCGATGGCATAAACGGATAGTTCCACCTGTCCAGTGACCGATTGCGTGTCCGGCGACCGCCCCGTTGGAGCAAGGCACCATCCTGGGTGCGCTCAGGGAAGTGACGCCGTGGTGAAGCTCCTCCCGTCTGCTGGAGTGAGTGCATGCCACATGGGACAGTCGGATGCCGTGCTGCTCCGGATTTGCGACAAATTGGTGTGTATGCCATTTGAAGCGACGGAGCCAGCCTGACTCAACCTGACAAGATTCCTTGAGTGACGCACAGCTGCATCAAAACACCCTCCCCCATCCCCTCTTGAAACGTCTTCCATCGCCCCTTTCTTCCCCTTGCCTTCCCGATCATCATCTGGACGGTCCAACCCGCTTTCGGAATCCCCCTCCTCCCCTTGTCATGACTCCTCCCGATGCATGTTGCTGCTTCTTCGTTGGCCTTTTGTTGCGTTTGTTTCTACCCCCTTCTATTACCACTACTATCCTTTTTCTTTCTCAGCTCCACCTTTTGCGCTGTTTTACCCTTCATGTCCGTTTTAATTAGAGAAGACCCTATAGCATTTTTACCCTCATGTATGCCCGAGAAGTCATGTAACCAACCCCTTTGCGAGAAGCATTGCGACGATTTCCCTCCCCTGTTCCACGTATAATCCCTGTTACCTAAAAGATCCTGTATAGAGAATGATAAAACTGAACATGCGGTGCGGCCAATAGTAGGTGCCAGTAATATTTCTCAAGCAGTCTACCTGGCGAAGGCTGGGGCTGCTGTCGATGGGTTGTTATCACCACGTGACCCCGATAAGGGCACGAGGCGGGTAGCCCTACTCCCGCACATGGAAAACCTCATCGACTTTTCTTCCCGTCGCGCTTGGCTTTCTTTCCACCTCACCCCAGCACCCTCGTCCACCCTCGAGGTATGTACACCACGCTGTTCCCTTCCCTTTTACAGCCTCTCAGCTAGTCTGAGAGAGCAATCATCGGGGATCCCTGGATTTCTGTTTTTATTGCCTGAAAGATGGTAATAGGATCCAGCGGGAGGAACCGATGATACGCATCTCTCATCACGGCACGGGCTGAAGAACCCTTGATATTTTTTGGGCACTCTTTGCGCTCGAGGACTACTGGTGGCTGACTTTTCTGGGACGTTGGTTTCTCTGCGCGCTGCCAATGCGTTTGGTGGCCGGAGGGAAATTCCTGTCCGTCGAAAAAAATTTTTAGATACCTCATTTCCGGTGAAAACCTCCCCTCTCGATTTGAGAATCTCGATCTCCATCCGTCAAAATGGTCAAGACCTCCGTCCTCAACGATGCGCTTAACGCCATCAACAACGCCGAGAAGGCTGGCAAGCGCCAGGTCCTGATCCGTCCTTCCTCCAAGGTCATCGTCAAGTTCCTCTCTGTCATGCAGAAGCACGGTATGTGGCAATTGTTGAATTGGTCTTGCCTTTTTTTGTGTATTCGGTTGTTTGTGTCTTTGGAGGGACGGAAAACCATTCGGGTTGATAACTAGGCAGCGGGTTCGAACGTCCCCACAACCTCTGCCCTTTAAGTGCCCGATATATTGACTACTACTGGCGGGGATCTTACAAGTTTCTGGACTGTTTTTCTTTTGCAACGTGTTTGGCAACTTTTATATTCTCGCAACATTTCTGACGACTCCTTGCAGGCTACATCGGCGAGTTCGAGGAGGTTGACGACCACCGCTCCGGCAAGATCGTCATCCAGCTCAACGGCCGTCTCAACAAGTGCGGTGTCATCAACCCCCGCTACCCCGTCCAGCTCCGTGACCTCGAGACCTGGGCCACCCAGCTCCTCCCCTCTCGTCAGTTCGGTTACGTCGTCCTGACCACCTCCGCTGGTATCATGGACCACGAGGAGGCTCGCCGCAAGCACGTTGCTGGCAAGCTCCTCGGCTTCTTCTACTAGAGAAGTCTTTTGGGGGGTAAAAAAAAATCTGAAAAGTCGCCCTGCGCCGGATGCAGGTGGCACGGGATGGAACGGGCGAGGGAATGTGCTCATTGATTGAAAAATCCTGTCTGGATATATGCTGTACACCCGGCTGAAGTGTCTAGATAGTCTGGGCGATTCTCGCTCTTCAATTCAGCCATCTTGTCTGGTCAAATTATTGGAACGGAATGTAGCCACGTACGTACGGAGTAGCAGCAGAAAGTTATGTGTGCTGAACGGACCGAGGTCCCCCAGTGACCGCCTCGATTCTGCCGGGCGTTGATATCTTCCCCGCAACCCACCATCGTTTGTATATTCCTCCGTCTTCTTTCTCCCCCTCCATCCGGCATCTGAACCATCGACAGCCCCAGAATGCCGTTGGACACGATATACCTTACCCGCCATGGTGTATGTAACCGTCCCCGAGCCCATTGTCTTCGTCTCCAGCCCTAACACCATCCCCAGCACCGTCTGAACTGGACCATCGACTACAAAACCGGCGAATACAAATCGCAGTTCCCCACGCCCACCGGCAACGCCGCCGACCCGACTCTGACCTCCCACGGCGTGCGCCAGTCCTTCGAGCTGGCCGCTCACCTCGTCAACCCGTCCGTCCACCCCAAGCCCTTCCGCGTGTACTCGAGCCCCTTCTACCGCTGTCTCCAGACGATCCAGCCCGCCGTCGAAGCCCTCAAGGAGCACCAGCACAGCCAGCGCACCACCGGCGCTGACCATGGCATCGACGCGGCGGCCGACCTCGACGTGAGGCTCGAGAATGGCGTCGGGTATGTCTCCCCTCCCTCCCTTGCTCTACACTACACCTTCCACCCCCAGACGCAAACTAACAAGCAACAGGGAATGGTTCGGCCCAACCTCCTTCTTCCACCACCCCTCGCCCGCCTCCCCCAGCGACCTGAAATCACACTTCCCCAACATCCTCCCGGACACGCCCGACGCCCACGTGCACCCGCACGTCTACCCCTCCACCCGCGGCGAGACCATCGCCCAGCTCCACGACCGCCTCGCCACCGCCCTCGCCGCCATCATCGCCGACGTCGACGCCGAGATCGCCCAGCTAGAGGCCCGTGCCGACTCCCCGCCCTCCTCCAAGGCCGTCCTGATCTGCTCGCACGCCGCCCCGCTCATCGCCATCGGCCGCGCCCTCACCGGCCGCATGCCCGCCGACAGCAGCGAGGAGGACTTCAACGTCTTCACGGCGGGGTTGAGCACGTTCGTCCGGAGACGGCCCGGCGCGGACGCATCCACGGCCGCGGCCGCGGCCGCGACCCAGTCGCCCGGGGTGCTGGCGCCGGGGACGAGGATCGTGCCGGCTGAGCGTGCCGTGCCGTGCTGGCAGGGCGGGCGCGGTGTCGGCGGCGGGTGGGACTGTGTCAGGAACGGGGACTGTAGCTTTTTGAGTGGTGGCGCGGAACGTGGGTGGTAAGTTGTTCTGACCCTTTCCTTTCCTTTCCTTTCCTTGCGCTTTGTGGTCCCCGTGTTGGCTGGTGCTGACGGATGCGACATAGGCACTTCAATGGCGAGGAGTCGTTCGATACCGGGCCCATGGCGCCGCCGGCGGAGCTGCCCACTTCTAGTGCGCAGGCTGAGTGGCCTGGGACTAAACTGTGATATCCGGATGATGGGACGAGTTGGGGTGGGAGGGCTACGCAGGGCTGTAAATAGGACCTGCATGCAATGCGCACTGCGTATATACGATGGCTGGTTTTGACGCTAGATACCTAGATCGGGTGGATTCGTTGATAAACACATCTTACGTTGGTCTGGAACTACCCATGGTCGTATGTACACGCTGAAAATATCAAAAGCACTAGCAGGGAGAGGGAGAATTGCTCGCATGCACGGCTACCGTCCTTCGTGCTCCTCTCCTGTGGGTATCGTGGGGGTATCATCGGCAGCAGTGCTGGTGGTGGTGGTGTCCTCGGCGTTCTGCGCGCCACGCTGCTCCGCTTCTTCCTGTCGACGCCGCTCCTCTTCCTCGCGCGCGCGCTCCGCGTTCCGCGCCGCCTCGGCGGCATTCTGCACTTCGACGTGTCGCTCGCCCACGCCCGGCACGAGACTCGCCATGAACAGTGCCACGGACCGCTCGACGCGGCGCAGGTTCCGCCGGAGCTCGGCCGGGAACGACGCGCGGATGGGCGCATCGGCCGGCGGGCCGGCAGCGGCAGCGGCAGCGGCAGGTTCCTCCGGGAGATGGTGGACGAGGCTCTCGAGGTGGCGCTGCACGGGGGAGACGAGCGTGCGGTAGAGTTGGTGCGGGACGGTGGTCTCGGAGAGCACGGCGACGAGCACGGCCAGGGCGACGAGGAGCACGCGTGCCCAGGTGCCCGGCTCGCTGAACATGTAGCAGAAGAAATACAGCCGCACGAACAGCCACACGCGGCGCACGTTCCGCGCCAGCCCCAGCTGGTCGTTGTTGACGGCTACCCGCTGGTTGTTGATGACCGCCTGGCGGACGGCGTTCACCATCGCGTCGTGGTGGGCGTTATGGTGGGCGTTGTGGTGGTGCTGGTGCTGCGCGAGGCCCGGGAATGCGGGCGACTGCGCGGCTTGCGCGGCGCGCAGCGCTTCCAGCGCTGGGTGCAGGGTTTCAGGTCCGCGGGGGGACACGATGGCTTGGTATCCGGTGGGCGATGAGAGGAGGTAGAGAGGGGGTTGGGTTTGGGTGGTGTTGGCACCGGAAGAGGGGAGGCTATCTGCTTGTATGTTGACGGGAGTGGTCGTCTGGGATTGAGTGACGCGCAGTTGGTCGGCGCGGGTGTAAACGTTGAAGACCCGGCTGAGGAGAGACTCGATCGTACCATCGCGCTCGGCGTTGGGGTTTCGGTACTGCTCGTCGAGGAGCGCAAATAGCTGGCTTCGGAGTCGGATGATTTGGTCCATTGGGGGCGCGATTCCCCGACTGAGCTGTTCTTCGCATAAAGCGATCTGGGGCTGGAGGAGGTGCAGACGGGCCCGCCGATCTTCTGGGCTACCAAAGGTAAAAGAAGCTCCCGTTGGTGTAAATGGGGACGTTGTGGTCATTGTTGGTGGGGGGTGCGGGAACCCTTGAGGTGCCCGTTGCCATGTAGGGTGCTGCGAGGCAATGGAATTCAACGACGACTCCATGGTGCGCTGCTGTCCGAGTAGAGACGTCCCTCGTCGCTCTAGATGTTCGACCTGTCGGCGGATGGCTTCGATGTTGCGCTGCAGCGCTAAGCTAATCTCCGCTTCGTTTGGAACCGCAGGCGCCGTTGGGCCCCTGTATCGGAGGCCTTGTGCATTTGGCATGAACGTTGGAGGTACGGAGCGGCTCGGGGCGAAGGGGCTCTGGTGGGTTGGAAGGCCAGTAGGCGAGAGAGGGGGTGCCGACGCCGGCGGTGTTGGAGTCGGGGTCTGGGACAATGGTGCAGGCGGGAGGACGAGATGCATGGTGTATTCAGAGCCCTTCCGTGGTGTGTGTGTTAGCTACGGATTCACGAACGATTGAAGGATGAATTGGGTATATCTTTACATTTTCGGGGTCCAAAACCAGCTGTAAGGTCGCGCCATCATGAGCTAGAGGCTTCCCACGGTAGATTAACCGTTGGGTCTCCGGGGGAGGGCGAGTAGGGATGGCCTGGGAAATGCGTGATTTGAGGTCGCGAAGGGTATGAGACGCGGTCAAGTCTTTGAAGGTGAAGCGATTGGGTGGAGGTAGAGAGGGACATAGTATGTGAAGGACGAAGCTGAGAGAGGCCTCCGACGGCGCAGGGTCCGCTGGCGCAGGATTCGACATGATATAGGCGATGCAGGATCAAGACAGATCAATTCAGCATGCGACGACAGCGTATAGAGGATCCTCGGAGTGAAAGAACCGGCCAGAGGGACAGGTGGCTACTGATGACACAGTGCGAGGGATGTGGAATCCGAAACGTGGCATGCCCCGACGCGGCGGATGGGTGAGCGTTGCAGTCGAGCGCGCTGGCACAACCAGGAAGGCAGGGAACCTGAGCGAGAGGCAAACCCAGCACGAAGGACTAGCAAAAGGCCATGACGGAGGAGATGGAGGAGAGGAAGTGGAAGTAAGTCAGAAGTACGGAGTAATTGTCGGCGACGGCGGAAAGACCATGGTTGTGCGTGGTCTTTAGACAGAAAGGCGTGGTCTTTCCGCGTTGCGCGTTGGTGCCTTGAACATTCCAAGCAGGCTATACCCAGTTTATTTTAGGGCCATTTCTGTGGTTATGGATATCGTGTGCTTTCATACACTTGGCGGTTACACCAGATGAGTAGACAAGAATATATAAGTCCGGATGTAGCCTTATAGATTTATAATTTGATGTATCTTTATTTATAAGAAGTCGTACATTATTAGAGGTTCTGCTATTCCTATCTCCTGGACCGTTTTGCCGTGTGCTATTTACCTCAACATGCCTTAAAGATATTGCCCGAGGACGTTAATTAGAACTCCTTTATTTAGTAGCTAGATAATAAAATAGAGGGCAATTTTATGCGGGTAATAAAGGGTCGTATACTCTATATAAAATAAAAATTTCAAGGGCATTACCTTTTTCTCTTTATACGAATATCTTAGCTAATCCGGTATTTATTCTAGATTTTCGTCTAAATTGAACCCGCTATAATACGAATACTAGGTTAAAAATATTATATTAAGGCTAGTCGAAGGTTTCTTACGCTAGTATCTTAAGAAATATAATCTAAAGTGTCAGACGTATGGCCTGATGCCTCCAGTTGCCAATTTCGGGTTATGTTTTGCATTGCTTATTGAATCACTGCATTATTCACTCAATCATCCCTATGCGTGCCATCTAAGTCAGTCATTTTGATTCACTATTCATTCCATGCCTACCCCTTCTGATTCAGACCCTTCATTCTATTCGGATTTAAAGCCCAATTCTATTTAATATATATATGGCCTGACTCGCGCAAGTGCAGGAGGCTCTACCATTATTTGGAAGACGTTAATGCCTCGGTCCAACGTTGGGGAGACGTTCCATTTCTTGACGTCCAAAGTTTCTCACAAGCCTCTAATGGCATGAGCCCATCATCACAACATCCCTAGGGATGGTCCTGAATCCTCAGCGGATTTATACTCAACGAATTCGTCACCGCAGACAGCATCACATTTACAGGAGTAACAAGTGCTGTGTCCACCATAGACCGCACAACATCAATCAAGGTCCACCTGGACGGCCACTCTTGTCCCAATAATTCTGCCCCTGACTGCGGCATGTGCCAACCACACAGTAATATCCACCGCCCTTATTGTTCTGGTTGGGAGAGAACATGACGAAATTACCGCCATTGTTCGGACTGAATCCTGTGCATTGGTTGTAAAGCCCACTCTGAACAGTATATGCCGTATGGGCAGTGTTATACCATAAGCAGACTGTCTCATAGGCATGGCCAGTGCACCCGTAGTTGAGCCCAGTCGTCCAGCTCGCTTGTACAGCAAAGCCACCTGTAATCCACTGGGCTGCAGTTGCAGAAGCAGTCCACCCTATGGTGTATGACTTGCTTTGCAAGGCGCCAACACTGCAACTCTACGCAGTTCCGCTTGACATATTCTCCTATTTAGTGCTCGTTAGCTCCTACTAGCATTCAAAGATGGCTCTTTTTAACTCACGCTCAACTGTTTATGCCAATAGTTTTGATGGGGGTTGCCGTCCCCGACTCTCCGTGTGGCAGGAGACCACATACTGCAAGCACCGGTTTGTCGCTTCTCCAAGTTATTTATTAGTATTGTGCTGGTAGAATTACCCTCGTCCAGAGGCATTGGAAACGTGTCTACAACTTGGATAGCTTCTACCGCTCTCTGTAAGCTCATTCCGACAGATTAACCAAAGTAAGGGGTTCTGTCATTCTTATTGACAGGGCTCAGTCGAACACTATTAGGCAAAGGGACCTTATTGCAGACCATAAACGATTCGTACTCATTATACATTCTATAATAAGAAATCCTACCAGAGTACTTAGGGTCTTTGTGAACCGTGTACGTCGAAGGTCCAATAGTAATAGTACGTTACTATTTGGTCCAACATTAGCAATGATACCGAAGTCGGCAAATATCCCAGTTATTAGAGCAGTTGAGCACGCTGATCCAAAGATTTCTACCGTAGAACTATTCTTTACTAAAATCTCTTTCTTAGAAGATATCTTGTCCTGCTGCACTGTGACTTAGACATACTTGATATCCTCGTGAATATCAAGCGATGGTGCAGCTAAGGCGGTAGCAGCAAGCAACTGGGTAAGAACAAATGCTCTTATGTTTGTTAAAGAACTTCGTGGATGTTGAACTTTTCGAAGAAGAAAGCTGCCACTGTGGCCATCTTTATATCATCCACTCCAACTGAGTACTTGAACAGGTCGACGCTATCATCATCGGCCTTGACCGAGACCAGGACCAACATTAGAAGCGATGGTACATCGTGGCTCTCTAATAACTAGCTTGCAGCAGCATGAGTATGGTCTCACTGCACTAATAAGGAGGCTAGTATTTTGTAAATTGGTTCCAAGGTTGGAAACTGGGATATTCTGGACAGTTGTTTCCTAAGCGGTTCAATTCTCCCAGAGAGCTCCCCTCTGCTCCTGCCTAGATACTTACCCACCTAAGTACCACTTCCATTCGTAACTAATCCTACTTCTCATCCCAGCCAATCGGACTGCTTTCCAACTTTCTCGGTCTCTCAGTGGCTAGTCGCTGTATCGCATTGATCTGGCTTCATCTTCGGCGCTGGGCCTCGAGTCACGCTGCCCTTTAAGCCTTCAGCGCCATGCCCCTTGAGATCTAAGTCCTAATTTCAGATGTCGTTGTCCACAATTCAGAAACGGTAGGATTAGGACAAGATAAGTGACTGCTCCAGCATGTGAAATAATTGCCATCTATGTATCGCACTCTTTGAAAGACAATACTGTAGTAGTAGCATCCAAGGTGTGGGAAGCGCTTGGTACGGATATGTATAATAGGTACCCCTTTGCCTGGCGGTTGAATGAACCGAAATAGATCCTCTACGGTGTGGATTCCGTCAGGCAGCGAACGAGGGAATTAATCGGAATATGAGACGAGTTCCTTAGCGCTACTACTCTGTACAGCCGAGAGGGGGCGGACTCCCTGCCAAGCTAAGAAGCTCTTGCCCTAACCAACCTGTCCACGGCGACCCCGACGCGCTAAGCTTGAGCATCGGCCAAGCCTACCTAGATGCAATCTCATTCTTTCAAACCTCTCCCACCCGGCTAACTAATCTCACAAGAGCCACCAGATGTCGCTGCAGGGGTGGTAGCGTACCTTTAGGATACTACCCTATACAGCGACTAAATCGTGTTAATGATCATGGCAACCGATAGCGTAGGCCTAAACCGGTCGCCACTCGTCTGCTGACTACATGGTTACTTCAATGGTTGTAAGTCAGAAATAGGGAGAGTGAGTACTTGAAGGTTCCATAATTCCTGCCTTTGCATTCTCCCGCAACTGCCCCAAATTTTTACACCTATACCCGGCCACCGAAGGGTACATAACAGCCAACTTCTGAAATTTACTCGATATCTCGATATCTCACACCGCCACTTTATAAACACAAGCTACTTTACGCTCCTACAGTATGTCTCTTAAATCAGTCCAGTCTATTCTTCTAATATATGAATTAACATGCAGTTCTAGATAATCCGCCAATATGGAAATCACAAATGGTAGCCAGGAGCAAATACGATGCGCCGGTCATAGCTTGATACCCGATCTCTCCTATCCGAATATGTGCGCCATCACTATCTGGCAACAGGGACTGAATCTCACGGATGATCCTCTTTCTGTCTTGAAGAGCTGCTGTCCTAGCGATCAATACAGCTACTTTGGTCCGGATAATTGTTTTGCTTACTGCAATGCAACCAAGGAGACTCAGGCAACCCTGGAGCAATGTCTGCAGTCCCCTACGCGACTCCGGGCCGTTATGTGCAATGGTTCTATGGGACTAAGAAGTCTGACATCTTATCTTGTGTTGGCGGTGATTTTTACTAGTCTTTGGCATATTTGATGCACGCTTGTACGACACTAAGATCTGTTATAATGAACATTCTGTGTGCTTTTCGAGGTGGCTATGAGATACCGTGTTTTAGAAGCGATTCTGGCTTCACTATAGGAAGTCCCCACGAGTTCATTCAAGTCGTACTGGGAAGAAAAAAAGCACATAATATTTATCCTATCAATGAAAGCGGGAGATTGATACTTCTACACACCCCGGCACCTACCTAAGTACAAATGTGGTACCACCGCCATATGTCTAGTCCAAAGAACTCGGTTACGAGAAACACTCGTACTCCGCGTTGAAGCCCCTTCTTCACTCATCTCACGATGTTCATCACTCCATCGGCCCGGCATCCGCAGCAACCCCAAGCACAGCAAAAGACTCCCCACCGACAATCCAGTGCTAAACGTCTGCAGCGCCTGCACGCTGTGCGTTTGTCCCATTGCGCCTACCACAAAGGGCAGCACGGCAGCGCGCCACCAAGCGCTGCCCCGAAGCCGATAGAGCTGATATGCTGCGCGTGGGGGAGTAGCTTCGTCGCGACGACGGTGGCGAAGGACGAGTCTTGAAAGAAGCCCTGCATGGCGGCAGTCACAACGCCGGCGTGAAAAATTCAAATACTGCCGACCCATCACAGTTGAAATATGTATATCTTCAGTTCCGGCCGTAAGCCTACAAAGGGTATAGTCTTTAGGCGTCATCTTATAGCGTAAGCCATGTTCTATGCATATGCTACTGTAGGCCCTCATATTTGCCATACCTACGCCGCAGTATTCTTTAAGCTTTCCCTATGCATGGACATTTATATCCCGCTCGTATGCGTGCTAAATCGCTTTCTTTTTGGTTCCTTGCAACTGACATCCGAAATGAAATTCACTGGGACTGAGTGTCATGTCGTTAAGGACGCACACCAAAATACCCTGACCAACACTTCACGCTGAATATGGGCGATTCCATCATAGCGCAAAGTGTATCAGGCAAACTCGACATGTGCCACTCAGTGAGGACTAATGGGCCCTCCGCTCCCGGATACATGTCATCGGCTGGAACTTCGCGTGGTGATTCAGTACGCTCTATTTCAAATCTGGCACTGAATGTATATATTGATCTGACAGTCGGGATTAAGTGACAAGGCTCTCTCAACAGTCCCTGAGCATCCCCATCCATAGTTGGGAATGATACACGGTGGTTGTTCAGGGTGCCGCCAGACCGAGCTCCAGGAATCTTCGACCGGATGGTTCGTAGGCCTCCTTATGGCTGCAATGTAGGTCCATTTTTAGGGCAAGACACCATCTTTTCTGCACAGGCCCATACGATACCCAGCAGCAAAGCGTGGCATCGGATTACACTCGCCTTTCTTAGGCTCAATTGGAGTACAACAAGCAAATGTTTTCCGGACAGGGGTACACAAATGAGGTACATGCTGATTGTAGGAGATATATTCCAGTGATTAATGTAAGCATGGGACTGCTGACGAACGTGACTAGTCATTGAGTATCTGGGAGGTATGAGAATATGGCCATTAACGTATGCCGATAAAAAAAATTCTATAGAAATCTTGTGTACCATATCCAAATGGAGCTTATACTTGGAGAGGGTGAAAAAGACCTCCTCGCATCTAGGATAATCACATATGCGCCCTTTTGAAAACTTCTATCTCAAGTTGTTGTCAAACCCTGGGATCCGTCTAAGCTGCGCTGACTGCTAGCGTGGTTATTTGAGCCCGGTGATCAGAGTCCACTGATCCTACGGTGGGTAATACTTATCCTGGGAGTGTAGCAACTTCTGTGGGTAATGTCAACGTTTCTAGGAACCGACGAGATAATCCTGAGATCCGAGACAGCAAAGATAGAAGTAAGGCTAAGTAGATACGTATAAATAATAGTATAGACGAATCGTACTAGCAATAAAACACTATAGTTATTAAAGACAGTGTTATTGAACGCGAAGAGTAAAACTATCTTAAGTATATGGAATGAGTGTCCTTATATACCCTGTGGTGGTATACCGTTGGTATATACTTGATCGCTCAATGGTATACGTTTAGTATACGATATACTCTTAGCGCCGTTATTTAATTTCTTATTTCTTTTTGCGGCACAGACGCGTCTCATATTAAATTTAATTTTATTACTAGCTTAATTAAAGCGTCTCTAATAGGGGACCAGGGGTACCTATAACGGCGGATTAGGTGTCGTCCTCGGCTTACATATTGTGAATTATATCGCGAAAGAAACCCATCGAGATTAATAGCTTATCAATCTGCGCACACGTATTATTCTCGGTCAATATCGAAGACTCCCTAACTCTAGGTCGCGTGGCCATCCCATATATAAATATATTAAGGCTTCGCCGGCGGCCTCGAGTAAGCCTCCGTTATAGAGTACGACACTAGTAATCGAGCTATATATTATAGCACCCTCGGTATATATTTATTAGAGAAGGGGGTGCATACGGAGCGATATCTGGCAGACGTGACTAGGCTTAGTTTAGCTAGTGGCTCGAAGATTCTCGATAGACCCAAACTAGGCCCTACGATGCTATTATAGTATTATCCATCATAACCTTATTCTACCAGCCTCTTATGTTCCGAGCTAAGCCTACGTAATTAACTTATTTAATTATATTTCGCCCTCTACTAATATATCCCAGAAACGTCGCTCACGGTGACTCTAATATAAGTTTTTATACTAAATCCGTCGAGTTTCTCTATTTAGCTAAGGTAAAATAATATCAATTAGTTAACGGTTCGAGGAGCGCCATGAAACGGCTACGACTTACTGTAGTAAAAGGGGGTGGCGAAGTGCATAGGACGGAGATACCGGTCTAATAGCAAAAATGGCTCAAGTTGGTCTGAGTCGACACGGCGTGAAAGGATGGGATAGTAACGAGGAGAGGCAGGCGGGCGAGGAAGCCATCTATGATTCTATATAGACCACGCACCACAATGCCAAGCGGTAGCGAAGCGCTTTCCCCGATTAGGCGCGCTTCACCGGATGCAGTAATTCGCCGTCACCGCAGAATACGAAGTATAACGTGACAACGTGACTGGGGCCGTATTCTGCCGGGCGGTGAGAGCCACGCTTTCACCCTCAAGTTTCCCTCTCCGGATCATCTTCGTCTCGTTCTCTCTTGCATAATTCCCCGCTTCTTAGTCTTCTCACTAGCCATCCCCCTGAAACTCCCCCCACTTGGGGATGTCCTCCATGGAGTAAGTCCTATAATGGCCCTGTGCCTATCTTGCCGTTCTGTGCCTCTTCGCCGGAACTGCGCCGTTTTTCCGCCGTATGGCGAGCAGACGTGGATGAACATGGTCGCCTTCAGGGCTGCTGGTGGTCGCAAAGCCAGTGCGCGTCATTTTTCGAAATCATGGAAACAGTACAACAGCAACAGCAATAATACGAACAACCAGGACCATCCCGGCCCCAAGGGCTTCTTCGGCTCTCGACTCCGGTTTGCCCTGCGCAATACCAAGGTTGAATGGTACCCTATCCCCGTGGGGCTCGGAATCGGTCTTCTCGGTCTCCTGCAGTTCTATAAATCCCAACGTGCCGAACGCGAGCGGATCGCCAGAGAGGCTGAGGAAGAGTCCTTCGACTTCGCGAAGCCCCCTCCGCGCCATCGCATCCGACCCAGCGGACCATGGCAGGTTCAGATCATGTCCACCCTGCCTCTCAAGGCCATCTCGCGTCTATGGGGCCGCTTCAACGAGCTGGAGCTCCCCATGTGTTTGCGGGCTCCGGGCTTCAAACTGTACTCGTGGGCCTTTGGAGTCAACCTCGACGAGGTCGCCGAGCCTGACCTGCGCACTTATCCGAATCTCGCCGCGTTTTTCTACCGCAAACTCAAACCGGGCGTTCGACCGCTGGACCCCGATCCGCACGCGATTCTCGCCCCGTCCGACGGACGTATCCTCCAGTTTGGATTGATCGAACGAGGCGAGGTGGAACAGGTCAAGGGCGTCACGTACAGCCTGGATGCCTTGTTGGGCGCTGCCACTCCGACCAACGCCGATCACAGCAAAAAATTCACCGACCACCAACTAGAACCGTCCCAAAAGGATGCAGCCAACATGGCTGCCCATGAGGAGTTTGCCCGAATGAACGGTATCTCATACACTCTACCCACCCTGTTTGCAGGAGAAGAGGGGGGTGCTCGTCGGCGTTCTGCCTCGTTAGATGCGTCCACCTCGTCCAAGGCAGTTGCGGAAGCCGAGGTGAAGGCCGATCTGGCCCGAGGCGACGGCACGCCGTGGTATGCGCCCAAGCCGACCTCCAACAATGCTCTCTACTATGTTGTGATCTACCTGGCGCCGGGTGATTACCATCGATTCCATTCCCCTGTGCCCTGGGTGGTCGAGAGCCGTCGGCACTTTGCTGGCGAGCTGTACTCCGTGTCGCCCTATCTGCAGCGCCACCTCCCCGGCCTCTTCACCCTCAATGAACGAGTCGTGCTGTTGGGCCGCTGGCGGTGGGGATTCTTCAGTTACACCCCCGTGGGAGCCACCAACGTCGGCTCGATCAAAGTGAACTTCGACTCCGAACTGCGCACCAACAGTCTGACCACCGATACGGCCGCCGACATGGCCGCCCATCTGGCCGCCAAGCGAGGCGAGCAGTATCCTGGCTTCGTCGAAGCGACCTACCTCCACGCCAGCCGGACTCTGGGAGGACACCCGTTGCAACGAGGCGAGGAGATGGGAGGCTTCCAACTTGGAAGCTCGATCGTGCTAGTCTTCGAGGCGCCCATGGGCACACGCAAGTCGTTCGATGCCGGATGGGCAGAGGGCAAGCGCGAGGGCGGCTGGAACTGGAGCATTGAGAAGGGCCAGCGCATCAAGGTTGGTCAAAAGCTGGGGTACGTGGATATTACGGAATAGAAGAGTCGGGTGTTAGTATATAGACTGACTGTTTTCGTGGCGTTGTTCTTTGTGAATTTTATTGGATGTGTATGATAAACATTCGTTAAGTCCACATGACAGGACTCCTGTATAGCGATGCAAACGAGCGTTGAATGTGCCAGTATCTATTCCTGCCTTGCACTTTTGTGCCTCTTCCCAATAATTACCTGTCGCATCTCACAATATCCCCTGTATGTCGCTCTCCCCAGCGGTGATACCTGTCCCAGAAGGGAGAAATATAAACACGGCCCGCACGTGATCGCGCGCAACCCGCAAAGCGCGAGAACTTCGACTTCAACCTCGACTTCCTCCCCCACCAAGACCTCCCAATGTCGATCTAACCGCTGTCTAAAATGCACATATCCTCCCCACAATTCCCTCACTGAGATCGCCATCACCGCCAATCTCACAATGCCTCGCCATCACATCCGCCGCCAACACCCTCCCGTCGCCGATCTCAACACCCCGGATGATCCTCCGGCGCAGACGTATCGGTCCCGACTGGACCACGCTCCTCCCAGACAACCGCAATTCCACACGCCTCCCACCCGCGGCATTCCGCAGCTGCATCCCTCGTCTGGTCCGATCGATCCCGTCGGTGAGCGCGCGGTCCATCCGGCCGCCGCAGCGCAGGCCGCCATCTTCTCCTTGTTCGGGCGGGGCGTCGCTGGTCGGCCGCGGGGCTCTGTGATGGAGGGAGCGAGGGGGTACGATGACGTGGAGGACGAAGACGAGGATGAGGATGACGCAGCGCACGACGACGGCCAGTTCGACGACCATGAAGACGACCATTCGGACTTTGGGCCGGAGCTGAACGCGGGCGACGCCCACGATGTCTCCGAAGACGGGATGGACGAAATGGTCGGGAACGAGCTGGAGGAGATCGAAGACGAGGATGACGAAATGATGCATGATAGAGGTTAGCCATGCCATCCCTCCTCCACTCCAGTCCTCTCCTCTCCTCTATTCAACCAACCATCCCGATCCGATCCCATCCAGGAACGATGCAGACAGACTAATCAGTTACAGAACGCTCGCCCTCCCCGCTCCCCAGCAACCTTCGCGAAATCTCCTCCCTCGCGTCGTGGACCGTCTCGACGCACAAGCCCGGCTGCGGCGTGGCCGCCCTGCGCAACCCCTCGCCTACGCAGTACTGGCAGTCGGACGGCCCGCAGCCGCACACGCTCACCCTCCACTTCTTCAAGCTCGTCGCCATCGTCAAGATCCGCGTCTATCTCGACTTCGACATGGACGAGAGCTACACCCCGACCAAGATGACCTTTCTCGCCGGCATGGGCGGCAACGACCTCGTCGAGTTCGCCACCTGGGAAGGCGACGCCCCCTGCGGCTGGGTCGACGTGCCCCTCCACGGCGTCGGCGGCCGCAACGGCGGCTGGGTGCGCAAGCAGCACCGCCACAAGCGGCGCAAGGCGCGGAAACCCGCCCGCCGTGGCGTGGATAATGACGAGGACGACGACATCGACGATGTTGAGGACGACGACGACGACGACGACGAGAGCGAGGATGAAGACGACCCCTACGCTGGGAATGTGCTCAAGGCGATGGTGCTGCAGATGCGCGTGATCGAGAACCACCAGAACGGCAAGGATACGCATGTGCGCGGGTTCCAGGTGTTTGCGCGCGACGACGACCGGCGACGCGCGGGCAATGCGCCGTCGGCGTCGGCGGATGGTCGTGTGCGTAGGCACAGCGCGCGGAAGTCGCTGCGCAGCGGATTCCATGACGACGCCCTGGATGGTCGGGACGGTGCTGATGGGGGGAAGATGACTGGGTTGGAGGAACCGGATTGGATGGGGGAGCCTGTGATTCGGTAGATGACCTTGCGTTTTCTTGTTCTACGTGTTGCGGGTGTTTTTAAGGATTATTACGACGGGATCGCATAGGAAGGTTGGCTCGGAGTTCGGTTGCATTTGTCCAGATACCCAAGGATGCTTTCGCCATTATAGCTACGAGATGGGGATTGAGCTGAGTCGTTCGGCTGTTATATAGTGACAGCGGTAGGCGGATACCAGATTTGATAATGTGAGCCTGTGAATTCCCTGTTCGTGTCAGTTTTGTAAACACTCGTGGAGGCGTATGATCCACAGGTACTGCACCTGACTGTACAAAGCAATCTGGCAGACAGGTTAAAGCTTCACACGCCCTCATTAATCGTATGAGGCTTTGCTTTACTACCATTGTGCATCCAAACGAGACGAGGGCTCACTGAAGTTGAGCACCTCAGAGGTGTAACTAGCCCACTGCTTGTAGGCGCAGAATAGTTAATGGCCTCGCGCTCAACCGCTAGAAATCACGGGGGGAAACGCAGGTACGTCCAAACATGGGATTAATATTTCATTCTATAGACCTAGATGACTTCATATCTCATTGACCAAAAATCTGCACACGTCTTCTGTAGACTTTTACTTCAATCGGATCTCCAACTCAGCAGCGACGGCATCACCGACCTGGCTGGTGGTCGAGGAGCCACCGATATCGCCGGTGCGAACGCCAGACTCGATGACGTTGCGGACAGCGTCCTGGATGGCGCGGGCCTCCTCAAACAGGCCGAAGGAGTACTGCATCATCATGGCAACGGAGAGGATCGCGGCGACGGGGTTGACGATGCCCTTGCCTGCGATGTCGGGGGCGGATCCTGCGTGACATTAGCTTCTCAGACGACAGACGCAACACCGGGGGTTGGGCGCATACCGTGAATAGGCTCGTAGATACCGTTGACCTTGCTCTTGCCGTCCGGGATACCGCTCAAGCTAGCGCTGGGCAGCAGACCGAGGGAGCCGGGGATGACGCTGGCCTCGTCGGAGATGATATCACCGAAGAGGTTGCTGGTGACGACTATGCCGTTGAGCTGGCGGGGGTTCTTGACCATGATCATGGCGGCGGAGTCGATGAGCTGGTGCTCGATCTTGAGCTGGGGGAACTCCTTGGCCATGACCTCGGTGACGGTCTTGCGCCACAGACGGCTGGTGGCCAACACGTTGGCCTTGTCCAGACTCCACACGGGGAGCGGGGGGTCATGCTGGAGGGCCAGGTGGGCGGCCAGACGGGTGATGCGCTCGATCTCAGCGCGCGAGTACGGCTCCGTGTCCATGGCGTAGCCGCTGCCGTCGTCCTCCTTGCGTTCGCCGAAGTAGATGCCGCCCGTCAGCTCGCGGATGATGTTGAAGTCGACACCGCGGCACACGTCCGCGCGCAGCGGCGAGCTGGTAACCAGCGAGGGAGCCGCGAAGTTGCACGGACGCAGGTTGCCGAAGGTGCCCATCTCCTTGCGCAGTTTGAGGATACCCTGTTCAGGACGGACAGCGCCGGTGCCCCATTTCTGTTGTGCCAGGGTATCAGTAGATGTTGCGGGGGGGAGAGCTTGGGGAAGGGCGAACGTACGGGACCTCCGATAGCTCCCAGGAGAACGGCATCGGCGTTCTTAGCGGCGTTGAGGGCCTCGTCGGTCAGTGGAGATCCGGTCGCATCAATCGACGCCTATATGGAAGGGGTTAGCCACTAGGTTGTTCTCCCAAGCTCGGAGGACTCGTATGGGAGCTGGAACTTACTCCGCCCAAGAGGTGGTCCTGAAGGTTGAAAGTGATGTCACTGCGGGCCTTCTCGATAGCACGGAGGACCTGGTCAACAGCACGACAGATGAGTAATTAGACAGCAACAACAGGGCCAATGGTATGCCCATGACATGTGGATGCATGTACGACGCCGGACTCACCTTGACGGCCTCGGCGGTCACCTGGGGAAACGGTCAGCAATCTAGATCGGCGGCACCCAATTGAGCTTGTAGGCACATACCTCGGGACCGCAATGGTCACCGGCAAAGACGACGACGTTGTAGGAAGGCATGGCGAGGGTATATAGAGTACGGAGAGGAGGAAGAGATGTGAAGGAGAAAAGAAGCTCAGGCGATGGCGGGGTGGTCGACGAATGGAGTCCACCCCGCGCGCCGACACCGGAGCGGCCGCCATTACTAATGCCGCGGCGTTGTCTCGATTATTCAACAACGGTTCTAGCAATTGAAACAAGCAAGTAAATAATGGCAGTAAAAAGAAGTATGGCAACCATCGAGCAAAAGCACCTGAAAGCCAAAGACCAGCCTTTTCCCTGGTCATGTCAAAACACATGGAGATCCCACCATATCCTCCCTACAGACCCGGTCCCATTTAACCACTCACAAAAGAGGAAAAGAAAAGAAACATGCAAAGAAGGAAATTAATCAACAGGAGAACGAAGGAAGAGGCTTTGTCCCGAAGAGCCCGACCTCGACGGACCAGGATTAGAAACCACATATGGGAGGAAAAAATGTATATGGTCAAGAAAGGTAGAACTGGCGGCTGACCGAATTCCCCCAGATCAAAATGTCAAGAGAGAAAAAAGAGAAAATATCCTGACGAAAAGGAACCAACGAAAGACCCTTGAAAGGGGACTTTCTGTTCATACATATCATCGCAACCGAGTTGATGAGCTAATTCTTCCTGCCATTGCGCATCGCCCGGCGGCTGGCGATGTCACCCTCGACCAGCCAGTTGCTGGCATTGATGAGCTGCACGACGTTGATAATCTGCTTCAGCGCCATGACAGGGAACGAGATGCCGGTGATCACCCAGGGCCACCAGCTGTCGATCTTGTTGGCCCGAGCCATCTCCAGTGCGCCAGCACTCCAGGGGCTGGTGAACATGCTAGCCGGAGGGGTCACAGGCTGGGCGGAACCCTGGGTGGGTTCCTGCAGGAGGGATGGAGAGAGGGCCGGGGAGGAGAAAGAAAGGAGGTAAAGGCCGATGAAGAAGAGCTCGTTGAGAGCACAGCAAATAAACAGCATGGTCTGGAGTTGTTCTGATTAGCGTGCGGGTTGTGGCAACCGCCGGGCGGCAACCTACCTTGCTGTGGTAATACTGGTACAGAATCCAGCTTCGGGAGGCCTCGACCTTCTTGTGGCTTTGGCCAGCTCCGCCCATGCTGAGGGTGGCGTACATGTGCATGTAGTGACTAGCCATGTCCAGCGCGATCAGTCCCTGGAAGATGATAGCCCACCGAGGCCAGGCGGAGCTCAAGAAAACCAGCAGACACGCCGTTGTGCAACGATCCGTCACCATGTCCAACACCGCTCCGAATGTGGTCGACTGGTTGTAGTATCGTGCCGCATATCCATCTAGAGCATCAAGCAAACACGAGACACTGTACAGGAGGGAGCAGGTTCGAGGGTGAAGGGGCATATAGTACAGGGAGGCAATCGTCAGAACCACCCGAGAGTATCCTAATCCAGAGCAAGTCCCCAACCGTCAGAGTCGCTGGAGAGAATAGCGAGACGCGCGAGAAAGCCTCTTACCGATCAGATTGGGCGCAAATAAGTACACATTTTCCTTCACTTCATCATTGTCGCGACGGCTCGATTTTGTTTTCCTCGGGGAGGACGTCTGTGCTGTTCCGTTGCTTGCGGGCGATTCATCCCCGGAGGATTGGGCGGCCAAGGCAGCCTTCTGTCTCCTCGTTCGGGCAGCCATCTTGGTCAAAGAATCCGCAGGGACGCGTGAGACAGAGTCAAGACAAGGATAGAGCGAGGAAAGATGGTCGAGGCGGGAGGACAAGTGGGCACGAGGCGAAACCGCGGCGCGCACAAGGAGGTCGAGTCTTATCCGAGCGTCTCCACGATGGGGAGCGGGTCGAGCTGGTCAGGATACACGGCCGGGCCGGATGGGTCAGGGTCAGGGGCGTTGGGGCTCGCCTAGAGGGACACGAAAGACATCAGCTCACGTTCGAAACCAAGGCGACAGCACGTAATGCAATGGCAGCAGTAGCGGTCGCGTGCGAAGAAAGCATCCTGGGCAAGAAAGCTTTGTTCGACACGTAGGCGACGTACCTCCGCGGGAAAGAGTTCACAACCGCGTCTGATCTCCTTGAAACGAGGACTGTGGGAGGGAATAGAGCTCCAGCTAGTCCAGAACGGAGAAATATTGGATTTAAGGTCTTTGGTGACGAGGAGACGATCGGAAGAGGGAGTCGTTAGTCAGGAGATCTTCGACGGACGAGGACAGGAACTAAGTAAGCATCCGAGCGGGAGCTCGATAAGGAATGATAAGACGGTTCGTATTAGGGATTGGGAGAACGAGGAGTTGATGAGCTGGGGGTATGTAAAGAGAGATGGTGAAGTTGAAGTGGAAAAATAAAAGAGAGAGAGAGAGAGAGAGGAAGAGTATGGAGTAGCGACGTAGAATATCTGCTGCGTTGAGAAGTTGCCCAATGCGGACAGGTTACATCAGCCATCCGTCTACACCAAGCTGCTGTATACGCTATCCTTGGACCATGCAGCAAGTAGACATGGGTCTATAGAATACATAAACTCTTCTGTCGTGTTTATATGGCCATCTGCGCTGCATTTTGAAAATATTAATTAAAAACAATAGGTCTGCTGAAAAGCTTCCGTTTTGCGCTAAGACTACTCTATAGACTGTGTAGCTTTCGGTTTAGCTGGTGAGTACTCTGCGGCCTTTGGAAAGCAGGCAATATTGAGCTTTCAGTTAATAGTGTTGTTAGCTCAGAAAGAACGCGTTGTCGATCGAATGGCTTAAGCACTGCCTCTGCCCAACTACCGTAGATATTCGCTAGAGTAAAAAATTTAACGCATGCGTATATATATAGCTAAAGGAGTCTCTCTTAATATGACTATTACCAGCAATCATACGCTCTTTAAGTATTTTCCATACACGCAGAATCTGCGAGGCATGGTCAGGCATGTAAAGATAAATAATTGCATGTTATTTGTAGAATGAATCGTATTCAGCAGTCAGACAACTGTCACAACCATCAAGAATAAGCACCTCCTAGCCCCACCATTCATATTCCGTTTATAACATGATTCAACGACCTCTATAGCCAGCGAAGACCTATTTCATCAGCGGTCCAGCCATTCTGACCTGTTCCAGACCATCCATCCGTGAGCTTAGACTCTTGGAACCAAGTAGCTTGTTGATAGCTTCTGTTAAGTACAACCCTAGGGACTAGCTAGGTTAGGGACACTGTGTGGCTCAAATTATTGTAAACTCCTGGATAGTGTCAGAACTTGTGCAGGTCTCATTAAAGATCACTCCGTCCATTATCCCTAATAAAAAGCATGATCCGATGTGGATGTAGCGTGAATCAATCTTCCTCAGAATCAGAAGCATACTGCAGCCGATAACAATGCAAACAAAATCCCCTTTCTGTGTTCCCAGCGGCCCCCAGCCGATATATCCATTGGAGGTTGTAAAAAACTGATGGTAGAAAACAAGCGACAGTCGGAGCTCCAGCAGGGTCGTGAAAGTTCTCCTTCTATCCACAGCATATCCAAAGTCATCGAAGAGATTCTTTGCTAGTGGAGGATTGACTGGTTGGCCCAGGTACTCTGCCATACCCGCTGAGTTATCAAATCCATACTTCTTGAATGCTGCCACATAATCTGTATATATCACTGCAAGGGCGTAGGCTATTATCCGCATTTGAAGGTAGATTTCCGGCGACATACTGAGCTTCATGCTCGTCTCAGGATCTCTGTCAAGAAGTACCAATCTTGCAAGAGCTTGGAGAACTGGCATCCCGGTGACATATCGCTCGTCTTTGTGCGCACAAATGTATTCCTCCCAAACACTTGCAAGTTTCTCGTGTCTTGTCTCAAACCCCTGGTGGGTGGAAACCTCACTCCATAGAATTCCGCGGACGGTAAGGGCATTCCCACTAAAGGTGCATAGTGGGCCTCGTTGCTGGAGGCGAGGGTGGCTGTCTGCATGATACTGAGCATTATCGTGGTAAAATTGACCCCAGCTAGTTTCCTTCGAGAGCGCATCCCAATTGGGGGCCCAAGATGGTAGCAATAGATGATGTTTGGGTTCTTGATCTAGCATCCTGCTATCGAAGAGGCCGTGGCCTGCATATAGCAAGAGGCCTGGTCGACCTTCTGTTTTCGAGACATTCCTTGCAAAATGACAATAGACTTCCTCCGTTGAAAGCGAATAGTCTGGATAGACCCCGCCCCCAAGGAGCCCGAACATGCTGTACAGCTTGTCCCGTGGATCGCTTGCCTGGCGACCAAGAGTTTGTAATAGAAGATCTTTCCATGTAGTCATGAGTGTGGGATCGTCGCTTTTCGCCGCATTATTGACCAAATTCTGCACAACTAAGAGTTCTGTAAGTTGCAGCCACCCAAGTTGGTTCTGACCAGCCCGTGTCGTGAGCATCATCCACACCTGAGCGTTAGCGAACGAGGGGCATTCTTGCCCTTTAATGTGCAATAACCAATTTAAAATCTTGAGAAGCAACAGAATATGGATAGTTCTCGTATCGCAAACCAATGTCACGCTCCTCGCAAGTATTATCTCCTGGAGAACCCAGGCTCGCTTCCAGTACTCGCGGCGGAGCAGCTTGGACGCACTTTCCCAGAACCGGTTTCCCAATCTGCCGCTCGTCCATTGCCACAGTTGGTCCTGATTTGGGTCAACCCAGGTAAGAGGGTTCTCATTATTGAATGTAGTGGGCATCTTCCGTGCGATATCCACGATCGTGTTGACGGCATATTCACTGTCGTCCGCGTTTTTACCCAGCCAGGAGAGCACATCCGCTGAACGATATATCGACGCCCATCAGTCGAACTTGACTATTTTTCTCTGGTATATCTCCCTGGTTGATACATAGGCTATCAACCCACAGCATCATATTTGCTAGGTCCCAGTTGGGTGCCACCTTGCTCATGGCGCGGTAGCGGAGGAGGATATCCAGGAGATTCCGTGTCACTGAAACTGTGTGGTCATTGACCGTAATTGACTCTGCTGGGGGTTCGTCACCCCAGACATATGACAAAGCAAGATACCGCTCCTTCAGGGTGTCCAAGGATACAGTGGCCATGGTACAGCGCAGAGGTTCCAGTACGTCGTCGGTTTCCTGGGGACGTATCCGCAACAACCTGATCTCAGATTTGGTCCCATCCAATGGCCGGTAGAGAGAGGGTAGCAATGCAGTCATGGCGATTCAGCTGACGAATTTCAGAGTCCTTCAAGATCCTGTGCAAAAGTGTTCGAAGGATAAGGTAGTATATCTGGCCTTGCTGCGGGGTTTCTCTCTTGGCATATCGAACGTTAAGTCAATCGTCACTTCAACCCTCGCCAGTGGTAGGATAGAACGCAATATGTGGCGTGATCGCATCTTCCGACCACACGAGTCATTTGCAAACGTACCTCTGGCCATGACTAAAACCATATCACCTGTATGTGACAAAGCTCAGCCGATTATTATGGGAGTCGGCCTAGGATTAGCTCGGACAGTGATTCTACTGCTTTTAGCGGAATTCAGTTCTTGTCATTGACCGTGCCCCCGTCGTTAATCTTCTTATAGTCCTGTGCATGTCGCAGTTTCTAAAGCCCTATGAACTCTGAGTGGACGAATCCAAAGCATAGGTACTTTCCAGCACCGTAACCTGAGAAACGCGAGCGCCTAGGCCGATGACAAGGCCGATCAATTAAGTAAGCCCTTGCATTTGCTTTGCAGTCTAGAAAAACTAACTGAACAGGGGAAAATTATATCAAGGTTGGATACAAAATAGGTCGGAGATACGCTGCAGGCAAACAGCAAGGTGAATGCTTCAAGCATACAAGATGTACCCTCGATTCTGGTGCTTCCCGTTCCTGTGACAATGTTGTGCCACATCTGCCTCCTGGAGCGTGTTTTGGCTGAATTCTAGAAAAGGCATGCCGTGTGCTTCTTGAACTGGCAAAGTAGCGTCTCGCATCCCTAAGAGATAGAACGAGAGTCACTATAGGACATACTAAGCCGCAGAACCACTTATATTCGGAAGCTGAACCTCATATCAGATATTAGCCATGAATAGCTTGGATAGCGCACCAAGGTAGTCCTACTGCTCTCGCTTTCCATAATCGAAAGTTCCATTGTCCATTTCTATTTCCGATGACTGAGTCGCTCAATGGAAGGGGCTCGATGAACCACAAACTACTAATAGATGTGAAAATCATTCTTTAAATGGCGGACTTAGAGCCTATTTCTGGTAAGTCCCTTCGATAATGGTTGCCTGGTAGATATAAGCTCCTATACAATACGTCCCGAACAGAGGGCACTAGACCAGCCTGGGGATTTAAAGTGTACCTGACGGGCTAGAAAGAAAATAGTCTGGATGCCAGAGGGCCAAGATGCGAGAAAATTAAAATTGGGGAAGGCAAGAGACTAAACCTTGCAGGTAGCTCGTCTCTACCCATATTTTGAATCTTATATCGAGACAAATTGGAGACCGTAGAAGCCGAAATTGTTACCAGAAAAGCAAACAAATACTATCGATTAACTTCGCTCTGTAAGACACACCGAATGTATTCTATTATTGTTTCCTGCAATATGCCAAATTTACCAAGCTGACACTAGAAGATGAACCTAGATATCTGGGCTAATTCTAGCCCTCTGTGCAGTACATGCCGGTCACCAGTCCCGGGATGAAGGCAGCAAAAGGTCATACTATTTGCGGCGGCGACGCACCAATCGGAATGCGAGAACACCGCCGCCAAATTAGGATCCAGCGGGTCTGAAATGTGGGTCGCCGATATAGTACTACGACGTCGTTCCTCATGCGCCTTCATCATTGAGGAACTATCCGTAATGCCTAGGTGAAGGGCGCCACTTGTGGCAGGAGAGAGGAGTCGCCATCGGGGGAATGCATACCGAGACTCATCGGCGGTTGTGGTCGTGAATGGGCAGACACGTACGGTTGGAACCAATCTACAGATGGCCCCATGGGGCAGGAGAGAAAACTCATATAGTTTAGGCCTCATTGTAGTCAAATCCGTAGCGATAAGTACAGAAATTGTAATGTATATGCAGGAACGATGTGGTAATGAGACAATGCCACGCTATACCCGTCCTTCATCCTCCCAGATCTGCGGCCCCTCCTTCTCCAGGGCCGTGTCGGCCGCAGTAGGATCCTCCATGGCGTGAGGAACCAACTGGTCGCCAAACAGGGCATCGATCTGCTCCAGAGTACGACCCTTAGTTTCCGGATAGAAGAAGTAGTAACACAGCGCCGCAACGACGTTCAGCCCAAAGAAGAGATAGAAGTATTTGAATTCGACGGACGAAAGCGCAACGGGTGAGACTTGCGCAAACACCAAGTTCACAGTCCAGTTTGTAAAGGTAGTGATGGCATTTCCCAGGGCTCGCACCTCCACGGGGAAAATCTCCGCTGGGTACACCCAGGAGATGATGCCAAGAGGGGTGTAGAACAGACTGAATACGAAGTTCATAGCTACCATCGAGCGGAGTTGGTTGGGATTATTTGGGTCCATGTATTGGCCTTGAACTGCGTTGATCAACAAGGCTGCGGCGAGGAATGCTGCGGAAACAATAAGTGGCTTGATTCGGCCGACCTTGTCGACTAGATAGAGACCAATGGTGCAGTAGACAATGGAGAGAGCACCGCTGATGCCGATAATCATGAGCGAGGTTTGGTTGTCAATACCGAGAATGTCGTAAATCCGGGGACCGTAGCTATGATAGATTAGCATGATTCGGACCATTCGATTCAACAACGGCGGCTAGCTTACTAGTTAATCACGTTCATGCCGGACAGCGGTCCGAATGCTTGCACACCACATCCGATCAATAACCGCTTACGCCAGGATGGCTCTGTGAGAATCGACTTCCATGATACATGCCCTACGGCACGGTCAGCCAGGATGACATCCCTGATCTCACGGAATTCCAGATCGACGTGTTCGAAGTTGTCGCTTCCACGGAGTCGCAGAAGAACCTCTCTTGCTTCCTCATGTCGATCCTTTTCCATCAACCAACGCGGAGACTCATCCAGGAACCAGATTCCTCCGATGAGGATAAGACCAGGTACCACCTGGAAGGCAAGAGGGAACCGCCCTATAATGAGATTAGCAGATTCACCCGAAAATACACTGATATCGGATTGTACATGAGAAAGCTGTGGTCGAGAAAGAGCACCCATATCCAAGCCACTGGGCGACAAAGAACCCCCAGCTTAACATCCACTGCAGGAGCCCCGACAGAGTGGCTCGCCATTTCGGTTCGGATAACTCAGCTGCGTACATGGGGATGGTAGCACTAAGCATTCCAACTCCAACGCCGGCGATGAAGCGACCAATAATCAGCATAGACATGGCCACTGCACCAGACTGGAGGGCGCAGCCCAGGGTGGCTACTAGTGAACCTGACAGGATGGTGTACTTCCGACCTAACCTGTCGGCAGCTATCATGTTCACCATTGTACCTGCGATGGCACCACCCTGGAAGGCTGAGACGACTCCGCCCGTGACGGTGTCACTGGGATGCGTGAAGTATTCATTGAAGGTTGGTAGTGATATTGTGGAAGTGATGATACCGCTGTCATAGCCAAAGAGGAAACCTTAGTAGTAGGGTCAGCGACGACTAGAACGAATGCAGACAGCAGCTAGCTTACCTCCAACGGCCAGGAATACAGCAGAGAAAATTGTCTTGAACGCCGCCATGAGGTATTCGTATATCCCAGATTTTGAAGCGGAAGCGTCTTAGGGCAAGATTTCTCTGGGAGGACCAGCAGGAGATTAGGGACGGGCCTGGCCCATACATATGCTTTTCTGCATGTTACTAGCCTCCACGACCACACGGAGAGAACAAGCTGGGGAATACGGGGAGCATTGCCCCGAGTATGCAACTGGAGAGACAATCTGCCTGGGAATGAGGCATGTGGGCCATCATCCCCGGCCGGCGTGTCTAGCGTGGATACTGGTAGCGAAAGCGGGACGCTCGGTAGTTCCGACATCTCGACCACCCCCAGTTGTTGTCCACATGTTGTCCGTCATTTCTCGCACTCGGGGGAGGGCTGTCCGATGGTGGGTTGATCGAGGGGGATTTAAGGTAGACCTTGGCCCGGGTGACCCGAAATAGACACATCTGCCATCTCCTTCGGTCATTTTTCCCTCTTTCCCTCCTCCCCGGCGGTCTCCAACTGCCACCACCATGGAAGTCATACGTTGTGGTATTCACGGCATCCACGAAACCATTGGCATTGATGTCGATGAGGTTCGCTTCTTCTGGGTTCTCGATGCCAACGATCGAGACTCTATTCAAACCGCATATCAGGTTGCCGTGTCTCCTAGTAAATCAGATCTAGACAAGCCGCCGACAGAACGAACACCAGGATCCTGGGATTCCGGGCGTGTGCAAAGTAATATCCAGCGCAATGTCATCTGTAAACCAGACGGGGGTTTCAAGTCCACGACATTCCACTACTGGAGAGTCACCGTGTGGGATCAACATGGCAACGCCACCTACAGCGCCATCAACGAGTTCTACACTGCTTATCCACGGTCATCCAGATTACTCCCTCCTTATAGCATGAACCAGACCTATGTAAGCATCCCTCCATCTGTATACTGTCCTGAAATCCACTAATACGTTCTAGATGCCCCATAGCAGCCTCATCTTCCGGACATGGTTCGAAGACGAAGCGAACCGGTGGAAGGCCGTGTGGATTGGGAACGGAGGAGACAAGCCCATCTACCTCAGAAAGTCCTTACGACCGTCTTCCTCCAAGAAGCCTGCCCGCGTGATTATCCTTGCGTCTGGCTTGGGCCACTTTAACCTCACTGTCAACGGACAGTCTGCCTCCCCGCATGTGCTCGACCCAGGCTGGACCGATTATCACAAAACAGTCCAGTATGTGGGCTACGATGTGACCGCTAAATGGAATTCCGGGGAGAACGTCGTCGGGGCCCATGTCGGTAACGGCTTCTACGCCGGCGACCAAGGAGACCGGTTCTTCTGGCCCATGTACGAGGACAACACCTACGTCCGATACGGGAATGAGCTGTGCTTCTTTGCAGAGATCCATGTTCATTACGAGGATGGATCCTTCGAGACCATCATTTCAGATCCGTCGTGGAAAGTGCGTAACAGCGCCACGACTTTGGCAAATATCTACGCCTCGGAAGATCACGATCGACGCACATACCCTGCCGGCTGGGACGCTCCTGGATACGATGACAGCCATTGGAACTCGGCGAAGCCGTTGACAGGACCGAGAGGCAAGCTGCGCTACCAGAGCCAGCCCCCTGTCATCCTGCACAATACGTTCGAGCCCAAGAGCCAAAAGCTACTCTCCAACGGCGCCACCGTGTTTGACCTCGGTCAGAACTCCAGCGTCATGGTCCAGCTGGAAGTTAGTGGACCAGCAGGCTCAGAGGTCATCGTCCGCTACTCCGAGACGGTCGACGACAGCGGTGCCGTCTTCATGCCGGACCCTCTATTCAAGGAGTTCGAGCATGGCGTCTACTCGAAGATCACCCTCGCAGGAACCGGCAAAGAAACCTGGACGCCCGACTTTAGCTTCACCAGCGCCAGATACATCCAGATCGAGGGAGCCTCTACAACCAACGACAACAGGCTTCCAACCATCCACGCCGTCTCCGCGCGGCACGTCTCCTCCGCAGCCAGACACCTCGGATACGTCAAGACCGACAAAGAGGACGTGAATGGGTTGATCAACGCCTGCTACTGGTCCTTCTCCAGCAACCTCTTCAGCTACCACACGGACTGCCCGCAGATCGAGAAATTCGGCTGGCTAGAAGTCACCTCGCTCCTCGCCCCGGCAACGCAGTACGTCCGCGACATGGAGTCCCTCTACACCAAAATCCTCGACGACATCATCGACACCCAAGAGTCCAGCGGCCTCGTGCCCACCATGGCACCCGAGATCCGGTACATGTGCGGGCCCCTCCACGACACCATCACCTGGGGCTGCGCCGTCTGCTTCCTGCCGCAGCTGCTGAAGCAATACTACGGCTCCACATCCGTCTTCGCAAAGATATATACCCCCTGCGTCCGCTATATGGAGTACATGCACAGCAAGGAGCGCCACGGCGGGCTGATCGAGCACGGGCTTGGTGACTGGGGCCGCGACATCGCCTTCGGCAACCACCAAGCCAACATCGAAACGGCCGTCTACTACCAGTGCCTCCGCAACGTGGCGATGATGGCGGACGAGCTCGGCCACGCCGCCGACGCAGCCAAATACACCGCATGGGCGGACCGCATCCGCGACACGTACAACCGGCATCTCCTCGTCGCGGACAGGAAAGAGCGCCCCTACGCCTTCTACACATCCCTCGACAACCCGGGCACGCACGACTGCACGATGGTCGCGCAGGCCGTGGCGCTGCAGTTCGGCCTCGTGCCCGGCGGACACCGCGCGGACGTCATCCGCGCCTTCCTCGCCGACGCAGAAGCCTCCGGGTACCGCATGCGTGCGGGAGAAATCGGCCTCAAGTACCTCTGGAACACCCTCGCCGAGGCGGACGTGGACCGCCCTGATATCGTCCTCGCCATGGCGCGGCAGGAGGAGCATCCCAGTTACATGCGGTTTCTGCGGCGGGGCGAGACGACGCTGTCTGAGTTCTGGCAGGACGCGTGTCGGTCCAAGTGCCACGATATGCTGGGGACGATCTATGAGTGGTTCTATGTGGCGCTGTTGGGGGTGCAGCCCGTTGCGGATGCGTATCGGACGTGGTCGCTGCGGCCGCCGGTCAGGAGTGAGTTTGCGCGGGTCGAGGGCGAGGTGGATTGCCCATATGGCTTGATCCAGGTGCGGTTTGCGAGGAGGGAGGATGGGAAGACGGTTGATATGCAGGTGCGTGTGCCGACGGGTACCGTTTGCACGCTGGTGTTGCCGGGGGATATCAGCGGTGTTGAGATCGAGGCGATGGGAGCTGAGACGAAGGAGGTGGCTGGCGGGCGTATCGAGCTTCCTCAGGGCAAGTATAGACTGGTGGTTCGGCTGTGAGTGACGTTGAGTGTCGGTGTCTACACTTGTATAGACGGTGGTGCCTGGAAGCTATGGTTCTTGATGTAAGCTGTGATTCATAGATAGAAACAAAACATGCAGACTCTTGCTCCAGGTATGTACAAAATGCATTGGAAACTCCACTGGCCCAAACCAGTGAATTCACATAATATCTACAGAAGTATACAGCACCGGAAAAAGGATCATCTCCGTGACCGGCGCGGATCAGTGGCCTCTTGTCGGCGCCAGTCGCGCGACTCCTTGGTTCGCAAGCTCCCCAGGCCAGCTTCCAGCCGTCGCTCCCACCCACCGAGTCGGACGACAAGACACGTGGCATTGTCGCCCTCCTTGGTGACTTCGGTGGCGAAGTTGACGACGTCGCGGGCACCCTCGTCAGGCGTCTTGGCTTCCTTGATGATATCGACGACCTCCTGGTCCGGCAGCGTGCCGCTGATGCCGTCCGACATGAGCACCAGGAAGGAGTACTCGGCCGGCGCCATCTCGACGCGGCGCAGCTCGGGCTCCGCCGATACCCCGACGCGTTTGGACTGCACGTCGCCGAAGGCCCGCGTGTTGGCCAGCCCGCTCATGCGCTCCTCGCCGAACGAGTCCGTCACGAACGTCGTCGCGTACCGGCGCAGCCGACTGCTCTCCACGGGGGACGACGGGTGGTGGTTCGACGTCAGCGGGATGGCGTCGCCGGTGACGGTCGAGCACAGGAGCACCCGCGTGTCGCCGACGTGGGACACCAGCAGGCTGGACGGGGTCTCCGGATGCCAGAAGGGGGTCGGAGTCGGAGTGGAGATCAGGGCGATGCTGGCGGTGCTGCCACCCTTGAACCGCGCCACGCTGCTCATGGAGTGGCTGCGGCCGAGGATGTTGTCCTGGAAGAGCGGATGGCCGGTGCGCTCCAGCTCGTCGTCGTGGCGCGCGGCCTGGTCCGAGACGAAGTCCAGGTCGGCGCGCAGGAAGGCGTACTCGAGGATTTCCTCCATCGTCACGCCTTCGCTGTCCCCCACGGCCTGCAGCTGGCCCCGTTCGCTCTTCCCGAGGTGGGAGAAGTGAGTCGGGAGGAACCGCTTGAAGTAGCCCCCAACGAGGTCTCTCCAGTCGCGCACGAGGACCTTCTCCAGCTCCGCGATTCGTCGGTAGTTGGCGCCTTGTATGATCGGGAGTACGCCGGTGGACGGATCGGGCTCGTGGCCGACATGCCCCTCCTGGTTCTTCAGCAGACTCGATTGGAGTTCGAACGCAGCGGACGTGTCTTGGATGTATTCGTGTAGGTTGTTCTTTAAGAAGGAGCTGCATTCGGCGCCGCCATGGCCGTCGAAGATCCCAAAGTAGAAGACCTGGGGGTCTCCGCTCGCCGTTTCCGCTCCTTGACTCTCGCGGGGGCCCGCCGAGGCCTGGGCCGCGGATCGCTTGATCGTCAAGGATGCCGGGGGACGTTTCGCAAAGGCCGGGATATCGATCACGCCCGCCTGGTAGGAGTCTTCATTTGAGGGACGCGTTCCGCGGGATGTGGCGGTGCCGAAGTGGTGCTTCGCGCTGCGAAGCGGGATGCGGACGACGGTGGTCTCCCGGGCCACCAGGGGCTGGAGCGCAGCCGGTGAATGCGACGTCTCCCCCGTATGCGGGACAGAGGCCGAGCGAGGGAGCTTGTGGAAAGCGGAATGCGGCCCTCGGGGGTCGGGATGGAGGGAGGATGAAGGGAGGTGCGTCACGAAGTAATCATGGAACTCTGGTCGCGCCGGGGGGTTCCGGGGTTCGCGGGAAGCGGCGGATTTGCTTGCATGCTGGCGTCTAGAGGAAGAGAGGAGGACTGGGGGGCGTGCATGCAGAGGTTAGCCACGAAGTCCAGTGGGTGCAAGGGATCGGCAGAGCAAGGAAGTAGTAGCATGAGCACATACAGCGGCGACCGTTGGCCAGGGTCCAGAGCTGGACAGAGACCCGTGTTGCCGGAGTCAGATGCATGAAAGGCAAGCATTAAAACAGTTGCTGAAGCATGGTGAAGGGACTCCGCCTATGGGGACTGCGATGGAGGAGGAAGAGGAGAAGTGGTGGGAAGAATGTGTGGTGGTGAGAAAGATGAGTTTTGCGGCCCGAGCGATTGCGACGGAGAAATCCACCGGCAGTTCGCTGGCCTTATCGGGATCGACACCCACGGAGCACGCCGAAGACTTTCATTTTCATAGACACAGCACGTACAGTAGCAGCTAGGGACATCGGAAACACAAAAACACACACCACATCCAAGAAAACATCACTTCCCAGTCACACGCGGAATCGGTGCAGGGCGCAGGAGAACATGCGCCAGACTCGCCATCCGGATATCCGCCGGACGCTGCGAGTTATCCCGCATGCGAACGATGGGCGTGATACTCAGTCGCACGCGGGTATCGTTATTCTTCAGTCCCTGCGGGTCGCCGCGGATGAACAGGTCCCGGTTGATCATGGTGGTGGGCTCAAAGGTCTCGCTCATGTCGGGGAAATCCACCTTGTATTCGAACGGCACCGAGAACATATCGATCGCCAGCGTCTGCGCCTCGGACACAATGGCAAAGAGATCCGCCCATGCGGTGTACTGGTTGAAAGGATCGTGGGTGAGGGGGCCAACGTACTGCCATAGTTTGTTCGTGTGGACGCGCGCCTTGTGGTGGCTGAACTCTGCGAATCCGGGCTTCTCTTGCAGCTCGCGAAGGTGGGACGTCAGCGTCACGACAATCAGCTGTCGCACTACCTGTGGAGTGTCTGTAGGTACCAAAGCTCAGACTTAGTCCTGTCGGGTACGCCAGACTTGATCATCCGGGGACACATACCGGGATACATCATCTGCTTGATATGGCCCATCTCCTCATCGGACGAGGCATCAAAACCCTTAGCGGCGGTGATCTTCATCACCTCCTTGATGAGATAGTAATTGATTGCTTTCGCGACGAGGCAGTAACGGGTGGTGGGCTGGCCCAGGAGAGTTGACGCCTGCGCTTGATCTGACAGGGAGATGACATAGTCTTTGACATTCTGGCCCATCTGACTATCTACTTGGATGCAGGGGATATTCGCATAGGTCATGCCATAGCTCTCGGTTTTGGTCCACAACGTCTGGAGCCTTGCCCAGATCTCGAGGAAAGTATCGTCGAAGTTGACAAAGGCGCAGGCGTACTGGCCGTTCATCTTGCTGCACAACACGCAGTCATGATGCTCTCCCGCCGTCGCATTGGCTGTCGAACTCTCTAGATCTTCCGTAGCAGCAGTAGGGGCCGGATGGTTGCCTTGGACGAGGAGAAATGGCGGCGGAGGCTGGTTGAAGACGCCAGAACCGACGCTCCCCGACGCGATTGACAGCGGAGTTTCCAACGGGGAAGGCAACAGGTTGGGCCCACCATGACGAGGAGTCCAGGGAAACCCGGAGACTGTCGCATGCTGTCTGCGAACTACTCTGGGATCGGATATTGCCTTGCTCTGGTTGCTGATGGTGGCCCGCTGTTTGCGAACCAGCTCCTCCAGCTCGTCAATTCTCTTCTGGAGCTGCTGCACGACACCAGTGCTTCCCTCGCCGGGCTGAGTAGCCTGTACGGTTCTGTCTAGGCCGCCCTCAACAACGCCAACGTAGTGCTGCATTGGAACTGTATGAGTGTGCTGATTCTCAACTTCAGGACTGTCGAACGGGTGAGAAGTGTCAGTAGTGGGAGTCTTGGGGCGTTGGTCAGAGACATCCTCAGACGACATCTAAAGAGGAGTGAATTCAGAGACAGTTATGGGTTTGGAAGAGAACCGAAGAGGGGATCGATCACCTCGGAGTAATGTAGTCACAGATTGTGCGAGTCAAGTGTATCGATCGTGATTAGAACAGCAGTGGAGAAATCAAGAATGATATAGAACAGAAGAACACAAACCTCTCACACAAACAGGTGTATAGAATGCGCTCTGGTATCATTTCTTCCAGCGTACGTGAGGCCCTTTACTTGTGTTACACTCCCACAGTATGAACGCTCTCTGTTTTACTCTGAACGGATTTGAAGACCCAAGATATATAAAAACTGACTACAGCCAACTCTCATTTGCGCTAACAATAAATGTACAAAGTCCCTATTAACATATCATTGCTCACCAAACCTCTCGGCTGGCACGTAAACCGGCAAAAGGACAAGACTGGCACCTACCAGGGGCAGTGTCATCCAACCCAAGCAATCGTCATGCCACTTGGTCGCCAGAGATCTGAGCGTGCTATGACAAAAACGGCTCGGCCGTCGGGGATTGCACCTAACAACACAACATTAGATGAGGATACCTATCATCCGGTGAGTATCGTCGGTGTGCCGGGCGTGGCTGGAAGTCGAGCACTAGATTGCCTTAGTCCGAGAAAACAAGCTGCTGTACACAGCATCCACAACAGGTTGTGCGGTGATTTGTCGGCCGCCGAAAAATCGTCCGTTCAGGCCCTTGATGGCGTTTTCGCCGCCCTGGACACGGTCGAACTTCAGGTAGATATCGCCTTGCGAGTTGGGATCTAGTGCAATGTGAACAACATGGCCATATTTTTCTTCGCACTCAGCGCGGACGTCATCCTCAAGCTCCTTAATCCAGCTTTCGCCTTCCTCTCTGTGGGGGTTGTTAGCACGAGTATCCAGCGACAGGATCGGGAACAACTTACTCAGCGGGATCAAACATGTTACGAAGCAAGACACATCGACTCGCCATGTTAACATTGACCGGCAGCGGCTTGGTCTCTGTCTTGGGCCGCAAGATCTTCTGCTTGTCGTCGGCAGAGGGCTCCGAAGGTTCATCTGTTCTTGCAAGCTTCCTCATCAACGCGTCCCTACTATAGTTGTTGAAGTTCACACCGGCAACATCAGTGTCATCGAGTGCACTGGCCCCCGCGCCCTTCTCGGATTCCCGGCCGCCAGCACGGTCGAAGTTGTTAGTGCCGCCGGCTTGGACACCACGTCCACCTTGGCCTGAAAACATGGAGCCCTGGAAATTCTGTTGATTTGCACCTTGGCTCTGCAAGCGTTGGGCGTTCGACTCGGGGGTGAACTTATCGTTGCCAAGGCCAACGCGAATAGCACGACCCGCCAGGTCGAATCCGTTCATCTTCTCCAAAGCATCGCGAGCTTGGTTAGGGTCGCGGAACCTGATCGCTGTTAACAATGTGTCCGAAGATGAGAAAAATGGGGGGGACCAACACGTACTGTACAAACCCATAACCCCGACTCCTACCAGTCTCGTCCTTCTGCAGCTGTACAAACTCAAGTTCGCCGAAAGGCTCAAAGACATTCTGGAGGTCACTTTCAGTGATACTGAAATGGATGTTACCAACGTATAACCTATGGAAAGGAGCCGCGTGGTTGCTGCCACTGCTGGCCTCGGGATTGCGAGCCTGACGGTTCTTTTCCGCTTCGGTCAACTGCGCAATGATGGGGATTCCTAGAAGCTTCTGTCCTGTGAGCTGGATAGCGGGCGCGACGGACTCCTCGTTTTTGAACTCGACATAACCGACACTATACCAAGTTAGTCTGGAATCCGTGCCTTGGTTAAAGCAGGCAAGCATACCCTTTGGACCGTCCACTAACGCGATCCTTGACGATCTGCGCCTCCTTGACGGGGCCAACCTTCTCAAAGAAGGCAATCAACTCCTTCGTCCTAAGACGGGCCGCAAGCTGCTGCACGAAAATAGTGCGGCGGTCACGCTCGTCTTCAGTGAGTTCCGGGGTTTTATCCCGGCTGGGGCTGCGTTTGCGATCACGGCGCGCCCCGCGACGGTCATCGTCCCGCTCATCACGCCGGGAACGGCCCGAGGGGCGGTAGTAACGGTCGTCATAGGGGGAGCGAGATCGAGTGCGAGCCCGGCCACCGCCGCGATAGAAATCACCACTGGAGCGGTAGTCATCGCCATAGCGGTCGCGACGGGACCGACGGTGACGGTCACTGTCGCGGCTCCTGCTCCTCTTTCTGCTTCTATGGCTTCCGTTAGCACTGCCATGTTCGCTTCGCGGGCTCTTCATGTCTTCATCTCCATCGACATCTCGGTCACCGCGACGACGGTCCCGGCTGCGGTCGCGACGTCGACGGTCTCTCTCGCGTGAACGGTCGCGGCGGTCCGTACTGTCGGCTTTGGAGCGGTCATCTCGGTCTTGAGAAGGGCGGGATTCCTGAGGGGTTGCGGCGGCTGTAGACTCGAGGAGAGCCTCCACGTCGAGACCTGACATATCGAAAAGATGATTGAGAATCCCCTCCCTGAATGGCTCTGGGTACAAAGGAGCAAGTGAGGAGGATTAGGTCACTTTGTGGCTTCGTTAGAGGGAGATGGCGAATGCGCTTGGTTTGAGCGAACCCTTGAGTTTACTTTGGACTCTCCAGAGTCTGAAAGGTATGGTTTCTGTAGGGACAGGGACGTTTGTACGAATAAATAGATCGGAATGAATACAGAGAGAGAGAGTGAGAGAGAGAGAGAGATGAGGAGATAAGCTGAGGTGGTGGGCCGTCGGAGGGAAATTGAAGAGCCGAGCGGATCACGTGGATGGCGATTTCGCCCCCTTTGGATTTCTCTTTCCGGCAGTTCACGAACCATGGGCCGATCGAAAGGTGTGAGTATAGCGATTATGTATTAAGTACGTAGTCATATACAGTCATATAAACTTCCACCTCTACTCCAACAGACAAAAGTCCTGCGAGACGTCCACAAGCAACCAGAAAAGCAACACATTCTGTACATTCTGTACAGGGGAGAAGCAAGGGAGACCAGTGTCAACGCCTGCTGATCCCTAATATGGACCCTAGAAGTTCGATAGAACAGTCACGGCATTACTTCGTACGCAGAAATCGGGAGGCTCTCGGCCAAGCAGCCATCTCACACCCAGGAACACGTAGACGGCACACTCACTGGGTCTTGGCGACCTTCGGGGTCGGCATCTGGAGCTCGGTTCCGAAAACAACATCCCAAAACCGGCTGGTGACACCGAATCCATTCTCATAGTCGGCGAAGTGATGCTGCAGATGATACTTCTTGAGTTGCTTGTAGTAAGACGGAAGGCTGTGCGGGACGAAACATGGTTAGTGACCGTTTGGCAAGCACAAGGCACTACTGGGTACTCACTTGCGGTGGTGCAGGAAGTAGTGTGTCATGTCATAGCAGATGTAGCCAAACACGCCGCCACAATAGGCCGTCAAAGCGGCATACCAGTTGTAGGCGAAGATCGCATGGGCTAGCTTCCAAAACGGTGCAGCTAGGATGACGAAGAGGGCCGGAGGCATCACTAGCCGGTATTTGTCCATAGGCAGGTAGTGGTGGATACCGTGCAGCAGGAAGTGCAGAGTGATCCCAACCCGGTTATCGGGAAGGAACCTGGACCCGTTAGACGTGGATAGAGCATGAAAGGCAACGCGGAAACCTTACCGATCGATATGGAACAAGAATCGATGCATGAAATATTCGATCAAACTCCAAAAGAAGACGCCGAAAATCCAATAAGCAGCGGCAACACCCCCCAGTCCGGTATAGCCGATGAAAGTACCATATGCCACCGGAGGAAGCCAGACGATAGGCACTACATACCATGCGGTCTTGCTCAGAGGTTCCAGGAAATTTCCGAAAAGGGGAGCGGATTCGCCTCCCCGATAGTGACGCGGACGATGGATCTGCTCGAGATAAAATTCCTTGCTGAAGCCGCTATTCCACAGCTGCATAAGGAGCGGCTTGTTGAGATCCAGGAATTTGAAGGCCTGATAGTCTTTGGTGTAATCGGTTTCCACCGTCAGATCCTCTTCGCACGACATGCCGGTCGTAGCGAACACGGGACCAGATTTATTCGAAGACCCATTGGCCTTGGATAAGCCGGCGGTCCCATTTGAGTCGGTTGCAAGGAACCCAACCAGGCTCTCCTCCAGGATCTCGTATGCCGCCTCCGAATGTTCATGAGACACCGGGTCGCGCAGGATATCCTTCACGTCCTTTCCCGCATAATCCAAGATCAAGTCACCACCTCCGGGGTGATCGTCGACGAAAGAGGTTATGTCGTAGACTTTCGATCCGATCGTCACGTAGCACGATTTCGCATTATTGTGGGACTCGACCTCCGCGGGCGTAAAAGTCGGGAGTGTTCTTCCAGGCATGATGGCGGGTGGACGGCCAAGGGCTGGAGATCAGGCAAAGAACAGCAGGAAGCAGCGTAGAAATTCGGAGGATATGGTTGGACTGGATGGCGAAAGGACGCGACGTAATAAATGGACCACGCAGGAGTGGCGTGAGCGTCGAAACGGGGTCTCCAGACTCGCGGGTCCGAATACTCCGATGCGAAAATTTCTCTGCGGCGACAAGGTCAACCAGAGGCGGGCTTGACCTAGCAACGAACGACACAAAGAGAAGCAGAAGAACCGCCAGATGAATCTCACAGGGAAGGGCCTGCGTTTCTGATGTGTTTATACCGGGAAATTCGCAAAAGGCGAGTGAGGGGAGAAGGAGAGAAAGCGGAAAGGGAGAGCGTGCACGTGATCTGACACCCTCCAGGCCGAGGCTAAACCCCTTTGGGCGGTCGACCCCCTGAACATGATCGGATGATCTATATACATCATCCATCACCTTCACGCTGGTCAACATTTAGTCGGCTCAGTCCATGAGTCCCCGTACGCAGGACGGGGGACGCTGAAGAGTTCTGGAGATACCAACTAAGTTTCTGCAGGAGCCCTCCTCTGGAACATCTCCGGCTACCCGTTCCTGGGTTCTGCACATTCCCGGTTGACGTACAGGGTAGATCAAGCTGATGATCCTTCTCGCATAAATTGATGAGAGGAGTCAACTCCCTCCCCAGGCCAGAACAATGGATCAAAGTTCAATATCCCCCTCCATGCATCCATGGATGCACCTTCAACAGAACAAGTGCCTGGGACCTCAACGTCCCCACCTTCATCCACTCACAACTTCCACCCGCCCAGATCCGGTTCTGCCGAGACGGATTTCCCCATTCCTAGCAGGCCCTCACTGGGATTTCTCATTCCCAGTCATGGCAATTCTGAAACAGTCAGACGAGACGATCATCAGGGACCTCAAACGGGCTTCAAAACTGTTACCCGACTCGGCGGGAACCCAAATCTGACTGGTCCAAAAGACCAAGTAGAAAGAGGAAACGAGAAACCGAGTCAGTGGAGAGACATGACTATTTCAGGGGGGTATATACTATCAGCTCTGCCCCCTTTTCCGCCGTCCTCTCGCTCTCCTTTGTCTGCTGGCAGTCAACGCAGTCCAGCGGCGGACCAGATCTCTTCCGATATCCATCACTACTGTACGGAGTCCGGCATGCCCATGCCATACTCGCTCTAATATTAAGGACGATTTGAGTTTCCCCAAGATAGAGCACCCTTCTTACTGGGTCGTTTTCCCCTGTCGAAATCACGGCTTGGTCGAGCTAACCGTCAAGAAAAGTGGAGATTCCCATCCTTCTGTCAATCATTTTGTCTCGACCAACTCCGCCAATTGCTTGCCCAGAGCCCCAGTCCGCACTTAGTTCCAGTTAGCTCGAGCCCAGGGCACAAGCTTCTTTTGTTGCCCTTTCCCCCCTCTTCAAACATTCAGAAGCAGGAAGAGCGTGGGAATCGAAATCATTACACCTGGCTTACTCTCCTTTTGACCTCGCGCACGAGATCTTTCGACGTGGTCACCACCAGGATCCCTCCAAATGGAGTCTTCCACGTTGCCGTCGTCCCCATTTCCGGGCAATCGTCTGATCGCCTACCTTCAGACGCTCACCAAAGCGAAAAAGGGATTGCCCTACGGTCTACCCGTCTGCGTGGCTCTTTCGCATACCATCACGAATTCGGAGATGTTGCTTCAGCTGGCATCTCTCGTTGGCCCTCATATAGCGATCCTTCAGGTCCACGCCGACATCGTCGATGACTGGTCTGATGAGACAGTGCGTCAATTAACATCTTTGGCCAAGAAACACGCCTTTTTAATATGGGAAAGTGGGCGCATTTTGAATGCGACGGTTGATGTGGTTGGCCGGCAAAAAGCCGAATCGCGCGAAGTAAGGAATGAATTGGTGGATTTGATCCGGAAAAAATACACGAAAGGGATCATTAAACTAGCCTCATGGGCCGTTATGTCTACCGCCTGGGCCTCTGGTGTCGCAGTGAATAACCAGGAAGCCGACATTTTGATTCCCACCCTGAAAGCTGCCGCTCGGGAAGCGGTCGCTGACGCGGTCCAAACCATCCGAACGGAGATCACGGCCAACAGCAACCCAAATGAGCGCCCCCGGACCGGGACCGATTCAATGGAGGATACCGACGGCCATGTCACACATCATCTCTCATCGGGTTATGCGGTGGACGAGAATGGTCTTGGGCTTCCACCTCGAAAAGCGTCTACCATCTCTCTGACGCAGACCATCACGCAGCACACCGAGGATTCCACGAACTCGCCACTGGAACAGCAGCAGTATGAGCATACAGATACTCTGGGACACTCAGGATCAGTTGATTCAAATATGGAGGATGGCCTCCCATCCCCGCCTCTTCTGGCCCGTGGTCTTGTTCTGTGCCTTCCCTCAGTGAATGACACTTCATTCACTGCTGACTATAGACGGAGTTGCATTGCTGCCGCCCGTGCAAACCAGGACTTTGTCGTTGGATTTCTCTGCAGTGAACCGTGGCACCTGGTCTCCCAGAGGGACGATATCTTTGACATGGACTACCGTGGAGCCGCGGAGGAGCAACAACTCAGCCCATATTCCTCCGATGAGGAAGATGAACTGCCTCCACTTGCCTTGTTCTCTCTCATCTCGCATAGACTCAACTCGATGCGGGGCAAGCATCTTGCCGACTACACTGACGAGGACGAAGACACGACGCCAACAGATACCAACTTATCGGCAAAGTTGGTCGAGTCCGATAATCCATTAGCGACGAAGCTTTTCTATATCGTTGAGCAAGCAATGAAGATTCAAGAGGCCTCTCGAAAGGAGAAGGAAAATATGCAGTCGACTGCGCGGCCAGACGAGAGGCGGAAGATCCTGCATATCCCTATTGTATCATTGCCATGATCCCAACGGGGCCGAATTTCGGCAACAATATCAATTTTCTGTATTATCGCTCAATGTGTAGACGTCTACATTTCACCCTAACTATGAGTAGATTCGTTGGCGTGCATGACTGGAAAGGTGTTAGCATTACTTCGACACGACAACAGTGGCAGGAGAATTTTGCATAATCACTGACTCTCAAGTTACTGGGTTGCAGTGTATCCCCAGCTGTATATAGACCATGGGTAAAAGACACGAGTAACGCGAACAAGTATATTTGCCTCTTTGGGTAGCAGTCACATGACACCGTCCCTCGACCGAATTAACGATTTCAATTTCCCCACTACCTATCAAGCAACCTCGCAGTCTTCAATTTATCGTCTCTACGAGTACTTGCATGGTTTGTCCCGGCGACAAGATGCTTCTCGGTTAGGTTTTCGGAAATGCCACCTTGCATCTACAAATTTCAACCCAAACGATGCCCCATGACGGAAACATAGGCCAATTACTGTGCGGTTGACAGTATACAACTGCAGGATACAGGATATCGAGTACCTCATCCTGCATTCCCTCTGTGCCCTCGTCGCATTGTGTTGGCTCCAGAGATAGCGGCAAATATGCCGGAGCATTCACGTTTGAGATCTTCCACAATGGCTCCCAACTATTCCCCAACACAACACCCCGAAGGGTACGAGGGCAGCTTTGGAAATCCGAATGGGCATCACGTAAAAAATGGCGCACAATATTTACCTGAAGTCAGAGAGGTGGACTCGATGTTGGAGTCTGTCGCACCCGTCAAGATTATTCTACCGACTGGCGATGTCATAGTGGAATATGCATGTCCCAATCGCACTCTCGTTGCTGGCGGTCGTTGGCAAGTCTCTAGCGACGATCTCAGGCAGAATAGTCCATACTTTCGGGCTCTGCTTGATCCCCTCAAATTCTACGAGGGTCGGCAGTTTTCGCAACAGAAGTCCATCAAACAAGAGACGGCTGCCGATACGATGGGAGGTGTCCCGGACAGCTCCAATACGGAAACAGCTCAAACCTCGTTGCCATCAATTAGATTACCGAGTGACCATTTTTCTTCCGAGCTTGGTGTAGATGCTATCGAAATGTTTCTCAGGATCCTCTCCTTTGACTCCTTCGGCAACGAAGAGAAGGATAGTTTTACTGCAGAACTGAGACTCAAACCTACCTCTCTCGTGGCCCGACTTATAGAACTAGCAGATGCGTTCAATTCTCCAGACATCGTGCGAGAAGCTCTCACGCGGTCTGCATACGCTTTCGGCAAAAGCAAATCTCCTCTGTGGAAATTTGACGTATCAATCCTCAAGCACAGTGAGGATAGAATCCGACAAACCATGTATATATCCCGGTTCCTGAACGAACGAAACGTCTTTCAGATCTCCTCCCATACCTTGATCCTCCTCGGATCTCGATTCTGGGCCCACGGCATTGAGACACCGCTCTCCACGACCTTCCGCTGGAGACACCTGTCAGACGGCCTAGAAGGTAGGCACGCCATCCCATCAACAACCCCCGGCTCACACCCCAGACTAACCCCAACATAGAGGAGTTATACTACCGACGACAATGCATCCTGAACACCATCACCGATCTCCAAGCATCATTCCTACGCGCATACGGGGCCCTAGACACCCCCGAAGACATGAAACAAGCCTCTACCACCACCGTTCCCACCCGCCACTACCAATGCCGCTGCGGCTTCGGAAACGCCAGCGCCTGCGACGCTTTCCACCTAGGCCAAATGACGCGGTTTTTCTCCCTCCGCACGAGGACCATCTTTCTCGGTTCGACGTTAATCGACCCGGATTTCCACCCGGACGTGGATAGCGACGGCGACGAAGATACCCCACCAGCGCCACCCAGCGACATCAGCGCGCTGATTTCCTCCTTGAAACAATTCCCCGACTACCAGATCGACACACACCATACCGGCTGCGGAGTCCGGCGCCGCTTTCTGCCGCCGCTGGACTGCATTGAGCGGTTTGTCGGCGACAGCAGAGGCCTGCTTGGGGTGGATCTGCGGTCGTGGGACGCGACGGAATGGCCGTTGGCGGCTGGGTCGTGGGCAAACCGCGCCATCCGGCGTGCGCTCGTGGTTGATGTGCATTTCTCTCGGATCAATGCCATTCATCGTGTGACGCCGGGCTTGTCACGTCCGGACTCCGCGGAGGAGAATGCTCGATTGCTTTTTACGGCTAAAAGGCGGAATTGGGAGGCTTGAGTTGGGGTTCTTTTGGAGTTTTAGAGCCATGCATATACGAAGACTGTCATGGCGTTGTTGTACATATTACCTGTTCAAGGAGCTAGCGTTTGTGTGGTCACGAATGTTGATTGAATCAATTGCATGGGGAGGACCATCAGCCGATTGGCTCCTCTTATTATAAAGACGGTGCCACGATAGATGTAACGGACAAGCATGTCAGTCATACCATATGGATTGGTCCGAAATGCTACCTTGCTGTTAAAAAGCATTGAGGTAGACTGAAATTGTCTAGGATAACTATCTCAATAATAATAGTTTCATATTTTTTTTTGCTCTTATAACACTTGCTGGCCACCCAGGCAATCGCATCAGACTGGCTAATTTCTAAGTTCCTAGGAATAACCGAATGTTAGAATGATAAAACACCATGGAAATCCATCACCGCTACTCTCTACATTTTCTGTCAGCTTACACCGGGTAGGCGGCAGACTCCTCGTAAAACATCCTTTGTGCATATCCAAAAAGCGGTCAACGCCAGGGCAACGATGGATGTTGCTTTACCCAGGAGTCTGATCCATCGGATCCGGGCCAGCAGAATGGCCAGAGTCGTTGCTCTCCTCAGAGGAGGACGGGCCTTGAGTTGTACAAGATCCTAGAATATCCCCCCAACTGGGAATTGTGTCGCTATTCAGCAAGTCAAGGAATCCCGTGTTTTGCATAAATTCCAAATACGGGGCGTAGATGTTGGAATCTGATGTGCCTGCGGATGGTGAGGTTCCGGTGTGAGGATCCGATGTCGAAGCACCGGAATTATCAGAACTTTGTCCTAATCCAGGAGCTGAAGATCGAGGAGTCGGTTGAACCAAGGGATCGCTCGCAGACGAACTACCCTGAAGACTAGCCGGGTTACGCGGGGTTGAACAGTCGTCGTCATCACGGTCATCGTCTTTAGCATCCGCCCCCAGAGTATGCCGAAGTCTCCTGTAGATTTTAAGTGCTTTTCTTGGGGTCGTTTCGTGCTCAGAAAGTACCATCAGGTATCTGTACACTCTCGTTGCGGCCAAGGTAACCGTGTCGACCATGTCGGGGGCATGCTGACACTTGAGGGAGAGTTCTAGCAAGAAGATTGCCCCTGACTGCATCAGGAGGTGTAATATGCACCACCACGGGGTTGTCCCATACAATTCCTCCCCATCTGGAGGCTCCGGGAAAAACCGGATCACATTGCATGCCGCGTTAATACAGTCTGTAGCTTGCTGTTTGCAGAACTCCCCGTAATCATCCAAGCCCTGAGATCCATCACCACCAGCGTTCATCTTCAGACGGAAGAGGCATGGTCTTGTGACTAGAACCTTGGTGCTGTAAAATAGAATAGCAAGGCTTATCTTGTGGCTCGGATGGTCGGTTGCGATCGCTACCGCTGTAAAATCATATATAGCCGGCACCTGCAAAAGGAAGGAATTAAGGTCCGCTAGGAGGTTTTGTATCATGTACTTCGTAGTTTGCCAGGGCACATTTGCCGCTTGGGGACCGTAGAGCGCAGTGGCCGCCCTCCGGCCGATGGCCGTCAACAGCACTACCTGAAGGAAGTACATTGCGTTGGATGGGTCATTATAACGGATATCGCAGTCCTGGTACTTGGCATCGCCCTTCTCACCCGGCTTGTAGGTCGATGAAGCCCCGGTCAGTTGACTGGTCCGATCTTTCGACGACCTCAATAGACGGGCAGCGTCTTCCTGTATAAATTGATCCTCGTCAAAAGGAATGGGAAGAGGTGTTGAATATCCACTCTCATGTATGCAAGAGGGGCGGCCCGTTAGTACACTAAGGTGGTGCTCAAGAACATATATGGACCACCAAACACGGTATCTTGTCTCCTTAACGTCGTCGGCAGAGCCCCCAAGGTTGCGTAGGTGCAGCCCAAGGTCTATAGCTCCCTGTACTGCATTCACACAGCGTTTCCGAGATCTAGAATAGACGCAGAAGTCAGATCTGAATCCACGGGACGAGGTCTCCAAAATTGGAAATAAGTAGACCTACCGATTCACTTGCCCTATAGCTAGCAGATAGAGGGCAGCCAATCCCTCGGTCTGGATGTGTTGGAGATCCGAACGTTGAAATCCGGTGCCTTCGATGTCCAGAACCCTAGCCCTTTCGAAATATAGAGTATGATTCCGTTGATCCACTCCACTGGTATTGTCTGTCAGCTGAACAAACAATGCACCGATAGCAAATACCATGTTCAACACTGCGCGGAATCTTTTGCCTGTGTAGATGCTGGTGTTTGAGAAAAATCCCGCGAATTGGCGTTCGAACACGGATTTGCGGATAATCGGGAAGGTCTCATGCACCTGAGAAAAGTACGTATTGAAGAGTCTTCGAGCAACAGGTGTTGATGGCAAGCCATTTGGGTCAAGACGGGCGGTGTAAGGCTCGAATATCGGCGTGTCCGTAAAATAGCTCCATGTCGCTATGGGGAGCTCCGGCCCGAGATGGCCTTTGTCTTCGTCAATCACCTTGTCCACCTCTCGCAGCCAAGTGACCTCTGAGCTAGTTCCAATAAACCCTGTAGCCAGTGAAATTTCGTCTCTACTACACTCCTCTTCGGTCGAGTCAGGAGGTCGAGCAACAATGGAATAATGCTGTTGTTTCGCGGGTTCGTCAGCGCCAGGCTTTGGTTTGTAGGAGGCTTCCTGCGTTTGATTTAGTGACAGACGGGGTAGAAGGGGGTCGATAACACCACTTTAAGAGTTGCATCAATGTCAGCGTTGGAAAGACCAAGCCGGGAGCCCAGTTTCTGGATGGCTCTCTTGTGCGTATCTATGGCTTTCTCGAGCGTCGCTACTTGGCTTCAAGATCGTTAACATGCGTGCTATGGCATCGCTCTAGGAACCAAACACTTACGCTCTTACTTTCTCCCGCTTACCGTCGGTGTAGCAACAGAACTCATTATTGATAAGACAATTATGGCAGCCATTAGTTTCTCCAGAACATTTGACTTTCCTCGTCCTGCAGTTCTCGCAAGCCCGGGCAATGTGGCGTCGACGGTACCTCGCTGCGTCTTCTCGGGCAGGCAGTCGGGGTATGGGCACTTTCTGAACACTGGCCTTCCTGTTCAGACCGGATTCACTGGAGCCACTCGGTTGGTTGGAATTTGAACCGTTGGAACTGTTGTTGAGATCGGTGGCGCTTGGTGTAGGATATGGCTGTATTGGAACCAATGGCGTCTGAGAAAGATATGGGTTCAATTGACTAGAACCACGATATGGATTGAACGAGGTGCTTGAAAATGGATGGCGGTTTCCAGAACTCCCTGTGGTTTGTGTATAGGGGTTCGACGGCCCTGCTGTAAGGTACGGATTGTGCGGAGTGCCCGCATTGGACGGATGATATGGGTTCAGCGAGAGGCTTGGGCGGAGTTGAAGCCTTGGGTAAATCGAAGGAGGCGAGCGGGAGGAACCCGATGCGCTCTCCCGACTGCTCGATGTAGATTGTTCGTCTGGGTCCATTTCGGCAAGATCCAGCTCATCCTATAACAAATGAGCTTGTGCCTGTGGAAGAAGACGAGAAGTAGCACAATCAATACATACGAAGCAACCAAAGCTCCTAGTAAACGCGGAAGGTGATTGAAGGGCCCGGAGCTGTTCTTTCCTCGCTCGGAGGGGCTTCTCTCCCAAGACAAGCGCCAGATCAGGAGGCAGTGAAGCCTTCCTAATAGCGTCATGAGACATGGTATGGGCGCTTCATGTCTATATTTGGGCGCAAAGAGGGAGAGGAGTCAGTACGAGGCCCCTTTCCCTAATGTGCAGCACAGTAATCCTCTGGTGGATTTCTTTCCGGTAACTCAAGGAGAGTCGCATGTGGAAAGGATTGATAGAACCAAGCATTGGTAAGCGCGAGGAGGTAGTAGGTTTTATGGCACAGAACAAAACCCCCCTCCCACACCCAAGGCCTTTTCAGACATGATGGGACCGAGAGGCTGGAAGAAAGAATCATCAAATAGATATTGTGCGTTCACAAGTCTTATTGCCTATGTCCGATACTGGGAACAGCTCTATTCCTCCTGTTCTAGGCATATCGACCAACTTCCCTCATGGAGGGTAGGAATTTCGGCAAGAAGCCCGACTGGCACCAACATGTGTCACCAGTTAATGGAAGATATGGGAGACAAAACTCTAATCAGCGTCTTCACGGCAGTGCGATGGATATGATTTCCAGATATAAAGATAGCCGCCGGTGATACACGCGCGGTAACCTTGGGTCCTTGGAGGACTACCTTTCAGAATCTGGTCTAGCCAAGCTATGGTTTATGCAATGTTGACTGGCTGGTTACCAAGGCCATGGTGGTCCTGGAGGTTCCATGAGTCGGATTGCATCGACTGCCGCTGATAGGCCCGGATCTGTCAAGACTGGTAAGCATGCGGGAAGGCAGATGACTCCGAGGAGGACCGAGGTCGGTGTGGATATATATGCACGAGATGGGGGAGGGCAAGGTTTATGTGCTAGATGAGGGAGTTTCATAAAGCACAGCGTGGCCTGATATTGTCGTAGAGTATCACATCAATTCAGCATTGTCAAACTTACCGGCTGTCTTGTCCTTGGGCTCGTGGGTTGACGGTCCCTGGAGTTTGCACAATTAAGCTATCAGCTTACATCATGCTCCTCGCGAGAGGACAATGTCGTTTGTCGGAAGATTGAGCCGGAAACCACTGAAGCCAGACCTCAGGTAGTCCACTCACGATGGGAGAAAATCATAAGGAGGCTGGTTGATATTTTGGGTGCATGTCGGAGGACTTCGATTCCGAATTGAACTCCATGGGACTAACGGTACATGAAATGATTACTCAACGTTGAGCCCAGTCCAACTCTAATGGGGTTGCTGCAAGGGCGATGCAAACCATATAGTCGTTAAAACACATGTAAAAGATGATTTAGATTTCAGAATACAACCTGAAGCACAAGAAGAGAAGAAACCAGCAGCACCTTGACGCAGTCCGAACATCATTAATACTCTATACACCAGAAGAAAAGATTTACTCGATGACATATCCCTTTGCAACGGACTTGACATCCTTGGAGAAGCCAGTGCTTTCGCCTTCCATCTCTAACAAGGCGACATCCGTGACGTCAACTTCCACGAAAGGACTGGCCTTGGAGAAGCGCACGTTCATGGGGAAGAACTCATTCTCGTCGCCGTCACCAGTGGCCTCGAATTCGAAACTACCAGAAGCGTTGCTCTCGTCAACCGTGCCGAGAGTCCAGTCCAGGCTATCCCCCGACACCTCGTAGACCGCATCGAAGCTGGACACCGCGGGTTCTTCGGTGCTGTACGGAATCGTCACCACGACATCTCGCAGAGTATCCGAGCCGGTCAGCTCGTACTCGACCGTCACCGTCGTGGAGTCAGAGCCCTTGTTGATCCAAACCGTGAAGGTAATCGGGAGGATGTCAGCGCTATCAGAGCCCGAACTGGCGACTCGCCAGCGGAGGACACCGATTGAGTTGTTATCCGGGAATCGCTTCGCCGTGTCCTTCAACTGAATGATGGAGGAATTGGTGAAGGCCGCCTTGTCCACATTCGGATGTGTGCGGAATTGCGCACCATGTGTGGGGTTGGCGAGGACTCCAAGTCTGAGTTTGGTGAATGCTGGGTCTGTGATACGAAGTTGGAGGTCGCCCTTGACTTCAAACGATTTCAAGGCACCTTCTCGAGTAAGCGTAGCGGAAATCGTTTCGGCGATGGTCACATGGACAGGATCGCGGTCCGTCGACAAAGAGGCGCGGGCAGAGGACGTCTGAGCGGGGGTAGATGCTTGCGGGGTGACCAAAGGGCTGGATTCCTCAACCTCCGGACCAAGGTCGCCGCGGACCTTCTCGTAGATATCTGTAGTTTTCGATTTCTTTCCGAGCTGCATACCCTTTCCACGGGTGGGCAAGGGCCTGAAGAAGTAGGAACGTTAGTTGCAGCCAGGGGATGCATTGACCGGTTCGGACATACTTGGCGAAGGATTTCTTCTTTTCGGCCTCATAGGTATCATAGGTGTCCGGGACCGCAGGGCGCGATGGCGGGGTGTAGACTGGATAAGACGGGGTTCTTGGGGCCATGGCACGACCAGTACGTGCAGCCTCCTTCCGCTGCATCTCGAGCTGCTTCGCCTTTCTTTTGCGCTCCTCGCTGGCTTCCAGCTCTTTGTTCTATCGAGATAGGTCAACCTCTGATCGTCCCACGGATCATAAACCCTAGACCTGGATGGGCATACCCTTTCAATAATCTCCTGGATGCGTTCTTCGTGACTCTCCATCTCCAGGAATGCCTTGATCTGCGTCAAGGAAAGATTCTCCCTGTAGCCCATAGTCACCAGCTCATCGAAGGCGCTGAGCAGCTCGAAGGCATTGCGGAGGATCTCGCGCTCGTCCAGACTCTTGCAAATGCTGGTGGTCACTTGGGCGAAAAGGTGAAGGCTGTCAATATCCTGCAGGATGTTCGATTGCCGATTGGTGATAAGGACGATATACAGCTCGTCCAGGGGTTGGTACACGAAACGGACATTGTCTTGCTCGACGGTGGTGTGCTGGGTGCCGGAGTCCGCCAGCTTGGGGAACGACGCAAGAAGGGCCTCGATTCTGGAGCGAGCAATCTCTCGGAATTGGCGCGACAGGACAGCTTTGCCCCCGCGGGTGCATATGGACGCGGCGAGGACGACCTGTTTGTGTGGAGGGGGAGTCGATTAGCGATGACGGGAGGGACCAACGCAAGGACAATCAGGACGAAACAAGGATATAAACATACCATGGTGGGATCAAGAGCAGAACGAACGGGGGATTGAGTGTCGGGGAAGGAGGGAGGACCACAAGGGAGGATTTGGAGGAATACAGATCGATACGATGCCAGATAGACCAAACCGGCCAGCTGCCCCCTTACTCAGCACACCACGCCTCACCGCCTTGGCCCGTGCCCAGCACCATCTCCTCGCTTACCACAGAAAACCACTCGACTTCTCTTTCTCTAACTCTACTTTGCCTCCTTTTCTGCCTCACCTCTCTTCTGTAGGGCGACCTACTCCCTTGGAACTACCCTCTCTCTTATACCGCTCTCTTTAGATACAAGGTCAACCCTTCCAGAGGGCGTTCACCCATTTGACAACTCCCCCCCTTTTTGGGACGCCACTCGCGACCCAACGGTTCCGGAACGCGCTGAGACTTCACGCGCCTCATAGCTACACCTCTCACCCTACTCTTTCTATGCAATGACTACTACCTCCGCATTAGCTGTTTCTGCCATGGAGGTTCCTGGGATAGACGATACAATGGAGATGGCGTCTCCTTATCAAGGACATGCCGATGATTTCGACATTGACCTTGATGTCATGGAAGACCACGTCTCGACAACTGACAAGGACATGATGGGTGATGATGACTTCCAGGATGCTTCGCATGACATGGGGTTTGAACCCGACGGAGCAAACGATGCGGATATGATGGATGACGTCGCTGAGCCAACGATGGTCGATGCCGATGAACACTACCACGCCGCAACCGACAGTATCGACATGCAATACAGCGGAGAGAAGTCCTACGAGGCGGAAATGCTCGAAGACGACTACTACGAGGATATCGATGCACCAGTACCGGATTCCCATGATGATGGCCTTCCTTCTCATGAATATCATAGCACCGATCACGTACAGGACCTTCCCATTACCGAAGAACCTCTTACTGCCGATCCCGACGCCGACAATACGACAGCCGCGCCCCACCCCGAGATACGAGTTGAATCGGTTCCTGATGCCGACGGCGAGACGAAAGGAGAGTCAGATCAGCTGCATACTGATGATGATGATGATGCGCATCGTGTTGAAGAATTTGAACCACACCAGCCTGGGGAGAACCAAGCGACGGAGGCCCCGAATGACACTAACGAAACAGACCAGTCGGATTTCAAGGCTGTGCCTCATGAGGATAATGACGATAATTATGTGGTTGTCGATCAGCCCGACAACGGAACAGATGCCCAGGAACATGAAGCAGCTGCGGCCGAGGAGAAACCGACCGAGGCCCAGCAAGTAGAAGATGTCGAAACGTTCCAGGCGAAGGAAGAGGAGACCCAGCCCGGTCAGGAACATGAGCAGGAGGCTGACACAGCCGAACATTCTGCCCTGTATCCCGTGAAGGTTTATTATCAAGATAATGAGATTTCCCTATTTCCACCTCGAGAGGGTGACTCGTCGGAGACCTTCTTCCTTGAGGATGAGAGTCTCGCATACGAGCCTTTGGGAAAGCTCTTTGCTTCCTGCAGAAAAGTCCTCCGGGACCACGTCGGAGAGAATGAAGTTCTCGTTATGGATATTGATTCTTTGAATATCCAGCTAACAGAGGTTCGTAACCCTCCCGCACGACGGAATTGCGTGTGCATGCTAACCAGAAGTGTTCAGGATTCGGTGCACATCTCCAAGGTGACTTTGTCTCAAGTTGTCGATTTATATCTACATTTGTGCCATAACGATGGTGTTGATGAACCAGAGGCCCTTTACCTCACACTAAGCACTAAACTGACTATCCCCGCTGAAGTGTCGGATCTTCTCTTAGCCGCGAGCGAAGGGAAAGGATTGTCCGAGATCCACTCCTGGGATGATTACCAGGAAGTAGACGTGGCTTCGGCTGATGCTGGTGCTAGGGGTGAAGGACAGGTCCCAGAAGAGCCGCACGATGAAACCTCACCGGCAGCGGAAGACCACCAGTCAACGGAGGCAGCCCCAGAAACTGGCTCTCAGGTAGCCCAACCCGAAGAGAGTACTCCTGATACTGCTCCGAACGAGGACAAATCAGAGCCTGAGAAGGGTGTCGACTCCGAAACTCAGACACATTCTGGCCTTCACGCACAAGATCATGTTTCCAAGGAATCTGAGGCTGAGAACGACGTTCAGGAAGTGCACCCATCAGAAGATCTCGAACATGAGGACGAGAACTATAACTTCCACGATCAGGAAGGCCTGGAGGACCCGTCGTATGACTCCGAGGCGCACCATACTGAATCTACAGCTACCATTGCTCAACTACCTGCAACTGAGTCGAAAGAAAACCAGCAGTCTGGCGAAGAGGACGATGTTGCGGGTGATGATCATGGCCGTGACGGTGCTCATGATGAATTTTATGATCCCGAGAGCGTCGATGATGAATTTGCCGAAGAGGCAGCCCATCAAAACGTCACGGAGCATGAAAGCGTCAAACCCGCTGAGGAAGCCGATTCTGGTGAAGTATACGACCATGATGAAGCGGAACTTCACGTGGAGGAATCATACGAAGAGGCTCCCGAAGAGGATGACTATCACGACCACGATGCCGAGGATTTTACTGCCGAGAATAATGATGATTATATCGAAGAAGGTCTGCTGGACGAGGACGGAGAGGACATGCCAAAGGTTTCCGAGCCCTTGGCGGACCAGAACTTCGAGGAACCTGCAGAGCCCAAATCCGCATCTAGTCCAACCCTGGCGGAGAATTCTCTAGGTGCTGCTGACGGTCACTCGAAGAGTCCGTCTAGCGGGTCTTCTGAGGATGGCCCTGGTGGCATCCAAACTGAAGCGGAACCCCGCACAACAGAGTCCGTCATCGACCATGAACATGAAGAGCTCGAATTTGAAGATGGAGAGCTCCTAGACCTAGGCATCCCCGAAGAATTCGAACCTACGAACCAAGAAGGGAGCGCCAAGCCCTCTGGCTCGGCCTCGGTCAAACGACAGCGTGATGCAGAAGACGAAGTTGAGGTGGCTGAAAGTCCCAGTCCTGATGCCAAACGATCCCGGTCATCGTGACCAAATTAGGTATGTTTTACTCCGCTTCCCCCTAATATCTCCCCATACCGTTTTATGCCCCGACGTGGGTATCCATGGGGTATATGTTCAGTGTATACCGCCCATCCTGCGTTTCCCCGCGGGGGACGCACTGTAAGTCTAGGTTTGTACGTGACATGCGCGTTTAAAATTTGTTTTGCTCCTCCCCTGTTGTTTTCTGTCCCGATTTGTGGACGCCTGTGAGATACCTCTGAATGTGCTCGGCGTTTTGGGCGCGTGACGGAAGCTTGATACCAAAGTGCTGCATTTCAGTGTCTAGCTAGCATCGGGTGATGGTTGGCCTGGGTTAAGTTTAGGAACACGACCCAGGGATATGTCCATAGCGGGTATGATCATTAGATGGGTGATATCCGGTGCGAATCTGATGATGTTGAGCTGCGATGTGGTCGTAGGTGATCTGTAAGGGTTGTCCGTCCATTGAAATTCATATCGCACTAGGTGTTGTTTTATTGAATTTTCTAGTATATTACCTAGTAAGCATCCCCTACATTCGATCCTGCAAAACACAGATCCCGGTGGGAGATATTAAGGACCTAGATAAAGGTGCAGTTGGTGGAGTCTGGCGAATGAACAGGATCTGGTGACAGGAAATCATAAGAAAATTCTGATATTAATGGTGATGGTGTAGGGGCGATGAGGATGTTTCATGTGTCCAGCCGAAAACAGGCCACAGATGTGAAACGCCGATCTGGACGGGAACAGTGCAGACAGAGCCGAGGGGACAATCTGTACATGCAGGAGACTGGAATGGCTGGACTCTGGGGGTGAGGGCGTACGGGGAATGGACTGATTATTTTATTTCCATTCCTTTTTGTCAAGCGGTCCTTTCTGATTGCGATGGATGTTCTCCTTGGATCTTTTCCATGGATGGAGTTGAAGCTATTAATAGTAGTGGACGGACGCCGTATACTTCATAGTATACCGCTGGTCGAGCTCGTACACAGAACGACGGATGACAAGAGAACTGCTATAGACATACGGCATCGAACATCGCACCGCCCATGCACCAACTCGAACCAGACCTGAAATCCCTTCGACTCGGTCTTTCTCGCCCTTCCCATTGACTGACGCGTCCAGAATCCCTGGGTCCGGCCGAAAAAGGCAAAAGGCGCCCCCACCGCACGAGCAGTGGACGGCCTCAGGCAGCACCGGTCCCATCTTCATCTCCCTTCGTTCGCTTCCCTCATTCTTCTCCTCCTCTCTCCATGCTTCAACCTCCCTCGATCCTCGTCTTCTCCTCTCTTCCTTGGACCTTTCCCTCTGAACAATCCCCTACGCCCTTACCACGCACTCCCGTGGGGCAATCCCTCCCCGACCAAACGGCCTAAACGACCACGACATTACCCGCCCGTCCGTCGCTGCACTGGCCAGCCATTCAGCCTCCCCCATTCCCCGTCTCTTCCATTCAACCTCTCCTTCTTCCATCCTCCCTCACGCTCTCTCGTCGGCTCGAATTTCTGGAACCCTTTCTTTGGTTCCCCTAATCCGTCTTCCAACAAGCATTGGAGCCCATCCCACCAAGGGAGCTGTCCGCTCCTCGTCCTCTCTTTCACCATGATTTCGAACAAGTATGACCTTCCTGCATTGGGTCGCCCGCCTGCCGCAGCTCTCTAACCGCTCCCTCCCGTGTTCTGCAGGTACATCGGCCTCATGTTGGCCATTCTATCCACAATGGCGATCGGTATGCCTCCTTCCCCTCTCTCTCCACCCCCCACCGCGAATCCTTGTTCACACTGTCTAGGTACAAGTTTTGTTATTACCAAGAAGGTTCGTCCGCATTCATCCCATCCCGCCGTCGCCGACAACAGCCGGTCACCACTCCCCAACTCCCTCCACGCTCCCCCATCGGCTCCTGCGATCCCATATCCGCGGAGACTGACGATTGCGCCCAGGGTCTAATGCATGCCAACGAGCGACACGGATTTGAAGGCGAAGGCTTTTCCTATTTAAGAAGCCCCATCTGGTGGGCTGGTGTCCTGACATGTATGACTCTCGCACGGTTGCACAACCTTCACAAGGAGGGGAGCTGACAGTGGTGATAGTGGCCGTGGGTGAAGTTGCCAACTTTGCTGCCTACGCGTTTGCGCCGGCGATTTTGGTCACTCCGCTGGGAGCGTTGAGCGTCCTGATCGGGTAAGATAGGGTCTCCACGGTTCACATTCTTTGTCTCGTACTGACCCAGTGTCAGCGCGGTCCTCGGTTCCTATTTCCTCCAAGAACGACTTGGAACGCTCGGAAAGCTGGGCTGTGCGATGTGTCTATTGGGCTCCGTGGTGATCGTTCTTCATGCGCCGCCGGATAAAGACGTGGAAACCATCGAGGAGATCCTCGGTTACGCTCTGCAGCCCGGGTTCTTGCTCTACTGCCTGGCGGTGGCTATCTTCTCAACTGTCATGATATACAGAGTTGCTCCCGTCTACGGCAACCGGAACCCTCTCATCTATATCTCCATCTGCTCCACCGTCGGCTCTGTCTCTGTCATGTCGGTCAAGGCGTTCGGAATCGCTGTGCGACTGACCTTTGGAGGAAACAACCAGTTTACCCACGCGTCGACCTATGTTTTCATGGTGGTCACCGGGTTCTGCATCCTCACTCAGATGAACTACTTCAACAAGGCTTTGAATCAATTCTCCACCTCGATGTAAGCACCCAACGCCGTTGCGGCCGATACGAGACTAACACGCTCCTAGTGTCAACCCGCTCTACTACGTGACTTTCACCACCGCCACTCTCTGCGCCTCCTTTATCCTCTTCAAGGGCTTCAACACCACGGACGCGGTGAACACCATCTCCCTGCTATGTGGATTCCTGGTGATCTTCTCCGGTGTCTACCTGCTGAATCTCTCCCGCCATGACCCGGACGGACACCAGTTGGTGAATTCCAAGCTGGATGACGAAGGCGTGCCTACCGACGGCATCGCCAGCTTCCAGACCCGTCGGTCGATGCAATCTCGCCGGAGCAACGAGCCTCACCGCCGGAGTTCCTCCAGCCTTGCATATCTGAACGGTCACGGCGATCGCGAAGGCTTGATGCGCGGCTACGATGTGGAGACGCAAGCTTTTGGCCTGTCGGAGTTGACCGAGGAGAGCGATGGCGAGCCGGGCCCGACGTATAAGAGAAGTGGTGAGGTCGAGCGCACAGCCCACCAACCTACCAAGCATGCCGAGCGATAGTCTGTTCGCCCTCGTCGACTCTTTCCGTTTTCATGTCTGTTTTGGGTTCTATTATTATGATGAGGTCATTGCTGTTACGTTTCAAGCATTATTCTCCATCTTTACGCTCGTCTGCTCTATTCTTTCGACATTGGCTACCTACCTTTCTCCAACCGCCTGATGCATTGTACTATTATACTTCTTACGCACAAGTTCTCCGGATGAAGAACAAGCGACGGTCATGAATGATTTGGATGCGGACGTTGATTGGAATGGATTGCATGGGTTTTCGGGTTTCAATGCCGGCGCAAAGGCCTGCAACCAACACCGCGATTGTATATACGCATCAGCATCCAATTTTGAAATAGATCTTATGTATTTTTTTTTTTTTGGTGTACCTTTGGAGAGTCTGTGGTGCGCGGCGGAAAAGTGGCGGGTGATGAAGTCAGCGGGGCCTTCGGGGCCGATCAGGTGTTCGCGCGCTTCGATCGTTCGTTTCTCGAGCAAACCACCCGACCTGTTCTTCTCTCTCCCACGCGTTCTCGCCTGACGGTCGTACGAGAGGTCATGCCGCTGGGAGACGCCGCAATTACTCCTCACATCAACTTTGGTGATCTATCTTCTACCCTCCACCCCTCCTGTTCACCCCGCACAGAACAACCGATGTCGGCGCCATGCCCGGGTTGCTGCGGAGGTTAATCGTCTTCACCGCGGCCGAAGGGCTGATTCTACAGTCCCCGGGGAATGGGCTGCGGAGCAACGGGAATGGCGAGTCGTCTTGTCTCCGGATAGACTACAAGACTGGCAAGATATCGTTACTGGCGACCTCTCCGGTGGAACAGCACGAACGCGAGTCGGGGCTGGAAGTTTACGGGCTTGTTGGTCAGTAGTGGAGCGACCTCTTTTCCTGTGCTCTCTGCTGATTTGGATTTTGGCCTAGGCCTCCTATCTGTCGCGTCGCATTCCTTTCTGGTCCCCATCACTCAGCGACAGCAGGTGGCGCAGATCCAAGGCAAACCGATCTACACCATTACCGACGTTGCAGTGATTCCTACGTCGTCGCAAGTCGACGCGAGTCGGGCGATTGCCCAAGCGAAGGAAAATCTCGCCCAGGGAGACATAACCCATGATGATGCAACTTCAGAAGAGGGGCTCTCGGACGCGGACACTGAGGCCGGAGACACTGAAGTGAACAGCGCTCCACCCTCCCCCGTCCGGGAGACGTTCCATTCTCGGGGGCGCAGCTTCAATAGCATTGCAGAAGATGTCATCGGGAAGAAAGTCCGGTTTGGGCGCTTTGCCGCGAATTGGTTGTCGCGAAAGACCCTCGGACTGCCTGGGCTTGGGACCGTAAACCAGGACACGTCCAAGGTGGTAGCTGCAGATGATGCAGAGGAGGATGCAGAGAGAAAGTTGGATTCTCTGGATACCAACGAGCCCGCACCACCTGCCCAAACTGAAGCGGCTGCTCCAGAACCAAACGGAGAATGGTCGCCGTCTAGTCCCATGGTGGAATTCTTGCCGAAGCTCCTGCGATATACACGACTATTATTTGCTTCTCATAATTTTTTCTTCGCATATGATTACGATCTCACTAGACATATGGGCTCGCAAGATTCCTCGCTCACAGACCGTTTACCACTGCATAAAGCCGTGGATGAATTGGTTAGCCCCATTCTCTCTCGCTGGCCACTGCTTGATGATGCTGACTGAGAGTACAGTATTTCTGGAACAAACACCTTATGGCGCCCTTCACTGCCGCGGATGCCCACAATTATGCTCTTCCCTTGATGCAGGGCTTTGTTGGCCAACGAGAATTCACTGTGGCTAAGACGACGGAGCAGCCGGACGAGAACTGCTCCGAAGGACGCATCCTGGGTGACAAAGAGGAGGCCGGCGGAATCCATACAGACAGCCCAAAACAAAACTTCCTGCTTACCTTGATCTCCCGGCGATCCGTCAAACGTCCTGGCCTCCGGTATCTTCGTCGGGGAGTCGACGATTACGGCAATACCGCTAACAGCGTGGAAACGGAGCAGATACTCTCTGTTCCCGACTGGGATGCCTCCCAGAAGGTCTACTCCTATCTCCAAGTGCGCGGATCGATCCCCCTCTACTTCTCTCAGTCGCCATATGCGTTCAAGCCAGTTCCAGTGCTGCACCACTCGACGGAGACCAACCAGCTCGCCTTTGAACGGCACTTCAGGGACCTGAGCCGAAGATATGGAAAGATCCAGGCCGTTTCGCTCATTGACAAGCAAGCCGGCGAGCTCAAGTTGGGAGAAAAGTACGAGAAATACGCCAAAACGATGAACCAGTCGAGAGTGCTCGCTGGTGCACCCCTCGGGTTGGAATGGTTTGATTTCCACAATGAATGCCGCGGCATGAAATTTGAGAACGTCAGCCGGCTTGTGGACCGCCTGAAGTCCACGTTAAATGAATATGGCGACACTGTCGTTCAGGGCAATACAGTGCTCCAGGCCCAGTCTGGCATCATCCGCACTAATTGCATGGACTGTCTGGATAGGACTGGCGTTGCGCAGTGCGCCTTTGGCCAGTGGGCCCTGGAGCGAGAGCTCAAACAGGAGGGTATCAACATCAGCCTCAGCGGTGACTCGTCAACCCAGTGGTTCAATACCCTGTGGGCGGACAATGGGGACGCCATTTCCAAGCAATACTCATCTACTGCCGCTTTGAAAGGCGACTACACGCGGACGCGCAAGAGGGATTACCGTGGGGCCCTGAACGACCTCGGACTCACACTGTCCCGGTACTACAACAACATCGTCAACGACTACTTCTCACAGGCATGCATCGACTATCTCCTGGGTAACGTCTCCATCCAGGTGTTCCAGGAGTTTGCTATTGAGATGAAAACGGCCGACCCCGGGATCTCAGTGCAGAAGCTGCGGCAGAACGCCATCGACACCAGCTGCCGCATCGCGATTAGCGACCAGTCCGAGGAGTTCCTCGGCGGGTGGACGATGCTGACACCCCGTCAGCCCAACACGCTGCGCACTCTTCCCTTCGAGGAGGCCGTGCTCCTCCTCACAGACGCTGCCATCTACAGCTGCCGATTCGACTGGAACACTGACAAGGTGCTGTCGTTCGAGCGCATATGCCTCCGTTCCGTCTCGCACATCAACTATGGCACGTACATAACCTCGATCCTGACCGACGCCCAGACCGACGAGCGCAGCAATGTCGGCCTGGTCATCGAGTACCGCGAGGGCGACGCGAACAATGCCCATCGCGTGAACACCCGCTCCTTGCAGACGAGTGTCGACAACGAAACCCTCAATAGTAACGCCCGTGCTTCGGACGAATGGGACCTGTACTCTTGGTTCCGCGGTCTCTCGCGGTCACCCCCGCGCTTTATCGCCTTCAAAGCTCTCCCACTGTCCAACTCCGTCACTCAGACAAAGGCTGCAGGCGTAGCTACCGTCAGCGAGATCGACTGGGTGCGGACAATCTGCGAGGAGATCGAGCGCGCCATGACAGCCGGAGAGACAAGGCTTTCGGGCCCTGATGGCAAGGCCCCCGAGGGCTCGTCCGTCGTGCACCGGTCGGATATCATTTCATTGGATGATGCGAAGAAGCGCACCGGTTACTTGGAGCACTTGGTTTACGATATCAAGAAGATGGTGTGGGCGTAGCGAGTTGACTGCTTCACGGCAACCGTATATGATCTGCCTCATAACGCCTTGTATATACCTAATCTGCCGGCCATAATACCCTCGCTATATAATGCATACTGCAAACGTGATCATAAATCGTAAATCATTCCAACCCACTTGTCCTGCCATCATTCCAGATTCCGAACCATAGCCCACACCCCGGGCTCCAGCCCCAACCCACCAACCCACTGATCCATGCGCGTTCCCTGTCGAAAATGCTCCGCGAGATGCTCCCCACGCTCTCCCCACGTTGCCAGCTCGGCACCACAGAACCCGCACCGGCTGCGCAGCGGGCCCTTGGTCTCGTCCCGCCGCCAGGCATCCAGACTCGCCACGGGCGTCTTCGTGCAGCCGTGGAACTTCCGCAGATGCTGCCACAGGTGGTCCTTGCGCGTGAACGCCCGTTCCGCGACGGGCTTCTCCGCACACACGCGAAAGTCATGTTCGTCCCAGTGCGCCGGAGTCGTCGGGACAGTCGCGCAAAAACGACACTCGCCGTTGTCCGACGCCAAGGCTACGCCGGTGGGCAATAAGTCTCCCAGCGACGGGGTACAGATCCACATATCAAGCGGGAGATGCACCGTCGTCTCGTGGCGGTACCAGTCTGTTTTCTTCTTAAACGACTGCCCGCAGAACGTGCAGTGGTACTGGTTCGAGGTCGCCGCCGCGGCCGACATCCGTCGACGATGCTGCTGCTGTCGCCGGCGACGCTGCCGGGAGCCCGCCCTCCCACTAAACGGGAGACTGCCCCCGCTGTCGCTGAGAGAGTAGTGGCTCCACGCCGACGCCGACGACGACACACTATCGGAGGAGGCGCCGCCCCGTCCGCCGCCAACCGACGACCCAAAACACGACGAGGACGTCTCGTCGAGCGCCCAAAACGAATCCCACGCACCGTCGTCGTTGCCGAATGCCCCCTCGTCGACTCCCGCCACCGCAGCCCCCGAGCTCGACGCAATCGCATCCTTGATCACCGCCTCCGTGACGGGGTCGTCCTCTGGCGGCGACGCCTGCCAGCGCTCCAGCGGAGTCATCGCCATCCACTGGCTGCTGTGAGCGTTGCCCTCGCCAGCGCCAGCGCCAGACATGGCCATGGGCATCGGCGAGCCAGCGCGATGGATGCGCAGCGGTGCCGCGGCCGCCTCGGCGGAGTCGAGCTTGTGCTTCTGGCGGCGACGCGCGTTGGCAAACCAGGTGGCAATGCGCTTGCGCGAGAAGCCCGTCTCGCGCGCAAGCCGCGCCTTGTCCTCGTCGGACGGATACGGGTAGGCCTGGTTTTGGGTGAACCAGGCGCGGAGGATGCGCGCCCCGCGTCGGACGAACTGCTTCGACTCGGTTGGGGGCGCAACGCCGGCACCGTCTTCTGCGGGCTCAGCCTCTGCTGGGCCGGCGGCTGCGTTGGTGTCCTCGGTCTGCTCGCGGAGACCGTGCAGATGGCCGAGGACAGGGGCGTGCGTCTCGAAGCGCGAGGCTTGGCGCTTTTCGCCGTGGGCGAGGCTGCATTCGCGGAAGAGCGCGACGCAGCTGGAGCATGAGGTCACCGGGTTGGGGTTGGCGGGGGTGGTGCGGATGATGAGACATTGCAGTCGGTGGCGACGGCAGTAGGTGCAAGGGGTTGGTGGGGAGTAGGCGCCGTCGAGATATTGCGTGACGTCTGTCAGGGTGTGTGCTGCTGCTGCTTCTGCTGGTGCTGGGACCGGGCTGGCCTGGATGGGAGCTGCAGCGGCGATGTCATGCGTCATCCATTGGTTCGGGACCCAGTCGAGAGGGTCGGGCCAGGCGGGATCCCCTAAGGGTAGTTGGGGGTATTCGGGGATGAAATCGAACATGGGATCGTGATCTGGAGGGTCCATGATGGGTTGGCGCGGAGTCTTGAGTGTGGAGAGAGGTTGAGATGTTGAAGATATTGAAGTTGGAGTAACGTGATGCCAAGCCCTTCTCCACCAATCTTATTTGACGCTTTATAGATCTTGACGCACTTACAAGGGTCGATTACATGGATTAATGAGAAATATCTGCCTCGGGTCTAAGAGCTACTATTTCATATGTTAAACCTCAAGCCATGGTGTTGAACTAGGATGATATCCCACCTGGCCATACTTCTACTGCGCATCAGCATCAAATGATATGCATCCATTTCTCACCAACGTTAGACAACATCTCTTGCAGTTTGCCTCGCCAAGCCGCCATCACGTATTTGCTGGTCAATAAATGGGCAATAATTTCCATATTCCCCGTGTCATTCAGGATCTATTTGTCATCCGGGGCAGGCAGTGTCCGAAGCCGACGAGCCCCCGGATCACGGGATCGTCGTCTAACGGTCGTCCTTGGCCACTTCCGCTTCCGGCTTAGAAAATGTATAAACAAACACTTGACGCTCGACTCGTCAGTGCCCGCCTGAGCAAGGCACACAGTTTATGGGCGATGGCAGCAACGCATATCTTGGTCATCGGAGCCACTGGTAAGCGGTCTTCTGTTGCAATTCAGATCTTGTTTTTTATATTTCTAATATCATGCAAGGCCTATCAGGCGTGGAATTCTGCAACGCCGCACTAGCGCAGGGGCAGAAATTGACCCTGTATGTGCGGAACCCAGCTAAACTCCCTGTTGAGATAAGCAACAATGCAAATGTCTCAGTGGTAAAGGGTACTCTGGAAGATATGTCTAGTTTTCAGCTTGCGGCAACCTCTGGCCCCACCGTCTTTGTCTCATTCGCAGGACCAGTTGTAAACTCCAAAGGAACGGTGCGTCGATGAGCGGGCTCACCCCTCTCTTCTCCCGTCTCTCGCCATTACAAAAGCCGATTCTTTGTATTGATGAAGTATTGTAGCCTGTGACTGATGCCATGAAACGCATCTTCCCTATCCTAGTGGCCAATAACTACAAAAGGGCAATGGTGCTCGGGACCTGCTCATTTCCCGCACCACAAGATAAAGGTTCTCTTAAGTGGAAAGCATTAATTATACTTGTCAAAATCATAGGCGGGTCGGCCTATGACGAGTTCAAAGGTCTTGGTGCGTTTGTGACATCTCAGGATATCGCGCAACTGAAATGGACATTGTTCAGAGTGCCTCTCCTGAATAACGGTCCTAATGCACCTGTCAAAGCTTCGTATACAGGAACTGGCAGCGATGGGATATTCTTATCCAGAGCAAGCTTGGCAGCTTGGATACTTGACCAAATATCTGAAGACTCTAATTGGGTTGGGAAATCGCCTGTACTGTCAAATTGAGGAAACTTATCGGCTATCGTTTGCCTGCGCTTTATTACTTTTCTGTAAACACCTAATGGACAAATGGCGGGCTGTATGTCATTGATTGTTAAAACCTCTGTATCAAAGGCAGATTGGTTTTCGAGCTGCGTGATATGGTGCCAAACGCATTCAAATTACAAGATAATGCACCCCACGATAGTGCTAGGTAATCTCTATAGGACACAATGCGGGGCCTACTGGCAGGGATACTCCGGAAAAACTCTCAATATGTACCAGTTAGTCTTGGCATTAACGTTCGTTATCTTCATGTAGCCGGCCTTTGCAGTATCAAGGCCCTCTCTAGCCTATGTCCTATTACAACCACCTCAGTTGAGTAATAGCTGCCTAGAATGGCCTATAGGCCACTTGGACCAAATGCCATTTTATAATCGCATGGCCTGGCCAACGGCGTTGTTCCTCTCAGCATCGTGATATTAGTACCGGCAATTTCGTTATCGACAGATTCAGTACATCTGCATAGGCAATGTAATGCGAATAATCATATATGATATAGGTTTAACGTGCCACAGTACCGACCCCCCCCCCCCCCCCCAATTTTCACTCGTAGGCTCATTAATATCTCACCCAGGGGCTAGATGCGAGATAGAGAATCCTGGGCAACTTGAAGGGCCGATCTGAGCGGGCAGGCGGCGACGCTACGGCAAGTCTGCCGAGACTCGACAGCGGGCACTATATGGAGTTCGTCATTGAGATTGTACTTCTTCTAATATATCCTCGTCCTTTTCATATACGCTATCCACATTCATTCAAGGACGACAGACGTAAACTGTGGGTCTCCATCAACCCATTTTCCAAGAAAGACATGGCCTATCCCAACTCGGCGTGCTATATTATTGCTTGGGTCCCTTTCCACCAGCATTACATTCAAACACACAGCCCTATCCCATTGCTCCATCTCCTTAGAACCCATTGAGCGAGGATCAGCATTGTTTCCGGGATAGAAACCGCTGTCAATCTGCTGGTTTCTATCTTCGTCGATCGCAGTATTCCTCAAGCGTTCAACGGAAGGATCAAACCAATGTAAAATCGATAGTAAGATAAACTCTCCTAAGGTACCATCAGAAGGAACATTGTAGTAGGACGGTACCTGAATGTAGCCCACAAATGCCCCATTCTGAGACCGAATATACCTCTCACGGATCGTCGGGTTATCATTGACCGTTGTGGGAGAGCACAGATGAAAATGGGCAACTTGGCTGTGGACTAGGATTCTGCCAGGTGCGGCCGTCACTAGCTCGCGGTCGTTTTCGGTGAAGATGGTGTACGGATCCTGCTGACCAAATGCATCATTCCAGAATTTATTGTATGTTCGCCATCTCCAGGAGATGGCCTGGACTCGCAGAGAATGAGATACTGACTGGACGAGGGCCCGCAACCCCCACAAGGATGACGGCCGTCTTTGTATAGAGGAAGAGTGTTTGGGAACGCAAAGCCATTTCCGCGCGGAAAGTGGCTGTCGAATACACCCTATCAGCCACGCCTCAGCTGCTTTGCGTGCATAGTCTTTTGACCACATAATACTATTCTCGTCTTGCATGCGACAGGCTGGTTTGCATATAGTGACAGCTGCAATCGTGCAATCTTCTGGGATGGCCCACAAAGCAAGACCGGCTCCCACCAACGAGCGATTTATGGGACCGGTGTGCGAAGTCCATGACCACGATGGGAAACCCTTCCGCTTTTCGGGGGGATACGGCCGTATTGGTTTGGCTGCAACCCACGAAACTGCCTGGTCAATATAGTCGAGAGGAAGCCCGTAATAAGTGCGGCCTCCGTGGGTTGCTCGCGGGACAGCAGTAAATGCATGGAGGATATCTGACTGGTAAGTCAGATCTCTCTCTGTGTATTGCTCCAGGAAATGCCAGAAATTATTGTCTGTAAGACTGCGATCTTCGATGGCCCGACCTGCCTCTGCTTCCACCCTAGCGCGCTTCGTGTTCCTGCTGGCGTGGTAGACACCAAAGTTGGTGAAAAATAGACTCTGGGAAGAGCATATGCTCTCCTGCAGTGTCCAGCCCCGCTTGGACCATTTAGAAGCCACTATATAGTCACTAAGCTCTGGTGCGTTGTCCATGAGTCTTAATTTCCCCGCTTTCAGAATTGTTTGCTTCCAGATCCGAGGCGCAGAGACCCCGGGCAAACCATGATTACAATCAACACCCTCCAGCGCAACTAATGTGCATGTGGCAGATTCAAAGATTCGATCCATTTGGTTGATCTGCTCTAATAGTTCCTCTGCATTATCCTGGTTGATGCAGAGTTGGTCAATCCAAAGGTATCTGAACCCGAGCCTACCACATACGACTATAGCATCTCTAATAGTGGCTGGCAATAGATCTTTCTGAAAATAACCAAACGCTGATATTTTGACCCTTTCCATAGCGCCAGAAACATAGCTGAGAGTTAGATAGTGGCACTCTCTTGGCGCCTCAACTACCCGGCCTTCCAGTACGTCGATGACACGAAGATGCTCAGGCCTTCTGGAACCGTCAGGTTCTTTCGCCAAACGCGATTCCGAATTCATCCAGTCACGTATCATGTCCCAATTCACATAATCAGTCAATATTGGATGCTGTGCTGATAGGGTGTGCCTAGGCTTTTCACTCCTTCTAGAGGGAGAGGGGGAAAGAGGTGCTTCGTCAACCCATGACGAAATACTGATAAAATCAATCACTTCTCCCAAGTAGGCCGCTTCCGTGGAAATCATACAGCTTATCCCACCCCAAACATGGATTGATACTTCCCAATCCGGTCCTTTATTAGCACGCCCAGCCTTGATGTATGCATAGCATATCTTGGTGATGAATCGGCAGAAGGAGCATGTTGGACTCCGTCCCTGCAATTCCTTCAATGACCCAGATAGAAAATTTTGAGGCGGAGACGGCCATCGCCTGGCTAGAAGCAACTGAGGGATCTGCCGAGGAGAGCAAACTTCACAAAAGGTGTCATTGTCATCAACACTAATGACTTCGGACATCAGGAGCACAATGTAAATATAGGTTATTTGGAGAAACGAAGGAATGTATATAGGGAGTTATCAGGCAAAGAAAGGGAAGAATTGACTGTATCTCGAGACGTCGATCGTAGAGAATAGGGGTGATCCACGTGACTATGTCTATCACCCGAGTGAACGTGACGTGCATAGTGAGAGCTGCGGAAAGTTCTCAAATCAATTTACAGGTATCTTGAGGGGCCACCATTTTCCAACAGTTTATATCTCTTTCCGACGGCCAGTCGTGTGGATTGAGAACGCATGGTTTTCGGTACCGGCGAGCGTCAGCCTCATAATAGCCGACCTCGATCCAGACAAATAAGAGCTACCGTAAAGCGGGCCATCAGGCCCCAGTCCTAAGGAATGTTGAAATTGTACATGGACGCATACTCGAAGGTAACAGTATAAACGGCAGTTGGTGAGGTAACAGACCTGAGAATTTCCATAAACCGGCGAAGCTGCAGAGCATGCTTGAGTGTCATGACTTTTTGCAGGGATTTCTGACTCACTGTGAGTTGTTTTTTCTGCGTTGGTCAAACTTGACGAGATTGGATTCCAACCAGCCATGTTGGTTTGCGCGCCAAGGTGAGGCTGCCTGCGGGGGGTTATAGTAATAGGAGATTGCCACTAGTCGACACAACACAAGAACAGTTCAGGATACGCCACGTCTTTCTGGCTTGGGATATCCTTTAGACGTAGCCTGACGCTTCAGATGGCTTGCTATATCCTCCAGTGTCAAACTAAGGTGAAATAGTACGCAAAGGAGTATTCGACAGCCTATTCGTTGGTCTTAGGGTAAGACTGATGATCAATAGCTAACACAACAAGGATAGAAGCAAGCGTGGAGGATTAATGGGAATGGAAAATCCTTGGAGGGAGGCCCGCCTCCTGTATGGCATTATGGATCAGGCCCAGTCACTGTGTTGCCTGTTTCAAAGGCATTTGTACTTTTCAACTCTCCCTGGTTATCTGCGTATCTGTGAAATTGGCCTAAAGCGGCGACTTTCTATATCTTCGTTCTAACGTTACCCGCAGTTGGTATCTTTAACATTGCAAGACTCTCATACCACACCATCCCCAACGCGAGAACTAGCATTTCTTCGTTGGTTCCTAACAGTAAGCACTTAGCCTTGGGATCTTGAGTTAGGATGACTAGACCAACCTGTGGATTTGGCCCGGAGTGTGGCAGCCTCGCAAGGCATCGCGTGACATGGGGACCCTTGTTAGTTGATGGGGAAGTTCTATAAAAGAAAGCCTGCTGTCAGCAACGACATGCGCTCCCCAAGAAAGCTTTCGACAAATACGAAGGCCGGTTATTTATTGTCTTTGTACCCAGATCTGCTGCGCTTCCGAAAAGGAGAAAGCGCTCTGTCGACTAAGTATATACCGACCAAAACATTTACAACGGAACAACGAGCGCAAACATGTCTGCTGGATTATATCACAGCCAGAGGCTCTCAAGCTCAGAAGAGGATCCTGATGTGCTTCTTACACCACCTCCTTCTGCGGTCACCTCGAGGGTAGGTAGCTGGCAAGTGCTGCCGAAACGATCATCAAGAAAAACCATATTTGCCAGCTGAAAGCGACCCTGTGCCCAGAACTCCTCCAGCGAGTCCCCCAATGGGGCAAAGCACAAAAGACGACGAGATGGACAAAGCAAGTAAGCTTGGAAGTCCAACATTTAAGTTACTCGAGCGTCAGTTGGATGTTCGCAAACGACAATGTGGCGCCACGACACAAAGCAAAAAGCCTTGTCGAATATCTGTGTACCGCAGGATGGCTGGATTTTATGAGCTAAGCAACTCCATGGTGAATATGCCTCTGACAGAAATGGAGAATAAACTCAATGAGCTGGTTTCTCTCGCTCTCTGCAAGCAGCATCAAAACCAAACCAGCTGTAGGCTTGCAGAGACACTGAATTCTTTCCCCAATTCATCTGATATAAACAGAGTAAGTTGGTCAGTTACCACACGCATCAAGCATGTTATTCCTGGGGTCCGCACCACTTGCTTTGCAGACGAGCAGAACAGTATGTCTTGCACGAAACCCATAGGAGGTAGGAATGTCCAGATTATACAGCGAGTGGTGAACAAGATCACCGAGATGGAAGTATATTCCAACGATACCAGACTTCAGGAGTACCTTGAAGTATTAGGGAAATCGATATTCTGCGCAGACTGCACTGAGCATGGCGAGGAGGAAAGGATAACGCACATCAGGACATGGATAACTAAAATTCAGGCTATCCGCTCTCCTGGCCTGCCAATATCAGCAGTACCAGCCGTGGATAAGTTTTCCTGTTCCCTGCAGCCTAGTCAAGACGACATTTCATACCTTACGAATATTGAGCAGTTAGGTGATATGAACCTGATCGATTACAAAGAGGCATTTCTCTAACACATTTTTGGTACTAGAGTATGACTCTTCTCCATTCCGAGTTGTCGACCAAGAACATCCAAATTTTGTCAGAAAGATCCGGACTGCGTTAAATCAAAAATCACCCGCGGATGGACATGTCTATGTATGTGAGGTCCCGGGGAACCCAGGATTTGTGAAGATTGGTTACACTCGCCACACAGCCCAGGAAAGATTCAGCATGATTGAGCTTCGCTGCAACAGGAAAGTGAAGGGAATTTATCCTGTTCCGATGGACAACGATAATACGATCAAAAGCCCTAAGCTTGTGGAGGCTTTGTGCCACGCGCAGCTTAGAAATAGCCAAGTGACTATCAATTGTGATGCTTGCTTGTCGAAGCACTACGAATGGTTTCGTGTCTCCCCAAAAGAGGCAATTGATGCTATCCAGAAATGGTCGAGTTGGATGGAGAAAGTCGCAGCCAGGTCGAGCTGGAGGGAGACATTGGCTAGTAAAGTGAAGATGAAGAAAGTTGGGGATTTGAGACAGTTATTGACGGAGCTGCAAGGAGAAATCCTATAACCGTTCCCTTGCGGGGCTGGTTCAACGGGCAGGCCAGTTCAACATGTTATTTTAATGAACGTGAATCTTTAACATATAACAGTTGTCATATAAATTGAGAATTAGGGATTATGGAGTCTTTCATATTCTTCGAGATGGGTATTGTGTCAACCAAAATGACAGGCCACGAGTGTAGAAACGGTCATTTAGCCGCTAGTAGGCGTGCGATTTTGACAAGAAAATCAAGTACATATATGTACACCGTATCTATATCTCTCCACACTATTTACACATCTCCCGGATCATCTGCTCGAAAATTCCCGTCTGCTCCTTCAGACTTTCCACCTCTACGAATTCCTCCTTACTATGAAGTCCCTCTCCCTTTGGCCCGTATACAATCGACGGAATTCCGGCCTCGCCCAGCAGCGACGCATCACACCAGAACGGCACACTGACAACCGCTGGACGATAGCCCAATACCGCAGAAGCAGCCGCCGCCGCCGCCTGCACAAGTGGATGATCAGCAGCCAGCTTGTGCGTCGGACGAGACATGGTAATGCGCGGCTCTGCATAGCGGAAGTCCGGCTTCTGGACAACAACGCTCTTCAGCAGCGCCTTCAAATCCGCCAGGATCGTCTCCTCTGTCTGAATGGGCACCGTGCGGAACTCCACCGTCACAGTACATTTCGCAGGGTACGAAGAGGGCTCCTCGCCTCCCTGAATGAGTCCGCAATGGAGCGATGCTTGTCCCAACATCTCATCCACTGGGAGACGAGTCTGATATTCCTCAAGAGCACGCAAGAACCAGCCCGCAGACAGAATCGCATCATGGCCCTGTTCCGGAGCTGACCCATGCGCTGCGACTCCCAGGATATCAACCTCAACCCAGACAAACCCCCGGTGGGCGGTGATAATCTCGCCCATCGTGGGCTCAGCCACCACCGCGGCATCCGCACGCCATCCCGCAGCAATCACGTCTCGCGTGCCCTGCGAGGCGTCCTCTTCGTCCGACACGGCAGCCACAATCACATCGCCTCGCAGGGTCTTGCCGCTCGCCTTGATGGACGCCAGAGCCGCCAGCGCGGCCGCCAGCCCGCCCTTCATGTCAATGCTGCCCCGGCCCAGCACCACCGGCCGGCCGTTCCTCTCCGCCAGCGCCCCAGAGAGCGCATCGCCCTCATAACTCGACAGACTCACGGTATCCGTGTGTCCATTGAACATCAGCGACTGGCCTCCGCCGCTGCCTCGCAACACGCCCACGATGGACGGCCGCCCCGGCACCGTTTCCACGCGGTGATGCTCGATATCGCGGTGCGCAAACCACGCCGCGATGTACTCCGCAATCTCGCTCTCCCCCGCGCCGTCCGACAGCGACAGCGACGGACTGGACGAGTCGATGCGCGTCAGCGCCTGCGTCAGCCCGACCACATCCTCCACGGCGACATCGCGCGGCACCGCATACGGCCTCGCGCCCTCCGTGCTCAGGAGCACCAGCACGGAATCGTCGCGAAGCAACCCGCTCGACTCGCGCGCGATCCGCCGCAACGCAGCCAGCGACGCACCGCCGCAAGGCCCGGCATGCACCGAGCGTGTCGCCAGGTCCTGCACCGCAGCGTGGCTCTCCGCGCTCGACACCGTCACGCACGCATCCACGAACCGCCGCAGGTCCGGCCACGCCGTCGACGACACTGTCCCGCAGTTCATGCCGTCCATGATCGTCGCCGACGTGCTCACGCTCACCGGCCGGTCCGCCCGCATACTCTCATACAGACACGGCGCCGAGTCCGGCTCGACCGCCACGACCGCCACGTCGCGAGCCTTGCAGAACCGCGCAACCGCATGCGCCAGACTGCCCACGCCCACCGGCGTGATCATTACCCCAGCCCGCAGGCTTGCGCCCTGCAGCTGCTCCTCCACCTCCGCCAGCATCGTCGTATACCCCTCGACAATCCACGCAGGCACCTCCTCGTACCCGGCAAACGCCGTGTCCTGGACGAGCACACCACGGGGGGTCTCCCCCGCCGCGGCAGCCGCCTCGTCCACCGCCTGGTCATAGTTCCCGGTGGAGACGACCACCTCGGCGCCCTCGCCGGCGATGCGGCCCCGCGTCGGCTCGTCCATCCCGCCCGGCACGAAGATGCGCGCCGGCACCCCCAGCAGCCGCGCCATGAAGGCGACCGCGCGGCCGTGGTTTCCCTCCGTCGCGGCGAACAGCACGATGCCTGCGGTCTGGGCCTGCGCGGCGAGTGCCTCCATTGCGGCTGGGGTGGTGTGGGCGGGCACGCCCAGCTGGGCCGCGACGGCGCGGTAGCACCCCCACGAGGCGCCGAGCGCTTTGAACGACGGCAGCCCGAACCGGTTGCTTTCGTCTTTGACGTAGACGGCGCGTACGCCGAGCTCGCGCGCAACGTCGGGAAGTGCCGTCAGCGGCGTGGGCGCATAGCCCGGGAGGGACTGGTGGAATGCGCGCACGCTGTCGTTCGTCGCGGCCGGGTCGCAGCGGGCGTGGGCTGCGCCCGGGTTGAGATGGATTGCTCGGCGGGACATGTTGTTGGGTGAGGTGGTGGTGGTGGTGGTGGTGGTGTGAGTTTGGGCAACGGGGTTGGTTATATGGGCTGGCTGGCGGGTACGATGATGCCTTCTGGTGACATGGATGATGGCGCCCTCCGACGACACGGCTCCGCTTGTTATTCCAGCAGACTCGGCGTGCAGAATTTTCTGTCTTATTCTCACCCGCCCGTTGAGCAGAAGAATAGGAGCCCTCTCGGAACATGCGGTGGAGACGGTTGTCTCCAGAAGGCGTAGATCCACCATACACCCGCGGACTTATCTATATCAAGGGATCGGGTCACCTTCACGACCTCCCAACCACACACACCTTGCCAGCCGACAAAATGCACTTGGCAAAGCGCGCCACCCATCTCCTCGGCCGCAGACGGCTCTCGACCGCCACCTCCGGCCTCAAGATCAACGCCAGCCGGCTGTGGGAGACGCTCCATGAGACCTGCGAATGGGGCGCTGCCCATCGCTACGGGCCGTGAGCACCCACCCCCTCGTGTCTACGCTTCTACGTGCTAACAGGACTAGATCGCCAACGGACACCGGCATGGCGCGCCTCACCCTGAGCGACGACGACGCGCGCGTCCGTCGCTGGCTAGCCGACGAGGTGCAGAAGCTCGGCTGCAGCCTGCACATCGACCAGATGGGGAACATGTTCGCGCGGCAGGCCGGCCGGCTGCGCTCGCCGGCCCCGATGATCGCCATGGGCAGCCATCTGGACACGCAGCCACGCGGGGGGCGCTACGACGGCATCCTCGGCGTGATGGCGGCGCTGGAGGTGCTGCGCACGCTGAAGGAGCGCGGGTACCAGACGGGGCTAGACGTGGGGTTGGTCAACTGGACCAAGTATGTGTGCCCCCCCTTTGTTTGACCGCGACAGGACGGGAGAAGAAATGTCCGGACTAACGACCGATGCAGTGAAGAAGGCGCGCGCTTCCCCAAGTCCATGTGCTCGTCCGGGGTGTGGGCGGGCGCCATCCCGCTCCAGCAGGCGTGGGAGCTGCGCGACATCCACGACGGGCAGGTGACGCTGCGCGACGAGCTCGAGCGACATGGGCTCCTGGGCGCGGTGCCGTGCAGCGGCGCGGCGGACGGGTTCCCGCTGGGGGCGCATTTCGAGCTGCACATCGAGCAGGGCCCCCTGCTGGTGGAGAGCGGCCGCGCGCTGGGCATCGTGCAGGGCGCGCAGGCGTACCGGTGGCTGACGGTGACGGTGGCCGGGCGGGATGCGCACACGGGCACGACGCCGCTGGCGGCGCGGCGGGACCCGGTGCTGGCGGCGGCGAAGATGATCGCGGCGTCGAATGCGGTGGCGCGGCGCCACGGGGCGTTGGCGTCCACGGGGGTGATCAAGGTGCCGGAGAATGCGTCGACGAATACGATTGCGTCGGAGGTGGCGTTCACGCTGGATGTGCGGCATCCGCGCGACGAGGTGGTGGACGCCGTGCAGGCGGAGTGTCTGGCGGCGTTTGAGGCCCTTGCGCGGGAGGATGGCAAGGGCGTGTCATGGGCGTGGACGCTTGATACCGACTCGAAGGCCGTGCGGTTCGATCCGCAGTGCCTGGAGGCTGTGCGGCTCGCGGCGGAGGGCCTCGTCGGGGAGGAGATGACGATGGCCATGACCAGCGGCGCGGGGCATGACAGCGTCTATACCCGTCGGTGGTGTCCGACGGCCATGATCTTTGTGCCGTGTCGCGATGGCGTGAGCCATCATCCGGAGGAGTATTGTCGTCCGGAGGATTGTGCGCTGGGCACGCAGGCCCTGCTGGATGCTGTGGTGGAGTATGATCGGATGCGGAGTCGGGGGTAGAGGGAAAAATGGATTATACTATGGTCGGGTGGATAATAATACATACAGGCACATTTTACTGCTCCTTCTTCGGCTGCGTATACGTCCGGTCGTCCGTCCCTTCGACCTCCTTGACCAACCGCTCCATCTCGGTGACCTGCTTGCGGACCTCGTCCGCCTTGACGCGCTGCTCGCGGTCGAACAGGGCGGCGTCGGGCTTGCGGTAGCTCCCGCCGATGCGGTCCCAGAGGGTGGTGAACTGGCCGTAGTTGTAGTTGAAGTAGTAGTGGTGGATGGTGTGGCAGGCGGAGCCATTGACCACGGGCGAATTCATGGCATATTCACCGTCATCTGGGTTTTCATTAGCTCTCGGTCGTAGCGGGTCGAGCGGGAGACGCACGAATCATGACCGTCCAGATGGTCACGAAGGTGAACAGGCCGAGGTAGGCCACCTTCTGCAGGGGGAACAGCATGGGGAAGACGTGGTAGGGCACACTCTGGCTCCAGCCGTCGAGGGGATGGAAGGCGTAGCTGGCATACGGGGTGGAGATGATCCATTTGTGGTGCGGCTTGTGCAGACGCTTGTAGATGGCCGGGTGGTGCAGGCCCCGGTGGATCCAGTAGATGCCAAAGTCCGTGAAGGCGATGAAGAGCGGATACTGCAGGTAGACGTAGAGCGGGAAGGGGGCCTCGTGGGCGAAGTCGTAGAGACGCGAGTAGCCGCGGACTTCGGCGAGGAAGAAGGGTGCAGTGAGAACAGCCATGATGGGCATGGCATGGACGGCCTGCTGGATCTCGAGGCGAATTTGATTGCGGAGAAACTTGGGATGTTTCATGGCGCGTTTGTCGTAGACCAAGTGGAAGGAGAGCGTCGCACTGATGAAGTACAGCACGAGGCCGAAGATCCTGGACATGGAAGCGTTAACGGCTGCATCCGAGAGGAGGGATCAGGTAGGTACCAAGTCATGAGGAATAGACTGAGGAATTGTCTATAGATATTGTCGCGAGGCCATGTGGATTGGGAGGCCCATTGCGAAGGCTCTAGGGAGATGTAGCGGTTGATATGCAGGTTTAATGGGGGATGAGTGGCATTGGGGGGATGGGATGCAGGGAGGAGAGTGGCATAGAGACGGTCGAAGACGAAGGTGTCGAGGGCATCTAGGAGGACGTCCATGGTAGGAAGACGAGGAGCTGTAGAAGTTGGTATAGATGTCGAGGTCTACTAGAAGTCGAGAGGAGATGAGGAGGAGAAGTTCTTAAGGATTTATAGAGGAGGAACACGTGAGGTCGGAACGGGCGGTTCCGTTGATCCCTGCATGGGACGATACCATGACCGTAGGAGCAGGACGATAGTACCGCGCGAGTATCTAGTATGAGAGATGAAGCCTAAGAGGTCGATACTGGATGGGAGACACAGGATCGTAGTAGTTGTGACCGTAGTTATATATCTCCGCTGAGTCAGCATATCTCTCGTTACCCAACTTAACTAATAAATAATAATTATAATAATAATAATCAGATCCATCCTACATTTACTCTAATTATACTGACTCTAATTGATCACTCTCATCAGATGTTGGATGTTATTCTACCCTCTGTAGATGAAGGTGTTGCTGCCTGAGGTTGCGGCGGGGTTCCCCTTCCACCACTCATCGCTCTCTCTTTCCACCAACTTCAACTTCTCCTCGTCATTCTTCTTCTCCTCCTCCTCCTCCTCCTCCTCTACTTCCTCCTCTCCTCCTCTCCCCCCATTCTGACAACTCCATTCTCCCTCGTCTCTCTCCCTTCTCTCCTCTCTCCCTCTCCCTCTCTTTCTTCCCTCTTTCTCTACTCCCCCTCCCTTTTTCCCCCCTCCCACCATGGAGTGGCATCCACAAGACGACCAATTGAGGCAGTTGGCCTTCTGTCTGCGAGACTCCCTCGATGGGATGAATCGCATCGCCCAAAGACAGGCCGAACAGGTCAGTAACGTCCGATGTTCTCCTTGAGCCATCGTCGGCTCCCTCGTGCTCGCACCGCATCCCCTCCCTAAAAACCTTTTTCTTCGCGCCCCTCTAACATCCCCACAGATGCTCGTCCAGGCCACTTCCTCCCCCGACTATGTCAATTACATTACCTACCTCTTCTGCACTCCGCAAGTCCCCGCCGCTGTCGGGATGGGCGAAGACACCTATGGCGTCGTCCGGGTCGCCGCCGCAATGAACCTCAAAACCAAAATTCGCTTGGCATACTCGACCATTCCCCCGTCCTGTCTGTCTCATATCCGCTCCGCCACCTTGATCGTCCTCCGCGACCCGAACCGTCAAGTTCGGAACTCCGCTGGCAGCATCATCACCGAGTTGGTCCAACAGGCCGGTCTGTTGGCGTGGCCCGAGGTCCTCCACGAACTCTTGACGCTCGTCGACAACCCCTCCGGCGACGTCCCCGCCCTCGCTCAAGAGGCCGCCATGTCCGCCCTCGCCAAGGTCTGCGAGGACAACAGTAAAATCCTCGAGCGGGACTACCAGGGCCAGTGCCCCCTGGATGTCATCATTCCCAAACTCCTCGAATTCACCTCCAACCAGAGCTCCAAGGTCCGCACCATGGCCCTGAGCACTATCCATATCTTCCTCCCCCGCCGCCCCCACGCCCTGGTCGCCTCCATGGATCTCTTCCTCTCCCAGCTCTTCCAGATGGCCAACGACTCCAACACCGAAGTCCGTCGCACCGTCTGCCAGACCTTCGCCCAGTTGGTCGACTTCGCCCCCGAGAAGCTCATCCCCCACCTCGAAGGCCTCGTCAACTATATCATCATGCAGCAGCGGAACCAGGAAGACCCCGAGCTGGCCCTGGACGCCGCCGAATTTTGGCTGGGCGCCGGGGAGCAGCTGAAGCTGCAACAGCCCCTGGCGCCCCACATGCCCAAGATCGTGCCCGTCTTGCTCCAGAGCATGGTCTACGATGAGGATGATGCCATTCGCTTGGCGGGCGAAGGCGACGACGCCGAGTTGGACGATCGCGCTGAAGACCTGAAGCCCCAGTTCGCCAAGGCCAAGGGCGCCCGGCTGGAGACGACGAAGCCCGATGAGCAAGCCAACGGCAACGCCCCCGCCGAGGACGAGGGCGATGATCTGAGTGAGGGGGAAATCGAAGACTCCGAGTTCGGGGATGACCCAGAGGACGAGTGGACCCTGCGCAAATGCTCCGCCGCCGCGCTCGATGTTTTCTCCAACGTCTACCACGACCCCATCTTCGAGATCATCCTCCCCTACTTGAAGGAGACGTTGCGCCACGAACAGTGGCCGAACCGCGAGGCCGCCGTGTTGACGCTCGGGGCCGTGGCGGACGGATGTATGGATGCGGTGACCCCACACCTCCCGGAGCTGGTCCCCTATCTGATCTCGCTCTTGAATGACCCCCAGCCTGTGGTGCGGCAGATTACCTGCTGGTGTCTGGGCCGCTACTCCGAATGGGCCTCGCATCTGACCGACCCCGCCGAACGCGCGCGCTTCTTCGAACCGATGATGGAGGGCATCTTGCGTCGGATGCTGGACGGCAACAAGAAGGTCCAGGAGGCGGCCGCCTCTGCCTTTGCCAGTCTGGAAGAGAAGTCGGATGCCCACCTGGTCCCCTACTGCGAGCCCATCCTGAGACAGTTCGTCCAATGTTTCGGCAAGTACAAGGACCGGAACATGTACATCCTGTACGACTGCGTCCAGACCCTCGCCGAGTGTGTCATGCAGGAGCTGGCGAAGCCCCATCTGGTGGAAATCCTGATGCCTGCCCTGATCGATCGCTACAACAAGGTGGCGGATCAGTCCCGGGAGCTTTTCCCTCTGCTGGAGTGTCTGGGGTACATCGCGGCGGCGTATGGGGATGCCTTCGCGCCCTTCGCGCAGCCCCTCTTCCAGCGTTGCATCAAGATCATCTACGAGAACCTGCAGGAGTATATGGCGTCGGTGAACAACCAGGCCATCGACGAGCCGGACAAGGATTTCCTGGTCACCAGCTTGGACCTTCTGAGTGCGATCATCCAGGCGATTGACCCGCAGAAGAGCGGCGAGCTGGTGGCCAACTCCCAGCCTCGCTTCTTCGACCTCCTCTGCTTCTGCATGGAGGACCCGAACTACGAGGTGCGCCAGTCGTCATACGCCCTGCTCGGGGACTGCGCGATCAACATCTTCAGCCAGTTGGAGCCTTTCATCCCCAATATCATGCCCACCCTCGTCCGGCAACTCGACCTCGACCTGATCCGGGACGAAGAGCGCCACACCGGGTTCAGTGTCCTGAACAATGCCTGCTGGTCGTGCGGCGAGATCGCCGTCAACGAAAAGGCGCAGCTGTCCCCGTACCTGGACAAGCTCTATGAGGGCCTGTGCATCATCATCAATAATGAAGAGATTATCGATTCAGTGAACGAGAATGCGGCGATGGCCCTGGGCCGGCTCGGCATCTGCTGTTCCGAACAGCTCGCCCCGCGTCTGGGCGACTACGCCGGGATCTTCCTCAAGTCGATGAGCCGGATCGATTTCACGCGCGAGAAGGCGTCGGCGTTTTTGGGCTTCAACCAGGTGGTGATGAAGAATCCACAGGCCATGGAATCCAGCCTGGTGGAGTACTTCCAGGCGATTGCCTCCTTCCCCGCCAAGTCCCTCCACCAGGAAGACTACCGCGATATCCAGGGCTCTTTCCAGCAGGTAAGTACGGTTGATGGAAGTGCGTTGGGACTTGACTGACTGACTGGGGGTATAGGTTCTGCAAGGCTATAAAAACATGATACCCAACTTCGATTCCTTCCTCTCGCAGCTTCCGCCCAATATCCCTCAGAAACTTCGTTCTGTATACCAGATTTAGATCTATATTCGGCATTTGTTAGTGACTGATTGAGGGGATTTCAGGCGAAAGGCGCATAAAAACGCATTGCATTGCTTTCTTTCTGTTTATGTTGACTTCTACGGACGGTCCGGGTGCGCGTGCCTCGGTTGGTGTGCTGAACATACAACGCGACCTGGACGCCCCGGGGTTCTGTGAATTTTCCTTGTTTTGACTCGCAGGCGATGAATGATTTGGTGTGAGTGACGTGATATGAGAACCATGTCTGGCCACCTAATGACCGGTGTGCTTAAAAGTACGCGAAAAGCAACATCTTGGCGATCTATGCCTGGCAATAGGTAGTGCATCTACAGGATTTGCTTATATACGATGGATGATGGAGGACGGGAGAGGATGGGCCTGGTGCCGTGCGGCCCCTCCAGTAGTTGATAGACCTAGGAATAGTACCCCGATTAGATAGATATCCAAGTGAGCGTTGTTTCTTTCTTCACGCTTCCTTTCGTGTCTGGGTTCGCATCGTATCTCGCATCCCCTGCAAGGGTCCTGCAGCCGGAGGGCCGACATCCCTCACTGCTGCTGCTAAGTATAGCAGCACTTCGCATACCATACCTCGCATTCAGCCGCAAGCTACCCCTGAAACTCGGTTCTGGGAAAGCCAGTGCCAGGGTCATTGTTGGGCTCTCAGAATATAACCCAAACAAGCCAAGCCAAGAGGCCATCTGTCCATGAACCAGATATAGCCCCATCCTGGAGGTGACTTGGTCAACCACGAAGCGTCTGCAAATTTCGCATCTTGGGACCTATCTCGGAAAGATCCACGGCTGATCGGTCTATGTGTTCCTTGGGGCACCAGCACACCGTCCCGACATTTACGGGGGGTACCTTTTTTTGTTGAGCCAGTCATTCTGCGAGAGGACTTTAATCATCCTTTGGTAGCGGTTGATTTGGGGGCTGAAAGGGGACGGTAGTGGTACTGGTACATACGGACTGTGGAGGACTGCGGCGGGCAGAGCCGACGCACGTCTCCCCATCCTTTTCCTCCCCCCGGCGGTACGGAGAATATGTATTATTACAGTTTTACAGCGTACGGAGGATGCAGTGCAATGAACTGCCATCACCAATGGGCGATGGAGCAGCATACCATCTCGGCAAAACCGAGGCGTGACGGAGGCATTTCCCGATTGGCGGGGGACTGTCTTCCTCCCGACGTCTGATTAGAAGGGGGGCCCCCGCGGGCCATCGTGAATCGGGCAATATCCAGTATGGTCGTGGCTTGGCGGGGGGGAGTGCTGAAGGATAACGTTATCGTGGTGGAGGCGATGTTGACAGCCATGTATGTATGCATCAACCATAATGGACGTGTTATTGCAGGGGGGGGCCTCTGGCCATTCCCTCCCACCGGTGCCATGATCGACGGGACGGGGGGATATTCCTCCCGGGGGTGTGTATGCTTGGGGGGGACCTACAGAGGGACGTGACTACGGTGACTGGTCGTGAGTGGTCGAGAAGGACGCGACCCGATGTATGTTCGGTCTATCTATCTGTCCGTCTGTATGTCTGTCTGTGATGGAATGGAGACATCAGACATCCATCGCCTGGGGTGTCAGGTCTGGCCATCGGCCTGCATGGAGACAGCGAGTGGGAGATGCAGGGGGGGGGGGAAGTGAATGGGAGCCCCAGGCTGATCGGGAGGCAGAGACTGTCACATTCCATCGGAGGAAGGAGTCAACGTTCATACTGATGCCTTGCAGGAGGAGTGCATGGGTATGGACATGGGGCATGGGGATGGCATTCTCGCTGTCAGATCGGGCGTATCACACCGACGCAGTGACTGGCTGGGCTGGTGTGACGTGAGGAATCAGCTCTGCGGTCGAGAGGGAGCAATGCTCCGATGCAGAACGCAGGTCGGGGAAAAGGGGGGGGGGGGTAAGAGGCACATGGCAGCAGCATGTCTGTGTGACGAGGAAGTCGAGATTGACAACGCTTGGAGGAAGTACAAGTTGGATGTATGAAATTAAAGTTGCCCCAAAAATAAATTAGCGGTGACCCAGCGGGGCGCCCGCGCTAACCGGATGCGGTGGCATCTCGCGAGGCCCTGCTTAGCGAGACTGGGGACTGGAGCCGCTCTGATTGGCCGGGGGCCCCGTGGTCTGCGTCCAATGCGGAGAATGACTGCCGTCGGCTCATTGGCCGAGCCACGCCGGGCGGGTCGGAGATGCCCGCCCGATACCCGATGGGGTTAGCGGGGCATCTTGGACCCTGCGAGGTCAGTCCAGACTGACCCTTCTCTATACCAAGTTTCATCGATGGCGGTTGCCTTCCTTCCACCGTCTGTCTGGCTTCTTCTCCTCCTTCGCCCCCCCTGCCACACAACCGTCATTTCAGCAGAAACGTGGCATGAGGCTTTTGTGCAACCAGCCCATGCCGTGCGATGCAGGTCGAGTCCAGGACCAGGCTGGCCTTTCGACCTATCCGGCCCGCAGCCCCGGTTAGCCTTTTTAACTCGTCCAGATGGGTGCTTCTTAGTCGACTTTAGCTTAACTCTATGTCGGACGCCTTAGATTGACCCGTTGCGTTCTGAGTAAGAGGAATCATCATGACATGGATAACGGATGATGGGCTTTTTTTTTTTTGCACCCCCTACCCAATGCGATTAAAATTAGCGAAATCTGACAAGCGCGAGCTCTGTTTCATCCGGCTCGCTGGGAATGTGTAACCTTCGGCAACCTCGGTGTCTGTCCATCGGTTGTTTTCTACCTAGCCGAGGAGTTCTACGCATACTTCCTTTGACACACGCCTAGTTCGTAGCCTACGTGAACCCTCCAGCACTCCCGTCAAGGGACCCTCCAGTAGGGCTCCGACGCCCCACGGCCCGCGGCTCAGCCGCAAGGATTGCCTCGAAAGGGAACGGAGGGTCTTGTCCTTGTGACGGCCGAATCGGTGGGACGTTCGTCCATGTCAAAAGTTCAGTGGTCGTACCATTAGGCAGTCTACAACGAGGTGCAGAAGATCCCTCCCTCCAAGAGAAGGTTTCACGGCGCCCGCGCCCGCGCCCCGATCTAAGCACTTTAGACTCCTGGCCGGACGAGCCATGGACCAACCCGTCCTAGCGCCGTCGCCGCTCGACTAATAAGCTTGTCTGTTGCGCTTGCCAAAGGGGGGGCCGGGTCCCTTAAAGCCCCCTCCCTTCTCTTCGCGCCAGGGTCTACCGGCTAGATGGTCGTTTGGTTTCTGCTTTGTTTAGGGCTTTCGTGCCCGCTCGGCAGCGCTGCGTGATCTGGGCGTCTGGGCTTGCCGGAAATTACTGCACCGAGGGTTCTCCGTCAAGGCGGCGGGCTGGGTGCAGGCTGAGCGAGTCAATTCAACCCAACCAACCCATCTCATCTCACCCGTGGAATGGGTCGATGCGGGGGATCCCAGCAAGGGTGGTTGTGGGATTTGATTGTGTTTTGGACTGACCTGACGCATAGGATGCTCGGTTGACATTCCCAGATTCTGGAGATTCTGGACAGGGTCTAATCTATCCAGCCAGGGAGGGAGGAATCTATCGGGAGAAGCATGACGATGATCTTGATTATTGCAAGCCTCCTTAGCGTCGGATAAAAACGGCGCACGCGGACAGACCTTTGCAGAGCCGTCTTTAATGGTCAGATTTAGTTTATTTTTTTTTTAGTTAATAATTTTTTCCTTTTTGCAGAAGTATCCACCAGAGATGTGGAAAAAACTTTCCGACAGGGGTTGGTTGACGGAGGGCGTTTTTGCCTTTCCTTTCCTTATATTTCCTCCTGAATAACGAATTGTCTCCCACCAACAGGGTTGATCCTAGTGGGCAATAAGGTTGTTACATGACCATGAGGTGGCCCTTGACATTTCTCGGGGTGGGTTGTGCTCTCAGGCACCATGAACGGTGCGCTCAGTCCGCCTGGCTGGGAATGTCGGGGGACCGCAAGAAGTGGCCGCCTGATTGGCCTGTCATGTCACACAGTTGGGAGACCACGAGGCATCGGCAAAAATAAAACATGCAAGAGGGGGAAAAAGCAATGGCAGTTTTTTGTTTCGCTTCCTCCCCCTAGCTTGGCGGCATGAAAGGGGGCAGTCCGTCTGGGTGTTTCCTATGCCGGTATAGATCCAGAGACAGGCAGGATGCGGACTCTCACCGAGTGACCAACGAGGAGGTGGCGATTGACATTGAGGGAGGTTGTTTTGGGGTTAGGGAGGGCTTAGTGAGGCGATCATCCTCACCAGGAAAGAGACCGAGATCTCCATCTAAAGATGTCTGGAGAGGAAGTCGAAAGGAGAAGGACTGCATGCCGCTCTAAGCACGGAGGAGACAGGAGCATACCTAGGTAAAGCACAGACAACCATGGTTTTCTATACCGATACCAAAGACTTCCTAGGGCTTCCTTCCCCTCTTCTGCAGATGGTCATCATTGGCTACACCTTCCACGCCCATCGATGACAGCCTGTCGACCCAACGAGCTAGCTGTGTGTCATGGAATCGGGAGAACCACAGAACCAGCTTGCACCGTTGGCTTGGTTATGGAGAAAGGCAAGCCCCACAGTGACTTTTTGTCGCCCCGAAGGGCAGTTCTTCGGCCGACTCCATCCGTCATGATGATCCTCCTGGGCCCTTGGATCGAGCTAACGACGAAGCTAAAGAAGCTACAGACCCTGCCTAGACAGTGAATTGGCCTCGAGAAGTTCATCGTCACCCCCCTTGCTGACCCTTGCTCCGGGCTGATCTAGTGACCGCCACGGGGGGTAGGGGGGATTAGGTTGTGTGGCACTTCGCTTAGGGAGATGACTGAGACGTTTGATTTTCCTTTTTTTCTTTTCTGAATTTACGCTTGGGACTTGTCTCCAGGCTGATCGGGGGGATGGCTCTCTCAGCCACGAGCCAATCTGAAGGTCTCCCATGGTTCATCCTGCAGCTGGTCAGAGAGACGGTGGTTTGGTTGGATTCTTATTTGTCCCGTGCCACCCACTTAGGCTTTCCCACCATCTCGGGCGGGACCAATCTGAGAGAGAGCCAAGAAGTGAGTGTCTGAACGAGTTTTTTGGAGGACCAGATGGATATTTTTGGATGTGGTCCGTCCATGGACGAGGTGAATGGAATGGAGGTGCGCAGCACGCAGTATATACGGAGCACGCAGTACTGGGAATGGACTCATAGACGAGAGTGGAAAGAGCCAAAGGAAAGAAATGGGAAAGCAAGCAGGTGACCACACTAGACCCGATGGGGAGGTCTGGAATGACCCCGTGGAATCCGCTCGGTTGGGCTAATCCAGTCATCTACAACTTCCATTTCTACAGCAGAAATCCTCTAAGAATAGTCGTAATCTAAGATTACCCCCATCTTACGGAGGCTCAAAATCACGCCTCGCCAGCTCTCCGCTGTCTAGGAGATTTTGGATCATACCTAGCATCTCTTCCCTGGCGATCAGCATCTGACCCATCCATCGCTGGGCGAAAACACCGGAACTTACCTTGCTCCCACCGTAATTAATTCGGTCTAAGAAAAAGAAACCTTTTATTATTATTATTTTTATTATTTTTCCCCTAATCTAGACGGTTCATTCCTAGGGCGTGGATGACTATTATAGTCCTATATTATATCATCTCGTCCTCTCCTCTTCTCCATCTCTCTCATCCTTTCCCTCCCATCACGCCTCAAGACTAGGTACCTAGGTAACCTGCTGCCTTTCCATTTATATCCTCTCCAGACCCTATCCTTCGCCCCTTGCAAATCAGATTTCCCCGACGGTTCCCTTTCCTTGCCGTTTTCTCGTATTCCCCACGTGCATCCACCTTCTTCACTTGCTGCTGGGACTTTGGGGGCTGCGGCTCGAGGTTATTTTTGGACTCTGCAGTTGGCGCGACGGATCGTCGTTCGATTCTACCTCCATCCACTCCGTCTCAACGGAGTATTGACTCTATCTATATATATCCTCTCGACCTTCATCTCTCTTCATCTCATCCTCTCCAATCCACCTTCAACTACTCCCCACTACTCCCAACTCGCCGGCTGGAGCACCTGGTCTCCGCTGTTTCCTTTCGTCCTTCCTTTACTTCTACATTCCTTCCTTCTTCTTCCTTCTCTCCTTCACGCAATGGCTGGTCCCGGTGGTGGCCCTCCTCGCAAGAGTCACACCAAGTCTCGCTTTGGTTGCAAGACCTGCAAGCGACGACATATCCGTTGCGACGAGACCTTCCCTCAATGGTCTGTATCCCCCGTTCTTTCTATCCAACCGGTTCTAAACCCAAACAGTCGCAATTGCACCAAGCACAACTGCCGGTGCGACTACATGGACGTGGCCGCCGTCCATGATGAATCTTCCGCCGCGCGGAAGATGCCTGACCTTCTCATGTCCGCCGAAATCGAGCTGGAGATCAAAAACTGGCACATTGCCGGAGTCGCCCCGTTCCCCGAGCTCGTTCACTTCCCTCGTAGTGCCTGGAACAACCTGTCCCGCATCGACCTCCGTCTAGTTCACCATATCATCGGCCTGTCCATCGATCTGCATCGTCGCAGTCTCAGTGATTGCACCATCTGGGCAAAGAAGATGCCAACGTAAGCGGTCCAACCATCACCCTCGTTTACCTCCTTACTGACCTATCTAGTTTCCTCTCCATTGCCATCTCCCACGACTTTGTCATGCACTCCATCCTGACGCTTTCTGCCTCGCATCTTGCCTGGGTCACCCGAAATAAGGAGACCAAGCAACTTGCCTACCACCACCGCGGAATCGCGATCCAAGGACTGCAAAAGGCTCTGAGCGCCTTCTCGCGAGAGAATTGCGACGCCATCCTGGCCGCGTCCATTCTCCTTTCCTGGCATGCTTCAGAATGGTAGGATTCTCCATCGGTCCACCAGGAACCAGAAACTGACCCCCCTCCAGGCAAAGCTGGGCTTCTCTGCAACAAGGTCTCACCACCGTTCTAAACTCGATGCATCCCATGTGGAAACAGGAATCCGAACTCGCCATCTTCCTTGAAAACCAGCGCTATCTCGGATGCACCAATGCGCCCCTGCGCCCCGGCTACCAGTTCCACGATGATGACCTCGTCAGCCTCGATCAAACCATCGTCGCCCTCCAAAACGCCCAGAAACAAGTCGGCCACAACCTGGAGCACTACCGTCGGATGAGCGAGCTCGTGGAGTTTGTGCGCCACTTCCGGAACGACCTCCTCTCCCAGGCCCCCGAACAGGCCTTCGAACGCATGCAGCCCCTGCGACGTTGGCTGTTCTGGCTCCCGCCTGCAATGCTGCGCGGGGGCGATTCCGACATGGGTGCTCTGGCTATCCTCGCGCAGTTCTTTGCCGTTGGCGTTGCCCTCGACAGTCTGTTCCCCGACTTGGGTGGCGCCTACCTGGGTCCTCTCTCCGTCGGTCCTATCGAGGAGATCTACCGGGTAATCGTCACGAGAAGCGCCACGGACCCATTCAACCCCGAGTTGCAGCTGGCCTCCGCTCTGATGGACCTGCCCAGTCACATCGTCGCCAAGTACAAGAGCCGATTGCAGTGGTCCCCGCGCACATCGATGGATCACTTCACCCCCCCTCCACCGAGCCCCTACCACAACATCCAAGATTACCGCGTGACATCCTCCTCTTCTCCGTCTTCTACCTCCGCCACTTACGCTCCTTACACGCCACCGCTGCAGTCTCCTCCCGCCGTGACGATCGCGAGCTCTCCTTTCGACATGACTGGGGCCTACGTGACGGCTCCCGGACAGAGTCTTTACCCGCCTTCGCCGCGGTTACTGTCCGACCACCGCGAGGACCTGTCAGACTACAGCCACGCCGGCTCGCTCCAGCACTCCCCCGCGTTCCCGCCCCCGCTCGTGGACGAGATGGCCTGCGGCCTCTCGCGGGTTGACGAGTCCCTAGGTCTGAACCTGGATCTTTACAGCGGGGTACCCGACCCCGTGATTGGGGGATATGACACTCCGGAGCCGGTCTGGTCGGACCGTATCTGCGTCTGAGTAGGCTTTTCTCTGAGAAATTTTGCCTTGATTTCTCGATTTCTATTTATAAAACATCTACGATTGGGTTACGGAAGCATGTGATTGGATTGATTTCATATGGCATGGTTTGTTTTACTGATTGATTTGCATGAGCTTTGGCGAATAGAAACGGTCGGGAACTGTTCAGATACCTCTTTCTCTGTGTCTCTCTCTTCGCATGGACTGCGGAATTGTTTTGGATTGACTGATCTATTGTGATTGTTCTTTTCTGTGTTTGTTATTATGAATTGTCTAGTCTGGCCACGGACAGCGAGCGAGAACGAAGGAAACGATTGATTGCGCGATACCACGAAAGGGATCCTTCCCTCCATAACCGATACCCTGAATGGATTCGACTGGCGTTTGATGTTATTATTAGCTTACTTTGCGTGTGGAGCCTGCCCTATGAATTGAATTTCTCCGATCGTATGCACGGGTCGTATCCATGCTTAGTTGGAGCTGAAGAACGCTGATCGGCGGTGCTATTTATAGTCATGAAACCCATCTGATACTGTAGTTAGGTATGGAGTAGGCGAACCTAGTCAATCTCGTACCTGACTCCGTCGCAGTCTTCATGCTTCACCACGTGCCGCGAGCTATATTTAGCCCCATTAAGCTCACCTGCGACTGCTATACTTAGAAACCCCCATTACCCCACACTCCACCTTCCCTTCTTCAACACAAACAACCTCCATGACATCAGTCGAATCTCCCTCCCTTTCCACCGTACTCGCCTCGCTCCTCCCACCCCCTGAAGGAGGAAGCTAGGACTCCGAACCAGCCCCGTCCCTCGTCCAAACAATCGCTACCATCTCCACCCTCCTCCCACCGCTCTCCCCCTCCATCGACCCCGCCACCGGCACCCGCCTCATCTCCCACCCAGACTACCACGGCCCCGCGCACCTCAACGTCTTGGGAAATGTCTACCTCGCAGCCGCGACGCGCTGCTTTACCGAGCACGCCGCGCTCGCCCTCCGCCTGGATCACGTCGCCCTCGACGCCGCCATGATGGACCTGTATGTCCGCAGCGAGAATCTGCTGCGCGCGGGGCTCGCGGAGGGGTCCGTTACGTGTGCTCCATCGACAGGAGAAGCCTGCTGTGGTGTATGTGCGGGCCATCCGGACGCGGTCATTCTGGCGGGCTTTGCGGAGGGCGAGGCGCTGTTTTTTGAGCCGGAGGAGTATGTTGCGTTGTTTGGGGATGCGTCTAGTACGGGGTCCAGGTTTCAGTGGGTCGAGGAGGAGGGGCGGAATTGTTGTTTTGCTGAGCAGGCGAGCGTCGAGGTGGTTAAGGCGGCGTTGTAGGCGGGTTTGTTGCTTGCAGGTTCGTAGGTATGCTGCTTCAGAGTCGTCTTGAAACGGATTGACTAAGAGCCTTTGAATTACCCGTTTGAATCCCAGAGTGGGTTGAATCTTTGTCTGGCAGCATGAGTAGATTCTTAGCTGTCCAGTATATCTATGACAAAGGTTGGGGAATTGGTTATCGAGTAGAAGAGCTACAGCGAAACATAGATATAAGCAACGTCTAATGTGAATGATTCAATGAGATAAGGAAGCAACAATAAGAAAATCGATATTTAAAACTTGCTTCAAAACCTCATCTCTGTTTGCACCGGTTTCGTCTCACGTGACCGTACAGTATTCTCCAGATGCTGCGCCTTTGTGACCCCTATCTTAGGCGTACGAAGTGGTGGTCTACTACCTGCTACCATTGTCCACTGGCCAAACTGTATGTAAATTGCTCCGTACACCTAGAAAAGCATTGCTCATGAAGCCTAGTTACAATTATTGACAACTTGCTTTTATGTCCCGGGTTGTTCAGCGAAGTTGCCGTCGCCTGTGCAGTTGGCTAGGCTATCCCGTTCCGTCTCCCTACACTCAACATCAACCAGCAAATCAGAATGTGCTGGACTCGCCTTATATCTTGATTGAATACATCGACAAATCGAGAGGCAAGATGCTCTCGGAGTCCTGGGAAGAAGGGAGCAAGGATCCTAACTTACGCAAGACGCTTTAACAGTTTCCTGACAGCTTCCTGACAGCTTCCTGACAGCTTCCTGACAGCTTCCTGACAGTTTCCTGACAGTTTCCTGCTAATTTCCAGACTGTTTCCCGATAGTTTCTGGCATTATCCCTCACACATTTCTCACCTTTCTGTCGGAAAGCCCCACAATGAAGAAAGAGCCGGCAAAACCTAATGACGACAACTGTCAATAGGTCGTCAGTTAGTACTTTTCAGAAGTCCACCCGATTCAAGGCACCCAGTAGATGGTCTTTTGTGTGTGCTGACCGCAGATATCCCGCGTTGTGGGCAGGTGCGCAGCAATTTTATGGCCCTATCCCCGTCCACCCAATCTGAGCGTCTGCGTAACATGAATGCGCCCCAAACAGCCGGGGGGGAGGGGGAGTTTGTATGAAGAAAAGGTAGTTCTGATCTAATAAAAAGTGCCGACAGCGTTTGACGCAGACATTTCATGTATTGGTGCATTGGCTCTTGGGTTCGTTTGATGCAATTTGTCTCTAAGCGAGTAAGCCTATCTTGCTCGCGCATGACACTGCCTTTTATTGTTTGGGCCGTATTGTCCCTCTTGTCAAGTATATATTTCGTTGTGCAACTTGGACTCACGAAGTATCGGACCTAAGACGCGCAGGAAATACAAATACAAAAGCAAACTAGCCTTCACCATTCTGGTAAGAAACCAGTTCCCTCCCCCCCCCCCAAAACACTGGAAATGCTAATGGTGCTTCTAGGTCGATAAGATGTGCTTTCAGAGACACAAGACCCCCGTTAGTTACCCTCTCTGTTCTGGAAAATCAAAAGGAGGCTGTACCAAGTTCGACCCTGAAAGAGATTACGTTCAATGGTGCGAAGACGCGCATACGAGAGGCTCGCAGTGTGACGTCCTTACTCCAACTTCCCAAGGAAGTTCTACAAAGCGAGGGGACTGCCCTAATCATCGACGCAAAATAAGCCCGCCTCCGAAAAAGGACGACGATGAATCCAGCGAAGCAGAGGTGGTCTGCCTAGTTCACAGCAATCCGTTAAGATCGGGGCTTAGGCGCGGTGCTTACCGTCGGTTCTTTCTCTCAGGAGCAGATTCTCGGCATTGGCAGAACAGGTTGGTAGTCCGTCAAGGAGAACTTGCCATCAAGCTACCTCTTAAGTGGAGCACAAGCAGCGATGAGGAAGTTGAAGCGAATATTGATTCCCTTCAACACAAACAATCCATATATAAGCGCCTGGGAAATTGTGATGGCGTCGTTCCTTTCCTAAGTTTCTCTGAGACAGCCACCACTCTTCGCGTGATGGAAAATGGGGATCTACGTTCCTATCTGAGACAGAATAGGCCGCCGAAATATCTTCAACTTTCTTGGTTTCGGGCAATGGCTCGCACGCTTACATATATTCACGAACGACGAATTATTGTAGCAGATATTGCTAGCCGTAACTTCCTTCTCGATTCTGATTTATCGATTAAACTCTGTGACTTTATGGAGTCCATAAAACTGCCTCTCGAGACGTGTATGGAAAAGGTTGACTTTGGAAGTTATTCTATACGGACAGATATTGGGCAGCTGGGGTCTGTAATGTACGAGGTCGTTGTTGGGGAGAAATGCGAGTTCGAGATCTTTAAAGACATGCCCCCAGAACTAAGTCGAGGTAGATGGCCTCGAAGGGAAAATCTTCCTAGTACGCAGGGTGTCTGGCTTGGTTCGATAATTAACAAATGTTGGACTGAGAGCGCATTCAACAATGCTTTCCATCTGTGTCAAGAGCTGAAAAACGCCGGGATCGAGAACGAGCTAAATAAGATATTATAGCCGTCTAGGAACTTACTATTAATAGTCTAGTAGATCACGACGTCATACCGTCAGCACAGCTTCTGCTATACAACGACGTTGGGGATAACGCTTAGTGCATTCACGATTTACACTTGGAGTCGGAGGCATATTTGAGTCATTATTTTGCACATCATAACATACCAAAAAGGCAGGGTTATCGGGCGACGATCGCCAGGACTGATAGTTAAAAGTACATTGTCATTCAACATAAGTTCCTGACGTTATGGCCCACGCTCATTAGACGGCGGAAGGAGTTGCGCCCTACTTTTTGGTTCGATACCAAAGTTCTTGAAATTCAAGTCCTATTCGTTTAAATATTAGAGAACATAATGAAACCCACAAAATCCCAGAAACTCATATTCTTGAACTTCCTTTTTTTTTTTCCTCCCTTGGGCCGGCTTGTAAAAGGCCTTCAGACGTTCGCCTGGGATAAATTTGGAGAAATACTCCAACTACCTAAAGCTTCCTTTATCGCGGTTGAGTTGCTTCAGGTCCAACGTATACTGGTGAATGCGACGAACTCCCGACTCCAAACACGAACAGCAATCAGCGACTTAAGCTGTTGCGCATTGCTGAAAAAGGCTTTTGATAGGATTTTTCTAAATGAAGAACCAAAAAGGCCAGGGTCCGTTTGAGTCGTAGGCGAGATCTGCGCAATACACCTTGCTTCCATCAGAGGGATTCACTACATACTACTATATCAGCCGCGGCAAAAGTGATCAGTTGTGCTCATTTCCCAGCACGTCGGCGGCAAAACTGACAACGATGTAAAAGCTCGCTGCCGGTGGTAACATACTCTCAGATTACTCGACCCTGGATAACATAATGTTTATCTCCTTGGGCGGGTCTTTGATGCCCAGGTTGATGCGACAGGAACTATGACGAAAATAATAGTGTATAATTAGGAGTCAAAGTTCATATTGTAATAACCGAAGCATGGTGCCGTCTTCCAGACTAAACAACCACACATCGCGACAGAGCCTATAATCAGAAAACGCCATCCTTCACATTGGTATTGTATTTAGTGGCAAACACCGTCATTGACTCCGCACGACTTTGTGTCATGGTGATACGCCGTTCCTGGGCCACAAGTCTTGCGAATGGCCATGTTGTTACCGCCGCACTGGTAGAATGCATGGCAATCCGTCGGGTCCGCCCAGACGTCCCGGCCGTTGCATGGTTCCGGGTGGGCCAGGGCTTGAGAGAAGAGAAGAGATGTTGCAAGGGCAGCGAGGACGGTGAAACGCATTGTGGACTAGACTCATGTTAGTTGTGGTACACTGGTATACGAGGAGTGGGACCCTACTGAGTTGTTTTCTTCGACAAAAGGGGGTGAAAAGGGTGGATAACGTAGAATTCCTGGTCAGGAAAGGAATATATGTAATGACTATGTCTTGATGGAATGAATGGTAGTGCTTTCCGGGAAGATATGGTCTTTTATATCTTTGTTCCCCCTTTTCAGGTTTGACTGAAGCTGTCAAATTAGGTAAGGATATGATGGGTGCTTACATAGATATCACAGAAACTATTCGTGACCAAGAACATAGTGTTCCTAGGTTTTCATCACCTAGACTTTTGCCCTCCTAACGACCAAGAGAGCTCGCTGCTAGAGGGCAACTTACCCCAATGATTATGCGGAGGGGAGTTCTCCTGTAGATCAGCATGATATCCCTTGCTGATTTATTGAAAGCTTGGTGATAATCTTTATGATATGTCAGTGCATATATCAACTTATGCACGATGCTGAGAAATATGACACGTCAGGGCTATTCACTACAGGCCCATGGAGGATACAGTGTAGCATTCCAGGTATTTCTGGATCCCGCGAACTCGATTCCAGGAGTACTTTAGGTGAATATAAGTGACAGATGATGGCGTTGACAACATATGATGAGGTTGGTTGAAATCTAGGTATTGGCAACTGGGAAAGAGAATTCTATTTTCTATGTACTAAGAGTAGTAGACTTCTTGGAAACCCTACATCGCCGGCGAACGGTGGATTCAGGTGTTCAAGTTGCATAACAATCGCCGGAGGCACCCCAGAATAGAAAGTGCCGACAGAAAGTAGCGTGATGGCATGGAGGTGTCGGGGTCCAATGAAGTGTCTCTTATATTGTCTATGGTAGCAAAAATATATCAGTCGTTTTCCTCTCCCCCCCATATATATTTCCAAAACCCCTTCAATGTTCAGTCAGCCTCCGACACTGAGTGACTAAGCTCTCCTACGCCGCCTGGCTCTTGTGTGCTCTATAGTGCAAACGCCGATGATAGAGATGCAGCTCAGGATAACCGCCAGCTGCCATGATCGTGTCAAGGCATGGTTTAGAACAATCAACACGGCCCGTTTGCTACTGTCATCCAGACCCTCAGTCAGTGTTAATATACTACCAGATAGGACGGAACTCGCATCGACACTAGCAAGCCCAGTGCTCTTCAGGCCGTGGCTCAGATCATTGGTGAAGATTGCCTGCGCGACGGCAACGAAGATGGATCTGGAGCGTGGGTTAGCCGGGACGGTAGAACGGTAAAGCGTCTGATAACTTACGCGCCAATCATTTGACTGAACATCACCATGCCAGTACCAATAGAAACATCCTTGAGCGGCAAAGCCTGTTGAGCCACCATCAGAGGTGTAAGGCTACAGAGACTTGATGAAACAGCGTAGATGATCTGATAGCCAATCCATTCCCCAGTCGGGGTGTTCACTGTGAAAGTCGTGAAAAGACCGGCCCCAACTGCACCGAAGACAGTCCCAAGACCCATGAAGGCATTGGGATAGCCGACTTGGGCTATGAGAACGCCACCTCCTAGCCCTACGATGGTGCTGGTAATCACCCAGGGAAGAGTCCATACTCCAGACTGGATTGGACTTGCACCTTTGACACCTTGAAACCACCTACGCACGTATATGGTTGGTAGGGCTTCATCGATTGGGGGCAGGGAGCTCACATCGGAAGGTAGTATGTGAGGATGAAGATAGAACTGGTTGTGCAAAATCCGTAGAAGAAGACGGAGGAGACGGTGCGCCGGTGAAGACTCGGGGTGGAAGCATGGTATTCGCGCCCTGCCAGACTTCAATACCGACAAATGCGGCGGCCAAGACAGCAGCCAGAGTCAGCAAAGCAATAACGCGAGCGTCTTGCCAGGGGTACTGGACGCCACCCCATTGCAATCCTAGGAGCAGGGACACGATCGCCGGTAGAAGAGCGAGAAGACCAAATGGATTGAAGACTTTTATGAAGTCAGGCAGGGAGGTGAATGCATCACTGTCGCGCTTTGGTGGGTGAACCAGGAATAGAAAGGTGGCCTGGAGTACTGCACCGATGGGGAGGTTGATGTAAAAGTTCCAGCGCCAGGAGACTTTCTCCGTCAGAGCCCCTCCGATCAACGGGCCACATGATGTCGCGAGCCCACGGGTAGCTGAGAGAAGACCCATCACAATCGGGCGCTTTCTAGGGGGAACGAGGAAGGGAACCAGGGAGAAGGCGGCAACGAGGAGGCCCGCACATCCTAAACCAGCAACCGCGCGCCCGATAATAAGGGCGTGTGAGTTGGGCGCGGAGCCACAGACAGCAGAGCCGACCAAGAAGAGAAACATCGCGACGCTGTAGATCCACCGAATCGAATAGCGGGCGAGTAGCTTGCCGAAGAGCGGTTGGGACGTGCATACGGCCATAGTGTAGGCACTGCTGTACCAGGCGACGTCTGTGAGCGAGTGGAATTCATCCGAGATGTACGGCGTCGCGGTGGCGATGATCGTGTTATCCTAGAAGGAGTCAGCGTTACGACTATATCGCATTCTGACTCCTAAATGCCGTACAAGCGTGACGAGGAAGATGGCCAGACACAAGGTCACCACCGCCAGGTGATATCGGATGCCCGTGAGGTGCTGGGTTGCGGGAGGAGAGTGCTCAGAGTGCTCTTGGCTCTCCTTCTGAGGGAGCTGATCGAGCTGGCCAATGCCTTCCCCTTGAGAGGAGGCAATGTTGCTCGCATATGGATTGTTGTTTCCCGCCATGTTGTAAGAAGGGTAGACAAACCACGGGAGGTTGAGTGGTCACAGCGACGTCCGATGCGTAAGGAAAGCCCAACCCAACCTGACCCTGAACCCAATGGAGACGATGAGATTCTTGGGTGAGGGAGAAAACATTGAGTGACATAGAGTCAGGAGAAGTCGAGAAAGGAGTCGAGATATCCTTTAGAGGGCAAACAAAGAAAGGCCAGGCACGTGTTGGGTTGGCCAAATTAGGGCTAGCTCCGATGGGAACTATACGATCCACACTCGGTGGCCTGACTATCTATATCAAGAGCAGTCATGCTAAGGCTAAAGTTTCGGTCTTTGAGATTCTTCAAAGTGCGTCGCTGAAGGAATTTGGTGCATTTGTTGCCGGAATGCTTGAGGACTTCGCAGTCCTTGAGAATTAGCGGGCTTAAAACTTGGTAGGCGCCCCGGTACCTTAATAGTCAAGTCCACATTGCTTTTTGGTCGTTTATATACTGCTTCGTTGTTAGTTCAAGAGACAGTCAGATGTATAGTAATAATCTATAATATTTCTTAATATATGGGTTTCCGGTTAGGTATCTATATATAAATCTAAACCTATAGATAGGTTTAGGTAGGCTTACAAATTACCTAATACGCAACTGGGGGGGTAGAAAGATAGCCATTACCCTACCCAACCCACCCATTTGCCAGTCTATTCACCAACATCTCCCTTATTCAATCTGAGGGTAGTATAAGATGCCTGGCTCGGATAAATCTAGCCCATACATTCCTCTTGCCGGCGGGGCTGATGATGGCTGGTCCAAAGAAGACCAAGCAACGGCCACCTGTTACTGCGGTGCAGTTCAGCTAGCGTTTGTTCGTACACACCAGATTCTCACATTTACCGCACAGTTGAGGTGTATACTCTAACATCGGCCTTTGTCCAGCCAACCCGAGGCCCCGGCTTGATCGACACATTTCTCTGCCACTGCACTGACTGCCGGAAAATCACGGCATCAATGTTCGCCTCCAACTTCATAATCGCAGACTCACATTTGACACACCTGCGAGGCCGTGATACCCTCAGCACGTTCCGGCAATCAAAAACGATCGCCTCCGGGAAGGCAATGACCAATTATTTCTGCTCCACGTGTGGATCTCTCATGTACCGGGTTGGAGAGGCATACCCCGGGAGCAGCATTCTACGTCTCGGCACCGTAGACGATTTTAACTTGCACGAAACCAAGTTAAAACCGAGGGTTGAACAGTATACGAAGGATCGGGTAGAATGGCTGTGCGCTGCGGATGGTGTCAAACAGGTCGAGACGTCGGCCTACACTCCCAGAAGCAAGATTTAGAGGGACCGACATGAAGGATCGGAGTGTTGCCTCCTGTGCTATTCATTTCCACCGCTTATTTGCCTGTAACGTCTATACTACGCCTGATGGAGCAAAGAAAAACGCATCATCGCCGGCGCGAGCCGAAGTCTGCCTTCTAGTTGGAGACCACACCATCTAACAGCTATCATACAATTACTGAGCTGGTAAATCCAGACCGGTCACATCTTCACATGCCTTGACCACTTTTTCCTGCAAGTTGATATCCGCCGCTGCGGGAAGCGGCTGGCCCACCTTCTTCTTAGGGTCGAAGTAACCCCCCGACATACCCTGTTCATCGTAGTCTCCCTCAGCCAACATGACATACGTTTCCACACCATCTTCCAATTTGTCCGGGGCGCCCTGGCCTGCCAGTTTTGTCGCCACCCACCCGGGATGCACGGAGACCACCGATGTATTCGTGAATCTCCGAGCAACTGCATTGGCAAGCAGGAGGACATGCAACTTAGAGTCACAATACGCAGGGAAGTCCTGAAACCCGGCTTCGCCCCGCTTGAACCAGAAAATGTCCTCCGCGCTCGTCGTCGCCTGGCGATGTAAAGTCGACGAGATGAAAATGAGCCGCTTAGGCTGATGAAGCAGACACGTAAGAATATAGGGTGCAAGGACATTGACGGCTACCATAGCTGGGACTCCAGTATCCGGAGTCTTGCGGATAGGGCCGGCGAGCAATCCTGCGTTGAGGATAACGGCATCAAACTCGCCGATCTTGTTTGCCTCCTCGGCAAGTCTGCGGGTTTCCGCTGAGCTCGTTAAATCGGCAATCAGCACGCCAGCAGCGCCCGGACACGCTGCTTTGGTGTCCGTCGCGCGTTGTTGATTCCGTGCATGCAAGTAGACGGTGTGGCCTCGTTGGATTAACTGGCGTGCGGCTTCGAGACCGAAGCCGTCGGAAGAACCGGTAATAAGAACACGGACCATTTTGCTGATGATAGATTTGAAAATATGTATGAAGGATGTTTGATAGTGATAATCCTTTGGCATGGATGGCCGGGTGCTGATTTCGGTGTGTATTTATAATCGACTCTGCGGAGGTCTCCACCATGTTTGTAATGTCACCCAAGGAACCTTCGAGCACATTTGATCATGGATGGCTTAACTCGAAAGCTTGTTTGGAATTACACCACGTGGTCACGGTGCTGATAATCTGGATTGGTAGTAGTGCAATAAGATTGTCAATGCAGATGATCGATTTCAAGAGTAATCAGTCTGAGTACAGCTTTCTGAAATATCGCCGAATCGCTTAACCAAATCCGTAACTCCACTGAAAAGCAAGTACTTAAACCTCACCAGGCTTCGTAGAGTGCACTTCAACTGGAGTGTACTTTATGAAGTCTTTGGCGCGCACAGCCGACATCCCCAAAGCCATAGTGATGGCCATGGCAACAATCTCCTCCAACACGTCCATACACAGGTAGATGGTGGTGTTGCCGTCGTAAACATTGAAGTCGGGGTTGTTACTGTAATCGGCCATCGCTGAGTACACCAACCGGACGAGCACGAACGGAGAGGAGAGGACGGTGGCGAGAAACAGCTTCTTTTGAAACTCCCTTAAGCTACCACGGAGCTGGAGGAATAACCAAGCGGTGACCAGGAGCGCAATGGCAAACAAGGCAAGGAAGATCCCCATAGAAGCCTTAACAATGCCGTTTGAATGGATGCCATCGCTGCTGCTGACTCCCGCGATACCGACAATTAGGCCGACAATACCAACGATGGTCAAGAAATTGAGAAACCTAGGTGGCATCTTTGGTTCCGTGTCGCTATCAAGTCATATTTATCAGTATCGACAGGATGGGTCCAAGAACTTCGTAGTCAGACTCACATTTGTCTCAGCAGCCCGACATATGTCAATAGAAGTGGAGCAAGACCGATCAGCGCGCACACGACCACCGCCGTCTCAACCTCTCTCGAATCGTGGTTAATAGTCAACAAAGAAGAGATACTGCCGGCAATTCGGATGAGCGATAGAGTCACGGGGTATCTCCAGACCTTACCCCCGACCCTCCAGCCAGTCCGATTCCAGATGAATAGTGCGACGGCCATAACGAACGGGAATATAATGAGCTGAAGAATAGCGATTCCATCACGATAGGTCACAGTACCCGGTTTAGTGGCCATTTTTACCAAGGAGTAGTGGGACGAGAAGAAATGGAGGTATAAAATGCGGAATGGTCCAGGTGGTAAAAGGAAGTCGTGATGGTTATTTGAAAAGCGGACCAGAAGACAACCTAGTCCTTTTTATATTTCTGATGATCTTCATCCTCATCATATCTGTTGCCAGCAACGCTCCTGTTGATATAGACCCGTGCCGTAAGTTATATCGAAACCTCATCATTGACTGGCGGAGCATCTATATTACTAAAAAGGGGTTAGAGCGGCATGTTTAGGGCTGTCACTGCTCAGCCAATGACGGTGGCCCATCTGTCGCTTAGGGGGGCTGTGAAGGAAGCCAATTTTTCTCCGAGCAAAGCCTTGCAGGGTCTTTCGAGTCAGTGCTCCTGATGAGAGTGGAGGCTGGTCAGCCCAGTGGGGGCCATTTGGGTATTGGGCAGATTGGCCCCCAATCCAACAGAACAAGTCAGGCCGGTAGAGGTAGAGCTTGTTTGTCTTAAGCTCTTTTAAGCAGACTTGCCAAGTTCATAATCCCCGTTTACTCTTCCGTGTAGTTTTGGATAGATAGCAATGCCACCTGGTGCAAGGGCTTCCCGAAGTTGCGGCAACTGCCGAGCTATCAAGCGACGTGTGAGTGCCACTTTGGTTGTTTGGCTTGTCTCCCAGCAATCAGGCCAATTCTGATATTTATCTATATAGTGCGACAAGCAACATCCTCACTGTGGCCAGTGCATTCGTATGCGTGAAGAATGCTCGGGGTATCGAGATACATGGGAGCTCTTTTTCCATGACCAAACCAGCCATACCATAGAGCGGTCTAAGGCGATCCAGGTTAAGTCTGCCAACTCAACCAGAACTGCCATTCCGCACCCGGCTTACGGGCTGTGCCCCAGCCCTGACGAGGCAGGCGTCAACTATTTCCTGCACCACTTTGTGATTGGTGGCCCATCCCCCTCTCGGGGATACCTCAATTACGTGCCGGCTGTCTATAGCGCTGATGGCCACCACCCCACATTGGTAGCCAGCATGGCAGCTGTGGGCCTCGCGGCACTGGCCAGCTCGACTCAACGACCTGAGCTAGTCATACACGCGCGCACGAAGTACCGGGAAGCGATCAATAACGTGAACTCTGCGTTGGCCTCACCTACTGAGTCTGTCAGGGATAGCACCCTAATGTCGGTGATCTCGCTAAGCTTGTTTGAACATGTCTCCGACTTCAAGATATGGTTTCGACATGTTCAAGGAGCCACAGCACTGATAGTTGCTCGTGGAAAAAGCCAATTCTCTCGCCCCGCTTCAGTCCTCATGTTTAACCAAGTCCGTGCAGACATGGCGGCTGCCTGCATTCATAGTCTTCAACCATTCCCAAAAGACATGCTTGAGTTGCAAAAAGAGGCAGCGAAGCAGATCGGTGCTTCCAGTGCATTTTGGCTCCTGGGAGTGCTGGCCACCCGATGTACCGATCTTCTCTCGGGCGTTCATTACAATAAAAGGAGCTTAGAAGACTTCTTGGAAGAGACAGTTGTGCTTCAGCGGGACTTTCAACATGTTATGGAGATCTTCACCAGAGAGGAACCGTATACAACGAATCGGAAGTGCAATGGAGCACCAGAAATTATTTATGAAGGTCGGTGTGATTTCTATAGAACATCTTGGGCTATAAGGATCTGGAACAACTCGCGCATGCTCCAGATAATTGTCTGCGAGATTATGTTCCACCTCCTGAATAAGCTCCTCGCCAAGAGGCCGACCCAGCGGACGCAAATAGAGATGAGGTTACAAGAGACTGTGGAAATACTCTCGGAGCTAGGAGACGACATACTGGCCACTGTTCCCCAGGCTCTTGGGTTTGTATCATCATCTAAACCTGACGATATCTCTGCCGATTTCTCTAGCACTGAGTGCGTTTCGGGTGGGCATATGTTAACGTGGTGTCTCTACACTGTCGGGAAATCGCCAGCCACAAGGAGTAAAACTCGGAAGTGGATAATGAAGCGTCTGCAGGATATCGGGCAAAATTCAGGTATCGCAATGGCGCTGCAATTTGTCGATGATATAGATGAGATAGATAGGTTAGCTGGCCGAGTATAATCCATCAGTCATTTTTAGGCCAGATCTTTGTTGCTCGACATTGTTATTCCTGCTCCCTTGGGAAAACATAATATTGGATCCCCATTCTAGCAATCGTAAGAGACTTTCAGGCCCTCGATCGACAAGAACAAACCATTCCACATGATGCAATAGCGATAGTGTCGCGCACTGGCCCATCAAAATACGCCTTGAGGTCGGTGCCAGGATCATAATATTCTTAAGCGTTGATTGGTGCTGCATTTCTGATTCCTGTATTGGACTAGCGTTATGGATCCATAATTCCAGCAAAGAGATCAGCATTGGGGCTGAAAATAACTGCATCTGTACTGCGTGTATTCTGGGACGAAATGCGGGTCTAGTTAGCGGCCAAATTGGCACAGCCCTGCAAGTAAGCAATTGCTTGGGACGTCTAGTTGTCACAATGCCTCTTTGGGCACCTGCAAATATAATTAGAATGAGGAACGGTATCACTATATAAAGCTTGACTATGTCTCTAAATCTTCCCTTGATCCTTAAGTCGTCTCGAACATTTTCGCAGTAAAGATGATACTGTCTCTCTTAACTATATCGTCGGCTTTCGCGGTCACGGCTGCAGCCTCTCCTTCTGTTTCGCTTGAGGCTGGCACTCTTCAGGGCGGGAATTGTGCCAATGGACGAAATGTCGTCTACTATAAGGGAATACCCTACGCCGAGCCTCCTCTCGGAGACCTGCGTTTTGAACCTCCGAAAGCTTACAGCGAAAAATACCCTAACGGGATTCTGGATGCATCCACCCCAGCCCCTGCATGTATCCAGTTCGGAGAGACCTTCGTGGCACAGGGACGCAAAGACGAGGACTGGTAAAGTAGACTCTTTTTTATTTTTGTTCATCATAGTAGCAAACGCTCTTGCTAACTATCCTACAGTCTGTACCTAGATGTCTGGGCCCCATCTAATGCTGCCAAAGACTCAATGCTCCCCGTCAAAGTTTGGGTCTACGGAGGATCAAATACAGACGGCGGCATAACTGATTCATTATATGATGGTTGCAACCTTGCGGAAGATGGGACAATTCTCGTATCAATTAACTACAGACTTGGACCCCTCGGCTTTATGGCACTTAACAGCGCTGGGATCTATGGCAACCAAGGAATTCAAGACCTCTTGCTTGGGCTAGAGTGGATTCAAGAAAGCATTTCCGCTTTTGGCGGTGATCCGGTATGTTGAGACCCAAACTAGGGGATTGGGCGCTGACAATTGGCGTCCGGTACAGAAAAAAATCCTTCTCTTCGGACAGTCGGCTGGGGCTACAGATGTACACGCTATTGCTACTCTTCCCCAAGCGCCGTCTCTCATTAATAGTGTTATTGCGGAATCAATCGCTATGCCCTCGCTCCAGTCTAACTCGTCACTGCAGAAGACTGGTGTATCTTATGCCCAAAGCCTCCAGTGCGGAGTCCATGATGTGAGAGTGAAACATATTTGACTTCAGGGTGGATGCTGACCTCAATAAAAGAAAACCTGCTTTCAGTCTAAGTCCATCGACGAGATAGTCAGAGCGTATCATGCTGACACCTTTTTAAATACTGGAATTGGGTCAGCCGGCCCCCTTGGAATCTCCTCCCCACACACGCATAAGTTCTGGCCTTATGTAGATGGCACTGTTATCCCCGAGAATCCATTGACTCGCGGTACACAAGTCCCGATGATCGTTGGATACAGTATGCACCTCATCCATTTTTCTAATATCGTCTGATCTAACAAATTCCAAGATCAACGAGAAGGCATGATGGATGCTCTCACCAGGTTCAATACTCCCAAGGATTTCAAATCTGCTACGCCAGCCGAATACACAAAATTCCTCCGCCAAAACTTTGGTCCTGCTGCGACGATCATTGAGAGATATTACCCTTTATCTCTATTTAAATCCACTGAGCAACCTGTGATTGCCGCCATCTCAACCGTCATCACAGACGCCGAGTATAGATGCCCGGGATACCAGAGTGCAGTGCAAGCCGCAAGCAAGGGCATGCCAGCATGGACGTACGAGTTCACCCACAACTCTAGTTGTGCTTGGTTGAACACAATGTCGCAGACGTACATCAAACAATACGGTGCTGCTCACACTGCTGAAATTCCCTACATCTTCGGCAACCTACACTTTGATTTTCCCGGGAAAAACTCAACCTGCACCGGTACGCCAGCCGAATGGTATCTCAGCAAGCAGATGAGGAGTTTATGGACCGCGATGGCAGAAAATGCTAACCCATCGACCGAAAACGTCCATTGGCCGCATTTCCAAATCACCCCAAAGGGCGTTGGGACTCCAGCAATTGTCTTCGGCAACTCGAGTGTGCCTGGGACCATTGACTTCTCCGTTTGTAGACTGTGGGATCGTGTGAACGCCATGTTGGCAGGCAATGAGACAATCTCATAGTGGCGCTGTGAGGGCAAATGTTTCGTGGGTTGCCAGCGCAGCACCAATCCTCCCACAGTTGTAAGAGTTGTCGCTTTGGCTGTGGTGCTGATATGATTGATTATATTTCCCTTGGTTGGCATTGGGTTAGCTTGCTCTCTCAGACCTTGGTAGAGCGGATTACTGAAGATGATCATGTTATAAGTTCAAGTCTTATCTCAAGCAATAGATT